>NW_025952970.1:600000-1010649 GCF_022264815.1 Rhodofomes roseus
CGGAGGCATCCCTGCGATGGGCGAGTAGAACGCAGGTAAACGAGGTACGTTTGTATGTGCGGTGGTCTGTCTCCGTATAATGTCAGGTCTTACGGATCTTCAGCAGAAGAACGATGTAAAGCTTTGTGGGACGTGGCTACCTGACGTCGTACTTGTATTTGCCGGTTGAGTCCTGCAGACATACAGCTCAACGTTGTGTTCGTAGCATCCAGACAAACTCGGGACAACGTACCGGATGAGTGCGCACCTCGACTTTCATATATGCTCACATAGCTTTCTTATCTTTGCAGACGTTCCACGCTCATTCGGCACGGGGGATTCGTCTCACATCCGGTATGGATATGAACGGGGGAGAAGTGACTCACATCCATTGCCATGTGCTATATGCCACGTCTGACTTCCGGGACCTACACATTCCTTGAGTGAGTCACCATCGTAGGGGGTACGCAGAGCTCCGTCAGGACGACATGTCATGGCTATGAATCATAGCATCATCTCACCTGCCAATGAGCTTGGCTCGACCTTACGCATTGTATCTATCTCGGAGATACGCAGGCTACAACGACGGGTAACCACGTTGTCCTGCGCCCTCCTCCATCCCTTGACATGATACGGACACAGCTCCCGAAGAGTTACTGTGCTGCAGCCGAGGTCGGGATACACTCACCAAACATGTGATGCAGTGGTCTGTGAGGAGCAAGCTCCACGCTTGAAAGCTCCAAGTCCTCGGTCGGTGGAAGACGGAGCTGGAGATATCGAAAGAGGTGGCCTCCGGTAGAGCCGGGATCGTAGAGGAGCCATGCCCCGTTTGTATAGCGGTCATCGAGCTCATACCAACGGAGGTCGCATGTACTGACTCTAGTACGTAGTACTGAGGACGGCCCGACCAGCGTCGGGTGCGCCGCGGCGCGATAACGTGACCTGCGCGAACCTCGACCACCACCGCGACTTGACCACGACCGGGACCCTCCTTGTCTGCAGCTCAGGAAACTCAGGCTGGTGCTGTTTGTATCCCTATATCATTAATAGCATACAGTCTCGAGGTCCGTATGGATTCGCACCTGCCTTGCATCGCCGATGAGTCGTACAACCTCGGCGAATACGCACTGTACTATGCAGTACGGGAGTCTGGGGTCGAAGGACCATACTTAGTACCAAAATTGCTGCGGTTCTTCTGGAAAATCTTTTCACAGATGTAGAGCAGTTACTTGGAAATTATGGGCTGAGCAGTGGGTGTGTGAACTGAGATGGGGTCGTCTGGTCACTCTGGTCATGAAATGCATCCAATTACTCTCGTTGACTGAGGCCCTTCTATTGATCCTCCTTAGCCAAGCCAGTCCGACAGCGTTTATCCAAGTAGCCTGGACACGAGTCAGTGCTTCCGTGACGTGTTTCCCGGATATAAACAGCGACAAGAATGACATATGTACCATCATGCAGGGGCATCATGCATTGTGCTTCTGACGAACAGTCGACGTGCGGCTTATGTCTAACAGTATAGAGACTTCGCTCGGATTCTCTGCAGTCCAGGACGATTGGAGGGGAAGCCATGGCTATACTGGTGTGTCGCACGACGTTTGTACTAGGTCCAAGCCGAAGGATCTGGTGGGATGACCAATCACTCGTCGATCCCGCTACTACTATGTCTTGATGGCAGACAGAGAAGCCGATACACTGTATTCATCGGGTAGACAATACAGTCCAATACCTACAAACGCGGAGGGAACTATCTATACAGTAACCTTGAACCAATACAGCAGATTACATGTCTAGTGTTACAACGAGGCGCAACGAGGTATTCAACATCTACTGAATTAAAGGATGATGTTTTCATTGAGCATCGCCAGCAGCGACTTCATCGGCGACTTCCCCTGCAGCGGCTTCACCAGCAGCCACTTCTCCCGCCGCGCCTTCCCCCGCCGCGCCTTCCCCCGCCGCGCCTTCCCCCACCGCGCCTTCCCCTGCCGCGCCTTCGCCTGTAACGACTTCACCAGAGCCTCGAGCAATAGCGTTCGCTCGCACGAGGTACTGCATGTATTTGGCTCTCAGCTCCGGTGTTGCCGTTCCCGGAAACAGAATCATGAGATACGCCACCGTACAATGATAGTTGAACTTGTCCGGGCACAGAACGCGGCAACTGTGGCGCGTCACAGACTTCGTTGTGACAGGATGCCTACACGTCTCGCACGAGCACAATGTGCGGCCCAGCCAGACGTCAAATCCTATGTGCTTCAGGTCCGGGCACTTCGCTGAGAACGCTGAGAGGCACTCGACACCGACAGGTGTCATGCCGTCCCAGGTCTGTTGAACTTTGATGCGCTCGAGGCGCGGAAAGGCGGAGGCGAGAGCGTTGACGTCGTCGCAACAGAGGGTTATTCGGGGCAGACCGAGGTCAAGGCAGCGCAGATTGCGGAGTCGGAGAAGTGGCCGCAGGGTATACGTGCTGGATGCCAGCGTTCGTGAGCCGGGGACGATGGACTCTTGAGATGCGCTGGACACGACGAAGAAAAACCGCGTGAGCGCATCGCGGAACGGACTCTTCGTCAGACCCTCGAAGAGCCTGCACACCCTCGTGGCATCAGGGGCTACATCCGTGATCAGCATCGATATGTCGGCCAGACAGACGGAGTCGATGCTATCGAGGAGATGCTCGGCCTCGGCGTTAAGCGCAGGTAGGTCGAGCCACAGGCGGGTCAGGCTGGGGAACGAACCGGGTGGCAGTCGCTCGAAGTCGGTCGGCAGCTTAGGGTCGATCCACAAGGCTACATCAACCCCCTCGAGACAGGGCAGCCGTGCGAGGGAAACGATGTCCTCCCAGACGATGGGCACGGTCATGCGGAGGGTGCGCAGACCCATCAGTGCCTTCCCGTCGATGCCTTTGCGGAGGAAGTTTGTGAATGCGGGGTAGAACACCTTGGAGTCGCCGAGCCCCCGCTCGTCAGTCCGCCTCGGCTCCCGTATGTGTAGATGCTGGAGGTCGCGACAGCGCGACAGCAGCTCGTCGAACAACGCCATCAGGGCCTCTTCCTTGGCGAGTGTCGCGGTCACCCAGAGGTCCTGTAAGTTGGGAGAGGCAACAAGTGCGAACGGCGGGACACTGTGAAGCGAGAGGTCGTCGAAGACCCGCACGGCGGGGAGCCATGGCTTGTTGAGCGACGACAGTGCGTTCACGAAGAAGGACAGCGTCCGTGGTGTGAGGTCCTTGTCGGTCCATATAAATTTCTTCACGTAGCGGGAGTGGTGTTCAAACCGGACGGTGTCAACGACCGTTTGGGACGATTTCGAGCCAGTGGTATTGGCCTCTTCGACGTCCTGAAGCGCACAGTGAGATGAGACATGACATTGGAGCGGCTTCACGGAGAATGATACACGTACCCAACGGGTGTCCCCACGTTCGTCACGATCCTTCCTCCAGGTATACCCCGGTATAAGCTTGAGTAAAGGAACGAACGAGTCCATATTTCCCCACAGGATGCGGCTCGCCGTGTGGTGTAGTTTTGGGTGTGTGCGGGCAAGGCGTGCGACAGAGACTCGGGTCTCTGGCCGGTCAGGATCGTAGAGGAACCGAACAATGATATCGCAGAGGTCCGGAATGAACAGTACTTTGTAGATCGCGGACGATTTGAACTTTGCTAGGAAATTGTTGCGCTTCGCGGGTTCACAAGTTGAAGGCTAGGGCTCTGGAGTCAGGCGAAGTTATGGGGCGATACAATGGTGACTTACCGTGCTTTTAGAAGGGGACGAGGGGGGCGAGGCGGATGAGGTAGGCAATAGTCGAGCAGGCATTGTGATAGGGATGTCGAATACAATGCGGAGGGGGCAGCAAAGTAGTCAAAAGTAGTATGATGTGAGAGTGTACTGGAGCGCACGGATTCCAGGTAGCAGGGCGCAGTACGAGAGCGGGTGGTATGAGAAGGATGAACAGACGCGAGCCACAAGTAAGCGCGCGCCAATGTTCCAGCCACCAGCCACGCCCGCCCGCCCCCGAGCCTCCGGCCGGATTGAGACCCAGCGGGCGTGCAGACCACGAGGGCGCATGCATTCTGAGACATCTGTAGTATTTTTAGATCATCGTGCGTCGGGATTGGATGGAACGCGTGGACGCACCTCTTTGTCCGCCTGAATAGGAAGCTTCTGGCGGGCCGTCGTCTGGGCCTGCAGGCGAACACACCTGCTGCGTTCATTGTAGTTCCATTGACCTGGGTATTGCATCGTGATTTGTTGCCTTTCCCCCTTGACTAGGGCATTTACCACTGGTGGCCGTCCCTCTGTTGAGGCCGTCATTACGACATCTTACGCAGATGTGAGACGAAGTATAAGGACATCGACGATTCGTGCAATGCCGATACATGGAGTCCGACAGCTCTCCACGGACCTTCCGTCACTTCTCAACTTGCCAGAGAAATGCTAAGCAGAAGGCGAAGAGCCGTGACACGCTAAGTGAAGTGGACGGCTCAGTGTCCGTACGTGAATTATATATTTGTAAAGACGTGTACTTACCTGCACACATATTGAAGGGGATAGGTTTGCGACGCGGCATTCTCGAGATGGGTAGGTCGACTCTTGGCTATATTCTATCGCGAGGTGTCCAGCGAAGCAGCTGTGGCGCTCGACGACACCCTTAACGTGCCGACATCCCGGACTACAGTACGCCCCACAGGGGACGTCCGACTGCAGACAGGTATTAAGTTGTCCCGCGAACGTGCAGTATCACTGAAGATAGTACTGTCTAGGTTTCCCGAGGATCCGTGATCGAACTTCACACTACATTGACGAGCAATGGCCCATGGATGCATTTGTGTTCGCATTGAACGCTGCTCGACTTCAAGAGGACCTTCTGCATGGGTTGAAGAATTGATGACGACACATACAGTCAGAGCATGCTAGAATAGCAGGGCGGCACAACGGTTCGAAGGATCAAAGACGCAACAGGATGACTCAGGAGTTGTGAAAGAGTTTTGGACGTGTCTGCCGTGCCATCATCAATGTTATGGCTGCCATCCGAGAGGTGTAGGACGTACGTCTTATGCTCAGGCTGTGCTTCCTATGTGTTGTTCACCTCGTTCTGACTCATCACCGTCCACCGTGTGCACGCCGACACTTTGTGACCGTGCTGCGCAGAGTCTGCGCTACGAGCACGTCGTCGATGAACGTTCAAGACTCGCTTTTCAAACCCGCTTTGTCTTCACGTTGTCAACGTTGTCAGACGTATGAGACAAACTATACATCTTACAGCTGATCCTCAAGGAAGGATAACGAGTCCTAGACGTCTTCGTCCCGCTGTTCAGGAGTGCTAGGAAGTGTCCCCGGTAGTACGCATCGGCCAATAGCATCAGACATCTAGATACGAGTCCGATTTTCCCGTGCTGCTGTTACTGCGGTATCAGGCAAACAGAGAGGCGGCTTGTGTAGTGGTTCGCGAGATGTGGTCCAGTGTAGCCTGACGCCGCCTCAGCGGACTCGAGTTGTCAGGTCAAGGTGCGTAACGCCCGCCTCTGCTTTCGGCCTCCGCCACCATGTCCTTCATCACAACAGTCCCCTCTCTCAGCCACGGTGTGCGTACTGCACCCAAGGGCTTCCTTTGTTGTGGGATTCCTCACCGACTCTACGAGATGCTCGATCCCAGCGGATGATATCCGAGTCGTCGCTCTGGGCATCATTGGCCTACCAACGTGTACTGCGACATCAGCGCTTCAGCGGCGACTACTGCGTCTCTCCGTACCATGGCTGGCCGAGCTTTGCGGTAGATTCTGCGTTATGGCCATCCTTGGTCGGAAAACATGGACAGGATGACGGGAATCACTCGTGAGTTTGTGCTATCCCAATTTGTGACTTCGCTCACAACGTGTGTATGCCAACGCACCCAGCTGATGTTTGAATCGTCGGGTCTGGCCATGGCATCAGCGCCCTTTTCCTGCTGGTGGTCATCAAGGCTTGACCTCATCAACGACGCGGAACACGTCAACACAAGAAGGTGCGGGGATGGAGACCGGGCGTCGTCAAAGAATGGTGCGGTGTCACTGTGAGTCTCTAGATCAGGAGTGCTTACGATGATTACTACCTCGAAGGCTCAGAGCATATATGCTCCTTGTATCGCGGGCATCTCTACTCGACGGAGTAACTTGTAGGATGGCCGAGACATGTAGCGGACGCATCGTGAGGGCACTCCTCGTCGAGACGTGCATTATCCCGCCTTGCTCACGAGGTGATCCCTCAACCCAGACTGACTGGCATGTGGTCTGTCCATGGGGATACTCAGTGGAAGACACACCGAACATGTACTGCAGTATATGCCGATCTCCGTGCCGCTGCTACTCGCAAGCTCAACGGTAGACTTAACTCGAGTTGTACCGCTGTGTAACCGTACGTTACTGCTACAACCCACCGGTCTTCGCCGCTTTGGAAAATTGCTGACCTCTGTAGTGAATCTTCAAAGGAACGGCCGCACCACTCCACAAGCGTCGCTGCAAGAGCGTGTCATGTCACGGTAGCCAACGTCTCCGCTATACACTCATCAGAGTGTATCTTCAAGGTCTGTACTTATTCCGTTTGTATCGATACAGCGATGGATCCAATTACATACCACTAGAAATAATGCAACATCTAGTTTCACATCCGAACTTTTGAGTCTGCTGAATCACTTTGATCGCGCTGCGATGGCTGCGTGAACAAGATCAATGATGAGGCAGATCTTACGTTCAGGCCCTGTGTGATCCAGTTCAACAACATACAGGACGACACGCACACAGTACTAGGAGCCGTGTGCCCGTCACCGCCTAGACACCCTAGTCGGGAGGAATCGTAAGCCAACCATACTGCGTCATAAGTCAGACTCAGAGTACCAACGTACAGCCCCAAGTTTAAGTTGTATCGGACGGCTGCACTTGCATGGTGTGTCAAATGCATGTACTCATTATGGCATAGTTTAAGTTAGCCTGAGGCTGTATCGTCATTGTTACGTAGAGTAGCGCGGATACCCGATCGCAAAGCATTCTACATGGCTACCTAGGATAGAAAGAGTACACATACATCAGTCAGAGAAGGACATCGACGCGCACAACAACCCAGTCAGTTCAGACGGCATACTCGCTATTAATGTTAAGGACAGCTTTCGGGAATAGGCGGCGTAAGTAATCAAGAATTGACTGCTTACCTTTGAGAATATCGCAAGTGACGGCCTCGACTGGCGATGCGGGATTCGGAGCATCATTGAGGACCCGGGCAGGCAGAGATTCCCCGGGCGGCGCCCCGTACACGTCAAATCCCGCTATCGTTTTCAGTTTCAACGAGAACTGCGCGAATGGGGCTAGCCAGAAAACAGGGATGGCCCATGGATTGCGTGCGGTCTGCTGGAGGTCGATTGCGACGAGGTTCGGCCAAACCGTAGAGAGCGTACGAAAATCGTCCATCTTCAAATAATAGTTGGGCACCACAATGGACAACGATGCGAGGTTGGACAGCTGTAGGAGGGGCTGAAGTGTGCACATTGAGACTGTAGCGAGCTGTGATGGGTCGTCCGCTTCGTGAGCCCCAGCGTTGTAAACAAACCGCTGGACGGCATCCTTGTATACGCTCCGAGAGAGGGTCTCGAATAGCTGGTGTACCATTCGTTCGCGCGGGGCAACGCGCGCGATCGACACCTCGATGTTCTTGAGTCTCGGGGAGCCGATACCATCGAGTAAGCGGATCACTATGTCGTGACCGCCCAACGTGCCAAGGCCGAGGTCCAGGACAAGCAGATTCTGGAAAGCGAGATCGGGGAGTGCCCCGAAATCCTCCGTCTTCTTCTTGAACACGATGATCGCGAGATGCTCCAACCTCGGCATCTGCGCCAGCATCAAGATGTCCTTCCAGTGAACAGGCACGCACGAACACAGGGAACAAAGGTTCGGCACGCCCGACGAGATCTTAACACATCTGTAGAGGAATTCGGTGATTGCTGGGCCGATGTGGCGATACTCCCCCAAGGGCATGTCCTCGAGGTACATCGTGGTTGTGATACTGAGATGTCGAAGGTCGGGGTTGCGGTTCGCCAGTGCCTTCACTAGGCCCACCAGCCTCCACTTCCCGAAGTACGATGCAGTGATAGAGGCGCTCTCCAAGCTCTGAGAGCCAACGACCCACAGTGGAGGGGCCTTGATTATCATGCCACGTTCGTACCACCTGAAGGAACGTAGGGACGGGAACCACGGCTTCGTAGACGATAGGGCTTGCTCGAAGAAATCGTAGGTTGCCGGACTGATATCGTCGTTCGTCAACCAGACAAAGTATTTGACATATGCCGAATACCGTTTGAAGGCCACTGTGTCGAGCGCGAGCTTCGTCGGATCGTCTTGGGGCACTACGGCATGCTGTTCGCGAAACATCATGAGGTGTTATACAGCACCGGAGAGTCTGGTAGACGTACCCATTGCACACTACCGTCATCCATCGCATAGTCCGTCCATACAAATCCTGGTACCGTTTTGAGAAGGGGGACGAGCGACCACATCCTCTCCCATAGCACTCGAAGCGCTGTGTGCGTAAATTGTCGCAATGTGAGGGCTAGGCTAGCCACAGACCCGTAGTTGCGTCCCTCCTGAGCGACGAGTAGGAGCCGCACTACGTTCTCGAATAAGTCTTCGTTGAAGAGTACTTGATAGACCGGAGACGACTCGTAGAGGGCCGCGATATCGTTGCGTTGGGCCGAGCGGTTCGCGGACTGTAGTGTCACGTCATTATCAGGCCGCAAAATAAAGGGGAGACGGAGAGGGTACGACGACTTACCATATCCTCAACGGAGACAGCGTCTGGGGTCGACATAGCTGGTAGCGATGCGAGGCGAGGCGTAGTTGATGTCTTGAACAAGTAATCGCGTATGTAGCGGTGTAGCGTCACGGTCGTAGTTGGGAGTCAACGGCAGGTATCAGAAGCTGTCCTGACGGAGTGGACAGAGTACGAGTGCGAGGAGTACGGGCAAGGTCCAAGTTGAACGGAAGTCGGCCACGGCCAAGCGCGCGTCAGTGCAGCCACAGGCCACGGCCAAAGCTCCGACGGATTTGAGACCCAGCGCGCGCAGAGTATAAGGGCACGTTCATTTCCGGACAGGACAAAGTCAAAGCGCATGGTAATTCACCTGGCCTGAACGCAGCCTTTTGTTCGCGGGGTTTGGAAAACTTGCCTCAACGCCGCGTTGTCGTCTGAGTCCCGGGGAAATACCTTGTCAGTGAGTGTACCAGTTACGGACCTTGGACGAGGGCCGACATACTGATTTAGCTTGCAGCCAATGTTCTCTTTTCTGCGAGCTTGCGAGGTAACTACCCATTCGCGAGTGCCAAAGTCAAGGCGGCCTCGAGGACGGAATCCGATGTATGCATGGTACGCGTGCAGGATTTGCTGGCGCCATAAACAATGACCCACGAATGATATGTTCAGAGGACCCTCGTCAACGTCAATGACGACGTCAGGGAAGAGGACACGTGGAACAACGTGGTGACAAAAGCGTGAGCGTGCAATCTCGCCATGATCAACGGGCGGACAAGTACCAATTGATGGGGTGCCCAGTAAAATGTTTGCGTAGGATGAGCAACACCGGCACAACCGCGACCAGGGAATGCCAATGACCACCAAGCATACGTGTGTTCGTCGTCGCGGCGCGCCCGAATATGACTGCGCGGCTTCGAGCTGCGCTTCGAACCATGTCGAATTGGTCGAGGCTCTAGCGATTACATGCACCTGGCAGCGGTGGCTTCGTACATCTGCATCTGCAAGTAAGCTCATTGAAACGAGGTTACCGCCGAGGACAGGCTACGCACAAACGAGCTGCTGTCCGCGTCCCGCACCCTAACCGGTAGTGTCGGACCTGCGACGATCGTCATATGCGTCTCAGCACAGTGGATGCGCGCGACACACAGCGCACGTCTGCAAGGCGATTGTCAAGGAGTCGACTTCGCTGAAACGCGGATCGATCTGGCTCGAAGGGGAGAGGGCGATAAGACAGTTCTAGGAGAGCAAGCTGAGTGGAAGTCAATATCCACACAGCGAGACAGAACGAGCTACTCGCGTCCGAATCATCCTCCTGTGAAAGCCTGGTTCGTCCACTCGCTCGCACGCATCTGCTCAACTCCAGCTCATCTCCGTCTGCTGGTGCGAACCGTTGTCTCCCACCCTCAGTTCGACGTATGGATCAAGGCATGATTGCATCCGCAGGGCGTGCGTCACGAGCGGTGGGGTGTCCGACGCCATTTCTCGTGAGACACGTCGACATGGGACTCTCCTGCACCTGGATACGTGGTGCCGTAGCTCGCGACGGCGGGGTGTCGTTAGGCCAGCGCATACACTGGGACGGTCGTATAGTTGCTGGTCCACGCGGCTCGTGTCTCCGAGGACGCAAGGGAGGATACTTGAGCTTCTCAAGACAGGCTAGGTCCGGTTAGCATTGAGGTCGAGGTGAGCGAAAAGAGCAGCGGAGAACTCATTCTGAGAAGCTGGCGGCAGACGCAACACAACTGTAGGCTGGGGCGCCCACGAACCAGAGCTGGTCGCTCGCTAACGTCGTGTGGTAGACAGCGCGAGCATACCGACGACCAGTAATGAACGGTTCTTTTAGTGTCTGTACCAGTCGCACGAACGTGCCCACACTGACAGGACTGAGCGGCCTGCAGAACTACGGCGTACGACAGAGAGCGGAGGAATGGGAGTTGTAGGAGTTCATCGTAGGCGTGAGGCATCGAATAAGCACTGGACAGCCAGATTGATCCGATGGTACGATACACTGGACTGATGACCAACTGATGACCCTTCGAAAAGTAGTGTAGAACGCACCGCAGGCCAAACTCGTCCGCCGCGGGGCTACGCATACTGGGAACCTTATGGCGAGCGCAAGAGAGAACAAGAGGAGCTCTACCGCTCTTGAACCCGGAATCGACAAAGAGATGAGCGAGGACGTGAGGGCGTAATGGACCGAGAGCACGTCGGAGTCGATGGAGCAAGATCATAAGGGACCGGGCGGCGTGCGTAGGGTGAGGGCGCCACAAATTCAGACGGATCTACTTGTAGGGCGAGCAGCGCAGCCGTAGGTGTACACGGACAGCCTTAAGATCATAGCAGTCTACCGGACAGCGGGTGTCATGCAAGGAGAAAACAACTGTTTAATTCGCGTCAGCCTCCGACTGGATGTAAATAGCGACCTGCGCTGCCACATACCCGGAACAGACAGACCTATGTATGGCGTCATGCAGACCTGAGATTGCTGCCCTTGTAGAGCCCGTATGTGCGTCGCGAGAGGAAATTCAAAGAAACGCCGAGGTACAGAGCAATTGCGGGAGGACGCAGGTTAGAAGCAAGCGCTTGGTCGCGGTGGCAAGAGCATCTGCAGCGGCCGGCCCGGGCTCCTCCTCCTCCTTCCGCCCCATCCCTCTCCTGCTACATACATGTACATTGTGCTTTTGCATAGCTAATCCGACTGCTCTGCAGTGATAAGTGACTCGGACTTACCTGAACGACCGCTTTCGAGGCTCCTTTCACGCCCTGCGGTGTACGCTTGCTTCGCCGCGTTGCACAGTTCGCTGCTCGAGGACAACGGCCAAGCACATGGCGACCATGGTGGTTTCTCCGCCGAACATCATCAGCTTGTAGCAGAGTCATATGTAAATTGTGCGAGTCGGCCGGAGGAAGCGGGATAGCTTTTGGTGTATAGACGCGGACTGAACCGTCCGCGAAGGTGGTGGATTGAACCGTCCCTAGCCCTCGGGGACTGTCTCTCAAGGCGGGGGACACTTCCTAATGCGGAATATAACGTTGCGTAACCTGCGTCCCTTGCCCTCGGGGACTGTCCGTCGAGGCGGGGGACACTTCCTAATCCGGAATGTAATATCACGTAATCTTCGCCCGGCCCTCCGGGAAAGCGTCTGCTCTCTCCGTCCTCAATATAATGCCCCGTCCTGCTCCCCTCGTCGACGTCGCTGTTGGCTGTACGTTGCCGACGTGCTGCTCGACGTCGACGTGGCCGGCGCCCTTCCGCTCCCTGCCAGCGTGCGCTCGGTCTCCTCGGCCTCTTCCTTCCCGGCCCTCTCCTTCGTCTTCCGTCCTCTTTACATCGCCTACTTCGGTCCCTGCTTGCGCGACGCGGTCCTACAGCTCGACGCCGACCTCGCCGGCATCCTCTTGGCTCGCGTCAGACGCGTCTGCCCCTCTTGTCCTCTGTCCTCACCCCTTCTCGGTCGACGGCGGCCGTTCCCGTAAGTGCAATACCTCGTACTATTGATGATATTGGTGACGCTCGCGATGTGCTCATAAACAGGCCTTTCTCCGCCCATGAGGTCGCATACTGCAAAAGCGGTGGGTGATCGTTGATGATAGTGGTAAGCGTCGGTTGACATATCTAGACAGTATTGGCGTGTTCCACACCTACAACACGTTTCCGACACTGCTGCTGCCAACGCGGTGAGATGTCTCCCCCACCTCTTTCTCTCTCTCTACGTTGAGCTCACTCCACCATGAACAGCAATGTACCCCGTTTCCGCAGTCGATTGCAAGTACACATGCCAGACACCACACGCGCACCAGGTTCACGTTCAGTCAGCCGTCTGGTCGAGGCTGGGTCCAGCAGTGTGAAGAGGAAGAGAGCAGACGTACACCCACGAGAGGTTGCACCAGAGTCTTATGACTCTGCGAGGCCGAGTACGGCGGAGACGCAGGACAGGCCGCACCCGGGATTGGTGCCTGAACTGCAGGACGTCGCGATATCCGAGTCCGAACCGTTCGCGGGGCTCATGGATGTGGCGATGCCAGTCGCATACAGCGAGACTGTCGAAGGTGTGTCACCTGCAATGACTGGTCGATTGAGTGATTACTGACAGTTGGCAACCAGGACCTTCGTGCCCATTGATGACTATTGGTACGCACTGCGGATGATGTCCGGCATCTTCCGCCTCGAGAAGGCGCAGTACGTTCTGCAGGAGTGGGATCATAAGCTTGAGTCGTTGAAGGTAAGTCTCAATGACGTGGCAAAATATGATCTATGCTTATTGATGATAGATTGGGGCTTACTGCCACATCGTCTGCCTGCCACAAGGTCCAGGGAGCATAGGCTTGACGTGCACATGCACGCAATCGAAGGCGACGAATGACTGTCTGCATCGACACGTCGTTCGAGCCCATATCCGCGAGCTGGGGTCCTTACCAATCATCGCGCCATACCCTATTCCCCCTGCCGTTCTCCTGTGTCACACTGCATTCCGCGACATGTACATATTCTCCTGTATGTCCTCTACCGGTCGTTACGAGTCCGGGAAACGGGTCATCGTGTCCTTACAACGTGACGGTCGATGGTGGTGCCACGCGTGTGGCTATGTGGACACATGCAAGCACAAGCCACATGCAGTGAAGTTTGCGATCGATGCAGGCTATGTATCAGAAGACAACACAATGCTTGTGGATCCATACGGGAATCAGAGCGACATCGAAGGTGAACTACTGCTGGCAGCGGGTAGCCGTAACGCTCGCAAACATATGGCAGTGTCCTACATGCCAGTCGCACCGCCGCGGTGGGCTGCACTCCCGCATGAGGCCCCATACGTCCCAGTGTGCCCAGTTGCGAATCATGAATGCTACTTTCTGGACGACGCTGCGCGATGTTGTTGTGGCTTCTTGCTCACAGACTGGACACCGTTCGTTCCGAAGACTGGTGTCGTGCAGGACGCTGTACTCTTTGGGCTGATGTCACGTCGAGCCATCAAGATTGAAGTTCTTCGATGCCCTGTATGCGCCCACTCTCGCCGCTCGATCGGCCCAGATCTTGGTTGGATCGGAATCTTCAACTGGGACAACCGTTACCTCTTCACGCACGAGTTGTTGAATGCATACACCAATGCATTCACTGCGTCAGAGACACCCTTCTCCGCGTTTTGTGTCACAGGCATCAGGAAAGTGGCACCTTGCCTCAACGGCCTCAAACGGCCTCACCTGTCTAATTCGTACCTAATTTGTCTCATTGCCTCACAGATCTCTGACTTGGCTGGCTGTGATTTTGCATACTTACTGATTGACGATACAACTCACTGATCGACGACCCTCTCCTACGATATCAATACAATGGATGCATTACAGTAATATCTATGGCGACACACTAAGATACAATACCCTCGTTCCGGGCGCTGCTCAAAATCAGATCTGCGTTCGCCGCCGGTGTAGGCAGTTAGCTCATCGCGGGCATTCTGCACTTGGGCTCATTGTGCCTGTGCCTACCGCTCGTTCGTGAGTTGCTGCACCTTCACCCGCCGTGTCCGCCGTCTCGTAGGTGTGTCGTTTTCCACCAGAATGCCCATGCTCACCGTTATGCCGGCCCTTGCACTTCATATCCGTTTGCCTGGCGGGTCATGACCGTACGCGCAGGGGTGCCACGCTGCGCCGCGTCTTCAGCCGGTACACGCGGGTGGTGAACGGGTACGGGTCAATCGTGGGGTACAGTGGGTCGTGGCGGGTCGGTCGAACAGATGACAGCAGGTTACTTAACCTGCTGTCAAGTGCCAGGGCGGGCGAGTCGGCAAGCAGGTATGTGGGCAAGTAGGTGAGCAAGCGCACGAGCATGCGGGAAACCGAGAAAGTGGGCAAACGGGCAGGTTCTTGGTCGAGCAGGCCGGTCGGAGTGGGTGTATGGGCACGGGCAAACAGGGGAGCGAGGACATACCTTCGAGCGTTCATGCTTGGCCTTGTAGCCCTCACCGCGCCCTTCGTTCTGCTCCTACTCAGTCCAGCCCTTATCTGCGTCGGGGAACGCGAGCGGTATCTTGACAGATCACCGCATGTTGGCTTGAGGATGTTGCGGGGCAAGGCGGTCGCGTCGTGCGGGGAGGTCGTTATGGTGCGCGTACGCGGCTGGCGGATGCGCGTGACGCGCACATCGTCGGTCGCGCGGGCCATTCACCTCATTGACTGTATGGGTGGTTGCAAAGGGTCCCGGTGACTGACGAGGCAGAGAGCGACGTTGGCCGGCCATAAGCAGACAGCGCTGTTGCCCGGAGACCGTTGAATGTCTGCCCTGAACTACATTACAACTCCGACCTGGCTCCGACCGCCGGTGCTCCGAGTCAGCGCGCACGCGCGGCCTTGCTTCGCTGGCACTTACCCTCACATCACGCAGTCGCGGGCACCTCGTCTCCCAACATCGACGTGCAAGACAACCGACAAGCACATCAAACGTAAGGTTCGTGTACACAAGCGTGCAGCAAGCTGATGGCTGGTACCAGGGAGGGCACGACAATCAGTGAGGGCTTGGGCGGGCGAGCGAGCAGCGGGTGCGGGTACAGCCCTTGGGCATCCACCGCCTCTACGAAGAACACAACGGCAAGCATATGCGTGGTGTGCACGCCTTGTTCCCGAGACGTCAGATGTGAGTAGGTGGTGCCCCACACGTCCCGCGTCTGGTTAGCGGCAACTTAATATGTGAGTTTCGTTTCGTGATTCGTTATCCTGTATATGCATCTGACCGGGAGCTTTGCGTGAAGTACAGAGTGTGGGGGCATCAGAACTTCGGCGATTTCACTGACGGGCCGTGACGGGCGCTGACGCTTGCTGAAATCCCGGTTTCACATAACGTCAGCGTATCAGACATCAGCAACACTGGGCGGATTTCAGCAAGCTGATCGAAATGCAGCGATCGTGCCGTTAGAATCTCGTTAGATAGCTCACAGCCGTAACGGCACCGTTAGCACGTTAGCACGTCAGCACATCAGCATGACATTTCTACAGTCCGTCTCGACAAATATATTGACTACTTATGATACAATCTATGTTCGTGCAATACTATGCATGTACATAGACTCGTCTAATGCTGGCGGCGCTCATCGGCGCCCACACTCGCCACCACTCGTATGCACCTACTCCCGCTCATGCGTGCTCATCGTCTGCTTGCCTCCACTCGTCCCCGCGGGCACCTGTTCGTCCGTGTCCGCACCCGTTGCTCACTCCCTCCCACTCCCATTTGCCCTTGTCCGTCCGCGCTCGGTATACTCGTGGGGCATGTTTGCGTGTCGGGCTGTTGTCCGTCCTGCTCATGGTCGGCGTGCCTGCTCGTCCGTGCATCAATCCGCGCCTTGGTGTCTGCGACCTCCGCAGGGCTTGGTCTTGTTCAGGCCCACTGTGCGCTCGTGGTCATCGTGCGTGCCCACTCGCCGTTCATCATACCCGCGGCCGGCATGGTTTGTAACGTGCCCATCTGCCCCATATTTGCCCCTAGCGTCCCATTCCCACCTTCAGCTGAACTCCGTTTCTCCGAGGCGTGCGCACCCAACCGTCAACTGTATCAGCACACTCAGTACGCTCTGTGGCTTGGGCCGTTCTCGCAAGTTGCAGTGGTGGAGCGCCGTCGGATGGGGTTGACCAACAAGCTCTTGAACTCTTCGAGAGATCCGCTCTCCCTCCATCGAAAAGGAGTTTGTCAGTAGCGTGATTTTATACAGAGCGGAGCCGACTGACTATTGCTCGAGCTCAACGACGGCGGGCCCTTCACAGTATGCCCCACTCCTGGTGGCATCTCACCCGCTTGCTGCAGCCGCGCTCCTCGTGTGGTGCGGCCGGTCCTCGCCCATCGGCAGCGCAGACACGGGTGTCGGCGGGTAGCTTCGTGCTTCAGGCCGACGCGTCTCGGATAAGTGCGACGTTGGTTGATGCCGGAAGGGGATAGGCAAGAGGCGGGAAGGGACAGGATAAGGTCGACGAGCCGGACTGAGGGGAGACGCGCCTGCTGTTACCGTTGATGCTGCCGACGTGGCTGCGTTTCATCTCGACATCGCAGTCGTCGGGGCCGGGGGTAAGCGGCTGGCCCTTGCCAGGCAGTCATTTTTGTCGAGCGTCGGTGCGTTGGGTGCGGTGATCCTCGTCAGGGGAAGCCGGGCAGCTGTGAGACGGCGGGACTTGACGCGTCGAGTGGCCTTTGGGCTGTGGTACAGCAGTTGGATTTGGAGCTTGAAGCGCGAGCGCGAGGGGACGGGAAGAACGTGTGCGTGTGGGGCTTGTACTTGAATGAAATCGGACAGGTGGGGATACACGCGAACGAGTAGTAGGACGTGGATACTGAGTAACTTAGGACGCGCACGAGGCTTACCTTGCCGACACCGAAGTCGCCGATGAGGAGAAGCTTGAAGAGGTAGTCGTACTCGCTAATATGCATGGCGGTGAGGTCGATTGGGCGCAGGCGAGGGAGGGCAGGATGCTGTCGAGAGGGCGGCGGATGTGCGGTAGAGGTTCAAGTGCGCTAAGTGCTAAGTGCTAAGCGCCTGAGCCACGACACGCCGTGCGCGCTTGCCACCCTTCCACACTCTCGTCGACCTCGTCCGCCTCCTTCGTCACCGATGAACCACTCGACCAGCGGCGCTGTAGACATCAGGAAAAACACTTCTAACTTCAGCAGTCTTGAATGAAGAGCACCTAATCTTATTCAATCTTTCATAACTTGTGTTCCTCAATTAAGTGCACTATGTGCATGAAGACCGCTGAAGTGAACTATAGCACCTTTGAGAAATTTGTCTTGTCCCCAAGTTGGAGGATATGCAACTTCAGTACTACAGATTAAGATGCATAAGTACACATTAGTTGGCAAATGACCTCTTAACTAATAAATATGCATGATGAGATGTCAGATTGCTCAATGTGGTCAAAGTCATATTGTCAAGGATTTGGACATATTTGGCCTGTTAAGGGTGAAAGACAGAAAAAGAACATTTAAGCATACAAAGTGAGACAAGAAGCCTGGCCTTGAGCAAATTGTGAGTCTACACAAGGTCTGCAAGGCAACAGATAGTGCCAAGAAGAAATGAGGCCAGTCTGAGAGCCCAGGGATGCACAGGGGCTGGGCTAACAGGGGGCAGCAATTGCAGATTTCTCTAAGTCCAGAAAGATAGTCAATATAGGTTATTGTGCAAGGGAACAAGCACAGGGACCTATGGTGTAGTGGTCAGAAGTTTGTGCTGAGAGTGTGAGAAATTAGCGTAGCAGGTCAGGGGTTCAATTCCGGGAAATGGCAGATCATTTTGGGCAACATTTTTGCATCTGGGATGCCTGTTATGACAGCATATGCACAAACACAGCAGAATCATGAGAGAAGTTACCCCAGTAAGGATGAAAAAACATTATTCTTGCTTGGAATGAGTGTTTACTTTGGTTACTTAATGGAACTTAAGTAAGACAATTTAAGAAATCGACTTACCTTAAGGCTCTTGTGGCACATAGTGACACATAATGTCACTTTTGGCTCTCCACAAGACCACTTAAGACACGAACATTTTTCCTGATGGAGCGGCATCATCGGGCTCGCTCTTCCCGCCAGCTCGTCCATCTACCTGAAGCGCGACTCTCAGCCCTTGTTTCTCGCGCTGACGACCCTCCTCAAAAATTTCCTCACCTGGACTGCCTCCTGACGTGTTAAGCCCCCGCCACCCTAAGGCTGCACGCGAGGTTGTACGACCCCTCCGCACATCTCACAGCTGTCCGGCCCCTGCTGACACGTCAAACGAAGGTCGCGGCGCCCACGCCAGCATACAACGTGGACAGACGAACCGTCGGCCATGTGACACGCGAACAACGGGTACACGCCGACGTACAATGCGAGGTCGCGCGAGCATTGGCAAGCCCGGATGCGTACACATCACAGGCACTCCGAAGAGACGGGGCCCGTCGCGAATGCGAACAATCGCGGGGACTCGGGCGCACAAAGCACCGGCTCATGTTCGACGAGCAGGGCAGGAAGCCAGAGGGAGGGTGAGGCTGAACAACAACGGTAAGCACCCTTAGGGCCCTCTTCATCACCCTCTCTCCCCTGCACGTATTGTGTGCACGTTTACCCTACTGACGTGCTCTCGCCTACGCGCAGCTCGCATGCTGACACGCCGACACTTCGCAGCCCTGCACCTGCGCCGCACCCCCGCCACTCGCCCGATCCGCCGCTCCAAGATCCTACAACACCCCTGTACGTCTCGCGATCATCCCGTCATCCCGAGTGCCCCGCGCAAAGACCGTCTTAGCGGGCTACACCGACTCGAGTAGGACGTGTCCTCTTGTGCAGAGCATGTCTGCCAACTCCCTCCCTCCACGCTAAAGCCGTGAGGCTCACTACACAAGCCCACGCTCCGTACTACGACCGACCAACACGCGCTGTCACCCTGCGCGAAGACGACAAAGCCCGCCGGATGTACTATTGCTAGGTGCTCGAGTTGCGCGCAAGTCGTGCAGGTTAGGTAAGCACGCCTGTCTGTCTACCCTCGGCGCCCCTTCCTCCACCTCTGCACGCGCATTACGCCCGTCTGACCCTATTTGCCTTGCCTGCAGTGCATATCTCACAACTACTCAGCTCACTGATGCAACTTGGCCAAGCAAAGACCGTGTCAGCTGCGCCCACATCGAACGCGAAGACGGACTAACAGTCAGCATTGCAACACAAGACAAACAGGCCCACGCATACGTAGTACAGCACGACGACCCACCCGCTGACACCGTCTCGCCAGGCTCGTACACCTGCTCATCTGCCCATCCACCCGCGGACGGGCCCATGGACCTGTAGCACCTGCTCGTGACCCATACCCACTGCGGAGGGTCTGTACCCGGATGGACCATATGAACACTAAGGATACAGTAGCTACGAAACTACAATAATGTCGACGTACACTGCATATTATTAAATCAGCCGTCGTATGAATTTATCCATTAGTGGTCAGAATGTCAGTCATCAGTGCGTCAGCACGTCAGCAATGAGCACAAATTCTATCTGATGTGTGAACTGTCTGACGGCCACGTTAAATGCTAACGGTATCTGACGATTTGGCGTTACATACCGTCAGCATATCAGCAACCGTTAGAACCCGTCAGTGAAATCGCCCTTTTCCTGATGGGGTTCCAACACTATGGCGAAAGTGCGCATATGATTTTGTATATGGTCTGTTCATGCCCCTGCTTTCGTCCTGATTCTGACTCAGTGTGTAGGGGCCTGTTTATCAACAAGTGCATCTTTATCAATGTCGATGCATCGTGCTCGTTGGGCTGGGTGGTGAGTGAGTTCAATAGGCTGGGCTCGAGGTGAAAATTATTGACGTGTTCGGTGTGTACTACAGCGCGACAATCTGGCACTAGTACAAGAACTGGCCCGCAAACAAGGACGACGTTGTTGCGGTGACTGGTGTGTGGCCCCAATGTGTTCTAAACGTGTCGGAGACGCTGATCAGCATTGCACAGTTGATACTCATGACGATTGAGCAGCAGCGGACAGCATGTGGAGATGACAGGGCATGAGTGCGCATCGGGCGACATCATGGGATGTGGATGCCCTCACGGAGCTCGCAAATAGGGTTGCTGACTGCATCTCGGAGTGGTACCGAGCGAGGAATTAGGACTGCTGTCGTAGGATACAGCTCAATTGAATATATTTGTTATTTCGTTGCACTGTCTTCCGGCTCACCTAAGTACCTCATGTGTCTATGTGCCCTATGAGCCTCATTGCCTCATCACGTCTCAGATGAGAGATAATCTACTCAAATGAGACTTGAATGAGGCAGCCTGTCTCAGACTGTCTAATTGCCTCATTGCCTCGATGAGGCAAAATAGGCAGGTGGTGCACATTCCTGATGAGTCCAGCGGAGCTATGAAGACGCGAGCCTTGGTCTACAGTCAAAGGACACGTTGTTCTGTACGAACGAGACATTCGTTCAGGTCTGGTTCGCATTCACTCGCCTCCAGCTGCTTGACAGTGGCATGCAATGTCCGACCTGCGGTCCATCACCGAAAATCATCATAGCTGATGGTGTCAGTCTTGCGACCCATGTATCCAAGCTCACAGCATCCGTGAGGCCCCCAACATTCACTGATGGGACAAGTGAAGTGGTTGAGTCTATATCCTCGTATAAGGCTCGCTCGCTCCCAGCAATTGTACAAAAGGATCACCGTAACCTCGTCAATAAAGTCCTGGATTCCGGTGCAGCAAAAGGCCTGCTTGTCGATGATCTTCCAGACTTGTCGGGCCTAGCCAGTGACTACCCTGCCATGACTGCATTGTTACGCCTGATTCTGAATCCCGGGCCTGAAGTTGAGCCACACATCTGTAACGCATATCGGGAGCTTGCTCGACAGGTATGTATCCATATGGCAAGCATTCATGAATGAATACTCAGATTGTTGATTGGGCATTAGATAGCGGCGCCAGACATCGTCCTCCAGCTTGTGCCACACAAGGCTATAGCTCTGTTGCACCAGCTCGCGTCAGAGGGCCATACCGTGGACTGGTTTCAGAGCCTCTGTCCTGTCATCGGGAGGATTGTTGAATTCCATCAGAGAGATAGCTCGATTATCCCAGTGCCTGTCATCGACGTCCTGGCTTGGCTAGCCAATCGTGCTGAGGAAGTCTACAATCGCCTTGCACAGCATGATCCAGCCCCGACGTTTGACCGTGACGCTCCCGTGACGGGACCACAAGCATCGTGGACAGAGACAGGCACCTGCTATGGTCTTCCGGCTGTCCGGTCACGCCGTGTTTACTCAAAACTTCGACATGATACTCAGGCGACAGACTTGGACCCTGACGAGATGGGCGACTGCAACAAGTTCTACAAGACGTACTCGCGCAATAACCTCACTGGTGGAATCCTTGTCCTATGGTGTACGCATTCGGTCTGTATTGGATTTCACACAATTCCAATTGCAGAAGGCCGTAACGACGTGTTCTCTGCAATCTACACACACTTCCCACAAGCTCCGGATATCATCATTTACGACTTCGCATGTCAACTTGCACCATATTGCCTGGTTCGGGAGGCTCGATACTTCGCAAACACGCGGTTCCTAATTGACGAATTGCATGCACATGATCATACAAGGTGTGGACGGGCCTGCTTCGCAAGTAACACCATGCAATACGATGATCGTGTCCGTGCTGTGAATACTAGCGCCGCAGAATGCGGAAACAAGGGTATTGGTCGCATTCGGAAGAGTGTCAGTTACATGGGCTTCGAACACGCTGTTACCTACACAAAGGTCTTTCTTGACGTCTGGAACCGCATGGTGCTTCATCGTATTGCACGTACTGCATAGTAGCTTCTAGACTGTACAGTGATACACATATACTACGGATTGTGTGTCTGTGTACGCAACCGTTCAATCTCTAAGTTGGCTGCTGCTAAGTCCGCCTCTGCCCTCATTCGCCGCTCAACTTCTACCTCAATATTGACGTTACGTGCCGCCAACACACCCTCCTGCGCTCTTTGTTGTACAGCGTTGATAACGCTATCATGGAACGTATCAAGTACCTTTCGACCACCAAGTATTTGTGCTAAGTTTTCTGAGCAGAAAATCTTTGCCTTACCGTTCTGCGTACAGACGGATTCTGGTCTGCGCCGAAACAATGAATACAAAAGCATTAGTAATCACCACTTGACGTACCGTGAGCAGTAGTAGAATTGGAATGGTTGTCCAACCGTGTCGAGGCTGTGAATCTGGTGATTCAACGTCAGGATTGGCGACATGTCATTGAGGCTGTGCGCAGGATAAGTATCTGACCTTCTTCATGATATTACTTGTACGCTGACTGCATGTCTTCGCGCGCTTCCGATTGTTCTCTACGTACTTCTCTGTCTTCTTCTTACGCTTCCTCAAGGCCATAACTGTAAAGATACCTTCATATTTGTCCAACATTCAGAGAAGTCAAGAGGTACTTACGAGCTGTTGTCCCACTGATCTCGTCGTCACTGCTGCTGGTATCATCCTCAGAGCCTGCTGCGACTGCGCTGTCTTCGGAGACCTCTACAGGCAACTTGTTGGCTGGCTCAGGTTGAGATCCGTGTAGGACACCTTGTGACGCCAGGGTGGGTACAATAGATGCCGCAGTGGCATTATACTGGATTGTTAGCGTAGACATGTCTGTCGGCCCGGGAATATTAACATTAGGGTATGTTACATCATTATTCTGTAGGCGACAAGGGCATTAGCTCTGCAATGCAGATAGCAGTTGTGGACGTACAACAGGATCCACGTTTGGATGATTAGGTTCGTTCTGTGCTAAGGAAAGTAACGTCTGAAGGAATTCGTCGGAGTCCACAAGATCAAACTCAGAGACCCCGTATGAAGTTGAGTCTATCACTGAGCATGAGATGATGCCAGGGTGGGGATCTCATGATGGACGTACCAGGGACCTCTGCAGTGACATCTGGTACGATGTAACCGTTTTGGACGGCGGGATCGAGCACGACCAGGTCCATCGACAGCCAGTCATGGAGATCCGAGTCCGCGGGTAGCCCGTAAACACTGCCACCGAAATCCGGGGGCGGCAACGGAGGTCCAAACATACCTGGACGGACAGGGACTGGAAGACCACTCCCCGGCAATGCAGGAACGTCGAGCTGAGGCTCGATACGTGGTGGATCAGTGACGTCAGGTGACATACGGTGGGCCGCTGCGTCTAGCATCGACAGCGATGGTGCTCTTTGAGAATCCACGACCTGTGCACCAATGAGATCTCCATTCAACATCATTTGTCTGAAACGTACCGTGCGTGACTTCCGGTACGGACAAATGTGTCCCTTGCGATATACGGTGCTGCCGGTCGTGTTTGTACAACGAAGACAACGATTGGCTCTTGGGCCACTGCTCTCGACTGAAATTCTTGGTCAGCACTGCGATGAGCTCCGTAGATGTGAGGGAGACGTACCTATACCAGGAGTGGACATATCAATTGTAGAGGTATGGGATACGACGGTGAGTAGGTTATGTTGGAAAATGAATGAAAGGTCTATAGGCACGGAAGAGCACGCAGGCGTGCGAAGAGATTGGATGGAACAAATGGGTGTTCAAACGCCACGAAGGTAAGCCGCGCAATGGGAAACACTGGGTGACTCGCTGGGTACACCGGAAATGCGACCAAATAGTAGTGATCCTTGTCACTGTCGATGGGAAGGGTACAAATGAGCGCCGGAAGGGTCTGACGCGAGCCAAGAGGATGCCGGCGAGGTCGGCGTCGAGCTGTAGGACCGCGTCGCGCAAGCAGGGACCGAAGTAGGCGATGTAAAGAGGACGGAAGACGAAGGAGAGGGCCGGGAAGGAAGAGGCCGAGGAGACCGAGCGCACGCTGGCAGGGAGCGGAAGGGCGCCGGCCACGTCGACGTCGAGCAGCACGTCGGCAACGTACAGCCAACAGCGACGTCGACGAGGGGAGCAGGACGGGGCATTATATTGAGGACGGAGAGAGCAGACGCTTTCCCGGAGGGCCGGGCGAAGATTACGTGATATTACATTCCGGATTAGGAAGTGTCCCCCGCCTCGACGGACAGTCCCCGAGGGCAAGGGACGCAGGTTACGCAACGTTATATTCCGCATTAGGAAGTGTCCCCCGCCTTGAGAGACAGTCCCCGAGGGCTAGGGACGGTTCAATCCACCACCTTCGCGGACGGTTCAGTCCGCGTCTATACACCAAAAGCTATCCCGCGTAAGTCGGGTGCGTCTTGCAAGATGACGGCTTGGATCAACTGAATGGCGCACCTTGAGAGTGGACACCAGGTAAGTACCATCATCGTCTTTCCGAGAATAGCCATCGTCCTGAAGGCCGTTGTCCCGCATATGGCTCCCAGGTGCCCGCAGCTCAGGCTCCGTTCAGTATGAGCGCCAACTTGTCTCCCGTAGGCAGACTCTGAACACGACCGTTCTGAGAGGGAGGACAGTAGTATATGACGTGCCAACCGCTTCGTCTATGGGTACTGGAAGGACGACTTGTACGTACTCTGACCTAATCCGCGTCACACTCAGCTTACTCCGGACGAATAGGTTCACGACTACGATCGTATGGTGAGTGGTTGTACGCACGAGAGCTGGTTCGGGCCGCAAATGCAGCCCTGACAGACTGAACATCAACATCGGCCCTCCGTACGAGTCCTCGTCAGGACGCTCAGGCCCACTCCCCGAGAAGCAGCTAATGACGACGTGTCTGACGACGGGTCCCCGCGTTCGCGACATGGTACGTTCCGACTCGGTCGCTCAACACCTCTCGCTCATGTTGCAAAGTCTCGGACGACAGGTCCTCGCATCCCGGCTCGAGCACGTGAAGTTCAAGAGCGCAACCTGATGTTCACGTTCGTTTCATGACTAGAGGCATCTGCTTTCGTACTGAAATCGCTATCAGATTGGAACATCGCAATCTGGAGGCTACGCCGTTCTCGCGGCATCTCTTCAATACAAGTCTCGCGTCTGAACGTACATAAGTATGCTCGTAAAGGAGGGCGAGCGGTATCGCGTAATCAAGGTCAAGATCTTCCATGTTTCCACCACAGCATCATCTCGATCGGGGTCTATATACACATGTGTATGCGTTGTAATGTAAGCACCTCCACATCAGCCCATTCAGCCGAATACGCCAATTTGCAGTCCTTCATAGCGGCAGGGCCGAGTCCTCAGACATAGCACACACCATCTGCAGAGTCATATCGCATGAGAGCTGTCCAGGTGCAAATACTACTGCAGGACTTACCATGTCTGCAACTTCACGCCGAACTCCAACATTCTGTCCACGTCGAGCCATGTGCGAACTGGCGGAGGTCGAGACGAACGGGATGCATGCCCATGACTGCAGTCATGCGAGGCCACGACAAGCCAGTGCGATATTCAGGGGGGGTCCAAAGAAAGAGCTCTTCCTGAGGGCCGATGATCCATCCGTTGTATGACATATCGAACCCCGCACCATGCGACTCCCAGAGATCGATGAGGGAGGGTGAGTCGGATCCAGTCACGATCTGGGGTGCATGCGATGCCCCAACGGTCACGTCCCAGATACGGATACTTTTGTCGCGTCCACAGGTTGCGATGTGCCGAGCGTCCGGCGAGAATGCGACTGACCACACTGTACGTGTGTGTCCTCTGAGAGGCGGTAGGACCAGATCACCCGTCTGAACATCCCAGACGCGAACCGCATCGTCCCACGACGCGGACGCGACGTGCTTCCCGTTCGGCGAGAACGCGAGTGACGTGACTACGCCTGTGTGTTCCATACATGACTGCTCGATATGGGTTTGGGGATTCCAAATGCGAACATTACGATGCTCCGAGCGGGAGTCTGGATACGCAAGGAGCTTGCCATCGGGTGACAACGCGACGCTCCCCCCACGCCACTTGTCTACCTCGAGCGGCGGCGCAAACCGGGTACCAGTGTCTGTCTCCCAAACCTGAATGGTGGCATCGTTGAAGCAGACTGCAATGAACCTGCCATCCAGCGAGAACGTGGCGGATTTCAACACGCGATAGTCGGCTTGGGCATCTCCCTCGTAGGGAGCTGACAAGGACATGTCGATGTCCACGACGTGGGCGCACGTCGCCGATTCGACAATCTCAATGGACGACTCCTCCTGCCTCTCCAACCCAAGTGCGATCCGCTTTCCGTCCGGCGAGAGCGCGCATGCACGGCCATCCTTTCCCCAGTATCCCTTGTGTGACCATTCACCAGGGTTGATCGCCGCCTCCACGTCCCACACATTGATTGCAGGGCCACGATGCACACCCGTCCGAGTTGAACAAGATACCAGATTGGTCTTGTTGTCATCCACCAAGAATGCGATGGCTACTGGCCAGCAGCCACAGTCGTGACCTAGTCCCAGCAGCGGCTCTCCGACTGCAGCGCCCGTATGTGCATCCCAGATACAAACAGTTCCGTCTCGCGATGCAGATGCAAGCTGTCTGCCGTTCGGCGAGAACGCGACCACCTCCACGCCGACGTCAATGTGCCCGGACCGCTCGCCAATTGGATTCGTGTGCCCCGTAGTATTCTGGGCTGCATCCCAGATACAGATGTCCCCGTTAGACGAGGTGGATGCAAGGAGGTGACCATCCAGCGAGAAGACGACCGATTCGACGGAGGCTGTATGTCCCTTCAGAACCCGATGACCGGCAAGTCTGCCATGCTCGAAGGACCAGACGCGGACCGTGGTATCAAACGACCCGGACGCAATGAACTTGCCATCCAGCGAGAATGCGAGCGAGCATACTGTCATTGTGTGTCCATTGAGCGGCTGTCCGATTGCATCACCAGTCTCCGCGTCCCTGGCATGGATAGCACCCCCGAGTTCCCCGTACACAACGAATGCGCTGTCTGGTGAGAAGACGGCTGAATTCACGTCTGCGAATTCTTCTACAATTGCAGCGCCAGTCTCTGCGTCCCACAAGGTCAACTTTCCAAGGCCAAGATTGTCACGGGGATATGTCGCAGCGATGCGCTTGTAATCGGGCGCGAATGCAATCAATGAAAGCCCGCCTTTGAGCGCCGATCCTGCCAGTTCAAGCGGTTGGCCGATGGGGTCACCCGTGGCTGCGTCCCATTTACAAATGACAAAGTCACGGCCTTCCGCCATTGTGATACCGGCTGCGGCGACGCACTTGCCATCGGGCGAGAACACAACCAAGCTTACGGATGTGGCATCCGTAGGTACTTTGAGCGACCGTCCAATGGGGTGATCCAATGTAGTGTCCCAGACACAGCCAGTACTCTCGGACCAGGATACAGCGCGAGATCCGTCCGGTGAGAGCGCGAGGCGAGAATGCGGAATGTCAGGTCCCTGCTGCGGCTGGCCAATTGACTCCCCTGTCCTTGCATCCCAGCGGCAGACGTCGCAATCTGCGGCAGACACGATGCACCTGCTGTCAGCTGAGAAGGCTAGTGCTCGATGGTATTGCATATGTAATGTCCGGGAATGCTCGTGTATGTCAAGGAGGGGCAACGGTGTGAGCTGTCGTGCAGTATCCACCTTCAGTCGACGCTCGAGCAGACCGAGATATGCTTGACCGATCTCCGACTCCGGAGGTGTGAACGCGAGAGCCGAGATGTATATGTGTGGGACGCTGTGGAGAATCGGTCTCCGGAAACGAATGAGGAAGTCATACGCATCCTGCAAAATTCGCAGACATCGTGCCAACACGTCCGTGCTGTCCGCGTTTGGTTCGGTTTGCTGGGTGTGGGCTCAGCATGTATCCGCGCAGAAGTATGAAAATGGACACGCCTTGTCCCGGAGCCAGACCTCCAACCTCTTGACCAGTAACGACGCTACCTTTGCGTGATCACAGACACTCAGCACCTCCAGCCAGTATAGGAACTGCTTTCCAAAGAAAGCACAGACATCTTGAGTCGCTTGTTCCTCCGAGATGGACGACATGGTCAGGTGTTCGATCCAGAATCGACACGCGTAAACAAGATACGAAGGGAGGTCTTGACGCGACGGCTGCTTTGCATTGCTAGCGTACGATGTGCCACAACCCGACACGTTGAAGCGAAGGCTAGAGTTCATGATCTCGAAACACCCGAGGAAGAGGTCGCGATGCGTCGCTCCGGTGTCTGCAGCCCATCGCTTCGATCCAGACCGTGTGCGCGTAATGAGATAGTCGGCGAAGGAAGCATGATATGTCGTCACTGGGAGATCGTCACGGTCGGGGACGCTGATGACGGAATGCAAAGCGACCAGTGCACAGCGGACGTATTCAGGGTCAGTGAGGCGTAGCAAGTGCGCGACCTCGGTGACAGAGAGGGGATTGCGCGCGCAGAGGACGGCGTGTAAGCACCGCAGAACCATCTCCGCCTCGGTGCCCTCCGCCTCTAAAGCCTGCTCGAGGATGTATTCGTACATCTTATCGATACCAGTGGGGGCGTTCGCACGTGAGGAGATGAGTATTTGGAGCCGCCTTCCCTGAGGCACTGATACGTTACGCGCTTTGATGTATTTGCATGCGGTGGCCGCGTAGATGAACAGGCCTTCAGAACGATCCGCAAGAGCGCTGATATCCTCTCTGAATGCCCCAACGGTGTCGAGTTCTGCTGTCAGATATCCTCGGATGTCGGCGTCGACGACGTGGCGGTCGATGTCATGAAGCCGCACATGCTTGCGCGAGTCCGAGTCGGGAGGCCCAAACATGTCCCTTAGGCCATCCTCCGGTCGGCTGGTTACGAAGAACTTGAGATGCAGCTGAGGCGCCTGGTCTACGATGATATCCAGGAGATCGTGCGGTGTAGGACCGTTATTGCTGCGAGGCCACTCCAGTTCGTCGACAGCATCGATGACAACGACCGGCGCCGTGTCTGCTGTGGTAAATGCGACCTCGGCGGGTTTAGCGATCAGGACACGGAACTGTTCCTTGATCACAGCTTTCGCGGCATCTGGGTCTTTCTCAAGAGCCTTAGCGACTTCGGCGGCGAATGCGGGTGAATGCTGTGATAGGGTGTATGCAAGTGTGGGGAAGATGGACTTTACATCCCGCTGCCCAGCCTTCCCGCCGCGAGAACAAAAATAGCTGCCTCCGAGGCGGCCTCCTTCCTCCAGCGCAGCGCACACGGTCTTTGCGACGGTGCTCTTGCCTGTTCCGGCTGCTCCGTTCAGGATGAATATCGGTCGTGCATCCGTGTCTTTGCCTTGCCTGTATGCTGCCCACGCACAGATATCGTCCAGCAGTTGAATGCGTGTTTCCTTCGTGCAGGAAGGGATATCAACTGCACTGTGACGCGCGGATACGATCGCGTCGAGTTGCTTCATGAGAACTGCAAGAAGGCATGGGTCAGAGCACGCTGAAGTGAACAGGTATGTAGTTACTGACAGCTCTGACGCTGATCTCGCAGAAGCTTGACCTGCTTCACATGAGCCGACACCTGTATTTTCGCTTAGCAAGTCATGGGCATATGATGTGAGTGAGCTTACGAGGAAAAGCTCTATGGCAGAGTCCACATCACGAAGCTGATCTACGACCGCCTGTTTGTCGGCTGGCGCAAGCACTATGCGTTTAACAATCTTGCGGTCCTGTTTCTTCTGTACGATTTTCTTCACTCCGTCGAGTGTTCTGTAGGTATCTGTTGAGCCAATCATAACACTTATACACGTTCTGTGCTACGTACTCCGCGACCTTGTCAAGATACTTCGTCATCTCGTCTTGACTGCCTGAGGGTAGAGAGTCCATAGACCGATATACTTCAACCATCTCCGCCATGAGGGTAACCTTGTTTGCAATGTGCTCGAAGCTTTCATCCACGTCAACGACCGTCTGATCAAGTAAAGTCAGCGCATGCTGTGGTCTCTACTCCCTGCTGGCGTACCTCGACCCATTCGAGGATTCCCAGCAGACCTCCCACAGCTAGCTTGAGAGGGGTAAATACATCGGCGACCTTCTCCGTGATCTGCAGTGCGCTTTTGAAGATGGCTAGGCCTGCCATCATCCTACTGGGGGACTCAGACGGTGCAGTAGGTTCAACGCCGTCGCCTGGATCGGCAGCCTGGTCGCGTGAGCTGAGAGCATCAGATTCGGAGGTGCCCGCTAGGAAGCGGGCGTCCGGATGCCCGGGCAGCGAGTCTGCTTGCGAGCGCACTGCCTGCAAGGTGGATGTTCTCCGAGTTGAAGATAGGCTTCGCGACCTCGGTATTTGCAGGGAGGGCGAGGAATGCGGCCAGTCCAGGAGAGATGTGAGACGATGAGATCCCTCTGCCATCGAAGCCGGACTCGCAGGTCGCGGGGCTTGCGCGGGCGTAGAGGACTGATGTCGACGGAACACATCGAAAAAGCGCTTCTTTCGGCCATTACGCCTCTCAGTCATGGTGGTTGAGATGGCAAAGCGAAACTGCACAGGAGAGGCAAAGGCGACGACGAGAGTCAGAGGAAGACCTGCGCGGGGACTTCGAGGATGGTACGTGCTGATAACGACTTGTGAGCACAGATTAAAATCAAATACAGTACATGAGTGCTTCCGAGGACACAGAACACGAGACTTAGAACGCGTGGTGCGAAGTCCGCTGCCCATGCGATGTGGATTGGCGAGCAACACCAAGGCAGTACTCACCAGCGAGGTACAGGTGAGCGGTGTTCTCTTGTACTCGACACTCGGTACAGTGGCACGCGCACACGAACACAAAAATTGAAGAAACCAGCAAGCGTCTAGGAACAAAAGTGCAGACGCTCCAACATCAATCTGGCATTGTAGACGCCGAGCAGACCAATCGCCGTTCCTAGTAGATGCACGGTCGCGCGCCGTAGGCCGCACGGCTGGGAGAAAGCTCCCACTGCGGGAGTAACGTGAAAACAGCCGAAATGCCTCCTCCATGCAGCACTCAGTACGCCGCCTCCCATCCCCGGCGCACATACACGCAAGCGGCATGAACTCACCTAGATACCGCCGGCCGAGCGTACCCAACTCTCCCTTGTGTTTCGCGTTTGGTCTACCAGGCGACGGCGTGCTCGTACACAGGTTTCGTCTTATTCTTCGCCGCGCAGCTGTCTGCTCAGCTGTTAATCACCCCCTGATCAGGCCATGAGGACAAGTCCATGAACATGTGGGTCAGCACGGACTACGACTCCGCGTCCGTGAAGGGCTCTCCGAGGTAGGCCGCCAAGTAGGGTGTGACGACTGTCTCGGGCTCGGTCCCGTTCGTGAGGATGCCTTCCATGGTCAGGTTGTCCAGGTCAGGAAACACCGGGCCCGCGAGGTCGCCGAATCGCTGCGAGTAGTTGCCCACGCTGAATCGGTAGCTGCTGAACACGCTGTTCACGCGCACGCCGTGGTCGAGGGAGTTCCGCGAGACGGTGTCGGCGATGTAGTCCACGTACGAGCACGCGGGGAGGCCTTCGATGCTTGCGACGCGTGCGCCCGCAAGCCGAGCCCAGGCGAAGCCGAGCGAGGCGTAGTAGCCAGTGTACTCCGTGCCGCGGAGGAGATGAAGTCTACAAAACCGGGGACGATGTTACTGTAGACGTCTTGAGTGCCTCGACTTCGAGGGAGATCACCGGCGCGGGGAGTAGGTTCTGGAATGTCTCCCAGTAGCAGTACATGTATAGGCTCTTGTGACCGTCATTCAGAATGTTAACCATATCGAGGAGGTCCTCGTTGAAAGCAAAGTCAGACTTTCATGCAGAACATTAGACATGTTAACGTCGCAGATGACGTAAGACTTACCGCGTAGCCTGTGCTCTTAATCCTCACCAAGTCGTCGCGGATGTGCACCGCTGGCTGAACAAACTAGCGCAGGAGGGCCAAATAATAGCGGGCCAAGGTGTAGAAATCGAACACATCCTGGCGCAGATTCCCGTTGAACGGGAAGTAGGGCAGACAAACGCTTGCGTCGCACAGGTTTGCCCATCGATCTTTGCGCATGAGTCTTGGACGCGGGCCTCGTACGAGGAAGCCGCGGGGCTTCCCAGAAGTGCAGATGCTGTAGCAAGAAGCGCGAGATCCGTCATTACGGAGCGCATCGTGCGAGGACGAGGATGGGCGAGTCCGGTACGGGAGAGCCTGAGGATGAGTCGTTGCCATCGCTTGATGCGCACGAGGAGAGTGCGAGCGTGGCCACCAAGGCTTGAGCAAGGCACTTGTAGCATCGCACCGAAGGCGGGCGAGGAGCGGGGCCGTCCAACAGCATGTACAAGCGCACACAAACTGGGCGGCAGCGTCCACGGCGAGCAACACACGGTCACGTGTGCGCGTCCCCGACGTCCAACGTCCAACGCACGCACCACGCCCGCCATCCCGATCGCACCCCGTCGCATACGTCAGCTGCTGTCATGCTGCGCCGCCCCACGACCCACCTGCGCGACGACCATGGCAGCGAACCTCCGACGTCGCGTCAGCCGACGCATCGAGCGACCGCATCCCCTCCCGAGTCTGCAGTCGACCTCAAGGGCACCACTGGCACGACAGGCCCGGAAGAATAGGGGGCGCGCGATGCACTCTGGGCATGTATGGTATAGAGGAATACGGCGTGGTATGCAGTACATGCGGAAGGACCGCTGCCTCGCGAGGTTGCGCAAGGACTTGGATCGTGCAGGTACGCGGCCGTGCAGTGTTCATTACATTGGCGCGTAACATACAGCCAGTGTCCCAAGACTGGTATACAGGAACCCGCTCGACGCGTCTCTGTCGTGGGCTGCTTACCTCCACCTCGCGATCGAGCATGCTCCATCCCGCCGGTCACTGCGCCGTATATGAAGCACGGCCCCCCGCCGTTCAAACGTTCACGTGCGTGTGCTGCTGTCAGTCCTGGGGGATCCACTGGACGCGCAGGCAATGCTCGCGCGGGCCACAGACGATGGCAACACCCCTGCCCGGTTGGTACATCTTGTCATTGTCCATGGTCAACAGCTACCTATTCTCTTCACTTAGCCGCTACTCATCTGCTCGCGTTGCACAATTGCGTCGACCTTCGCATATATACGCGCGCATCGCCCGCTTCTCTGCCCCGTCGATGCTAGCTACCGTGACGCAGTCATCTCCCCCACCATCCAGCGCGTGCGTGACTGAGGAGAGCACTTCCAGGATTCCGGTGGGGCGATGTGAATGCCCTGCAAGCGACCGTCAGTCACGCACCAAGCCGTACTGATCAACAATGGCAGTCAGTTTCGACCCGCCGCTGTCCTTGAAGCTTGACGGCTTACCCTCTGGCTGACAGCTGGATTGCGACGAGCCCGCCGGTCCGTGGATCATGTCAGATCCCTGGCGTCACGTCAGAGAACGATGTCCCACGACCTGCAGCACCTTCGTCAACAGGAACTTATCGGGAGCCAGTCAACGTGTCCTCAAGAGTCCTCGGTTCTGTGTGGTTCAACCACAGTGTGCCAATGGTGAGCATAGGACCTTCACTTTCGCTCTTATTGCCACAGGTTCACCACGGCTCAAAAATGATTGCTAATACTCGTACGCACGAGAGCTGGGTTCGGGCCGCACATTGAGCCCCAGCAGACCGGATATCAGTATCCGTCCTTGGTACGACCCTTCAGCGCGATGTAGCTCTCATCCGTTACGACTCCTATATACTCGCTCGTTCTCCGAAGCGTTTCACATCCGGACGCTCCAAAGTTACATGTATGTCGTTGACCTACTGTTGTGACTGTCTTGGATAACAAAACACGATCGATATCAGGAGCCCCTCGCACCCGAGGCTACACCCGGGCGCCTTGGGGCTCCCGTTCAGCCTCAGTGTCGATAAGTGCACCACGATATACACTGAGGCGGCGGTCGACTTAGAGGAGTACGCTCGTAAGCCCCAGGTCATCCGGCTTCAAGTCTCAGGAGTGCTCCATAATAGCCGCAGCGGCCACGCCAGAGAAGCTTCGCTCACCTGGACAGGCTAGGTTCCATGTACTGATTATGAACGCCGCGGGGGCCGGATGCAGTCAACAGGTTATGTATACCATGTACAAGGTGCTGATCGCGTTTGCTTCCTGGATTGCTTCTCTGACGCTTTCGCGGTGCGCCATTCGTAGCGCGATTGTGGAAAATCATTGTGCGCTATCCTCTGCTGACAGCATACAGCCACGGCATTCCAAAGCACGGCATTCCAAAGCATGGCCTTCAACCCCTCCGGGGACTCGCCAATTCGCGGCGTGTAGCATAAAAATGCGGATGTCCTGCACTCATGTCTCGCAGGTCTCTATATGTTCGGTCCTTGGTCTGATTCTGTGCCCGCAGAGACGGCGTTCATGCTAGACAGATGACATGACTCACCAGGATCGGCCTTGCCAATTCGCGAGCTACGCCGCTATGTCATCGAACGAGAGCATACCGTATGTGTATTGTTTTGAGGAGGGCCTATCATTATGAGAAAGAGCTGAAACGTGATTTACAAGCGAAACATCGACACAGGCGGCGGGTGCTCGCGCGGATGTCGACGTCACGCATCCGGCGTACCTATTCACGACCAAGTCGCCGCTCCTCATCAGACGCCTCGACTATCGCTGCCTGCGAGGGCCAGTCATCGACACGCCTGGTATTCTGGCAACCCCCTACCGAGAACGTGAACACGCTGGAGATGGCTGGGAGCATAAGCACCGTTGAGTACATGCGTGCTATGTTCTGTGGACGCGTACCTTCGGATGCGCGACTCGCAGTTGGTTGACCATTACGTCGGTCATCCCGTTCTCCTCGAGCTTCCCGTTGACTCCCGCTTTGCATGGTGTAGCACGACACCTACATGTGCGCATGACGCCCTCCGAGTCCGCGTTGGTGGCCTCCTCAGATCTGTTCCGACTCCCGGTCGAAAGCTCTACAGTTTCTACGCCGATTATTTGAGTATTGGGTTATCACGGGCGCCGTCTGCTTGTTCTCGAAGACCTGCTTCATTAAGTGGAAACACTTGCACGTACCTGGACTTGAACACGTCAAGCCGGTACTCACCGAAGGTCGTTCACGCGGAGAAGGGCGGCGCAGGCGTGACGTGAACAACATCAGCCGCAAGGGTGAGTTCGCCTCTGCCGTTTTGTGTGTGGTGCCTAACGCTATCACTATGTTCTTGCCGACTCGGAATAGAAGTCGCGCAGCGCGCCGCCTGCGTAGAGCTCGCTCTTTCGAGGAGATTTACGGTCAAAGGGCGCAAGACGAGCGAACCACTGCGTCCGGGTGCCGGGTATCATGGACGGCAAGATTCATTGACAACGACATCGACGTGCTTGAGCGGGAAGGAGGGATGCTAGGGGGAAGGGCTCTACCATGGGGAGTGAGGAAGAGATCGTGAGTGCGCTTGTCTACGGAAGCTCTCCAAGCTTAGTTCGGACCTCACCGCTGCCAGGCGCGACCTTCGCTGGACCAAAGAGTGCGCAGCGGCCCTTGCGAAGGTCGCCAGGTGAAGCGGGAGAATGCGTGCGAGTAGAAGGTGGAGGGGGAGACGCAGACGTGTGTTGATGAGGAGGGCGGGCCCTTGGACGAAGCAGAGTGGATGGATGTCGGTCGGTCGGACCAGCCGACGCCAAACAAGCGGGCAAATCTAACATTGTCAAGCGTGACTGTGGCGAAAAGCCAGCAGGAGCGGGGTCGGATCGATGGTTGGCTGGTATGCGCGATGCCGCTGTATGTCTTGCGCTGTCTATGCTAATTTTGCTCGTGCTGACCGTGCCCTGTTCCTCCGCCAACATGAAAAGCTACGAACCTGCGGGATCTTGGCCGGAGGAGACTGAATATGCTCGTAAAGGAGGGCGAGCTGTATCGCGTGCAAGGTCCGTAACGTCCATAACAGTACTTATCTCGCTCAAAGTCTATATATACATGTGTATGCGTTGTAATGTGAACACCTCCACACCAGCCCGTTCAGCTGAATTCGCCAATTTACAGTCCATCATAGCAGCAGGGCCGAGACCTCAGATGCACGATCTGCAGAGTCAAGCTGCATGAGAGCTGTTCAGGTGCGAATAATACTGCAGGACTTACCATGTCCGCCACTTCACGCCGACCCCCAACACTCTGTCCATGTCGAGCCGTGTGCGAAGTCGCGGAGGTCGAGACGAACGGAATGTATGCCTATTATGATTGCGGTCATCCGACGCCACACTAAGCCAGTGCGATAATCTGGGGGAATCCAAAGAAAGAGCTCTTTATGAGGGCCGACGATCCATCCGTCTTCTGTCATATCGAATTTCGCACCACGCGACTCCCAGAGATCGACGAGGGAGGGTGAACCGGATCCCGTCACGATCACGGGTGCATGCGAGGCCCCAACGGTCACGTCCCAGATACGGATAGTGTCGTCGTCTGAACAGGTTGCGATGTGCCGAGCGTCTGGCGAGAATGCGACTGACCACACCGTATCCGTGTGTCCTGTGAGAGGCGGTAGGACCAGAGCACCCGTCTGAGCATCCCAGACGCGAACCGTTCCGTCATACGACGCGGACGCGAGGTGCTTTCCGTCGGGCGAGAACGCAAGTGACGCCACTGTGCCTGCGTCTTCTATGCCTGACTGCTCGATATGGGTTTCGAGATTCCAAATGCGAACATGCACCGAATAATCGGAGCCATACGCAAGGAGCTTGCCATCGGGCGACAACGCGACACGATCCCCACGCCATTTGTCTGCCTCGAGCGGCGGCGCGACCCGGGTACCAGTGTCTGTCTCCCAAACCCGAATGGTGTCATCGTAGAAGCAGGCTGCAATAAACCTGCCATCCAGCGAGAACGTCACGGTGGCGGATAAGCTGCGATCGGCTTGGGATGACATGTCCAGGTCCACGATGTGGGCGCCCTTCGCCGATTCGATAATCTCCGTGGACGACTCCTCCTGCCCCTCCGACTCAAGTGCGATCCGCTTGCCGTCCGGCGAGAGCGCGCATGCGCGCGTACCATCCTTTCCCCAGTATCCATTGTGTGGCCGTTCACCAGAGTTGCTCGTCTCCATGTCCCACACGTTGATGGCAGGACCACGATGACCGTCGTAGTCCTTCGAGTGGGGCCAATTTGAACAAGATACAAGATTGATCTTGTTGTCATTCACCAAGAATGCGATGGCTATTGGCCAGCAGCCACAGTCGTGACCTAGTCCCAGCAGCGGCTCTCCGATTGCAGCACCTGTATGTGCATCCCAGACACGAACAGTTCCGTCTCGCGACGCAGATGCAAGCTGTCGGCCGTCCGGCGAGAACGCGACCGACCTCACGCCCCCAGTGTGCCCGGGCCGCTCGCCAAATGAATTCGTGTGCCCCGTAGTAGTCTGGGCTGCATCCCAAATACAGATCTCCCCGTTTTCCGAGGTGGATGCAAGGAGGCGTCCATCCGGCGAGAAGACGACCGATACGACGGAGGCTGTATGTCCCTTCAGCACCCGATGACCGGCAAGTCTGCCATGCTCGAAGGACCAGACGCGGACCGTGGTATCCTCTGACCCGGACGCAATGAACTTGCCATTCGGCGAGAATGCGAGCGAAAGCACGCCCTCTGTGTGTCCCTGGATCGGCTGTCCAATTGCATCACCAGTCTCCGCGTCCCGGACATCAATAGCACCACGGACTTCCCCGTACACAACGAATGCGCTGTCTGGTGAGAATGTAGCTGCCGATGAATCCGATGGTGCTGCAATCTCAGCGCCTGTCTCTGCATCCCACAACCCAGTCTTTTCAATCCATTCGAATACTGCAAAGATTCGCTTGCCATTGGGCGCAAACGCAATCGATTCAAACTTGTGGTCGCACGCCGATCCTGCCAGTTCAAGCAGTTGGCCGATGGGGTCACCCGTGTCCGCGTCCCATTTGCAAATGGCGAAGTCGCGACCTTTCGGCATCGTGATACCGGCTGCGACGCACTTGCCATCGGGCGAGAACACTAGTACCACGCTGTCGGATGTGGCATCCATAGGTACTTTGAGCGACCGTCCATTGGGGCGATCCAGTGTAGTGTCCCAGATATGGACGGCACTCGAGTACCAGGCGTCCCAGGACACAGCGTGAGATCCGTCCGGTGAGAGCGCGAGGAGAGGATGCGGAACGTCAGGTCCCTGCCGCGGCTGGCCAATTGACTCCCCTGTCCTTGCATCCCAGCGGCGGACGCCGTCATCTGCGGCAGACACGATCCAACTGCTGTCGGCTGAGAAGGCTATTGCTCGCCTACTGGATTCCCGAGAATGCTCGTGTATCTTCAGGAGGGGTAACGGTGTGAGCCGTTCCGCAGTATCCACCTTCAGTCCACGCTCGAGCAGACCGAGATATGCCTGGCCAATCTCCGACTCCGGAGGCGTGAATGCGAGAGCCGAGATGTATATATGTGGCGCGCTGTTGACGATCGGCGTCCGGAAGCGAATGAGGAAGTCATACGCGTCCAGCAGAAGTCGCAGACATCGTGACACATCCGCGTTTTCCGTGCTTCGAGTGGTTTGCTGGGTGTGGACTCAGCATGTATGCACACCACACCACGTGAACGGACACACCTTGTCCCGGAGCCAGACCTCCAGCCTCTTGACCAGTGAAGAGGCTACATCCGCGTGGTTACAGATACTCAACACCTCCAACCAGTATAGGAACTGCTTTCCGAAGAAAGCCGAGACATCTTGAGTCGCTCGTTCCTCCGAGATGGACGACATGGTCAGGTGTTCGATCCAGAATCGACACGCGTAAACGATCGCGAGATACGAAGGGAGTGCGTGACGCGACGGCTGCTTTGCATTGCTAGCGTATGATGTGCTACAACCTGACACATTGAAGAACAGGCCAGTCTCCATGATCTTGTTACACCCGAGGAAAACGTCGAGATGTGTCGCTCCGGTGTCTGCCGCCCATCGCTTTGATCCAGACCGCGTCCGTGTAGTGAGATAGTCTGGGAAGGAAGCATGGTATGTTGTCAAGAAACCGTGATCGTCGTCAGGGTCGGGGACGTTGATCACGGAATGCAAAGCAACGAGCGCATAGCGGACCTGGTCAGGGGTGAGGCGTAGCAAGTGCGCAAACTCGAGGACAGAGAAGGGATTGGGCACGCAGACGATGGCATGTAAGCACCGTAGAACCACCTCCACCTCGCTGTTCTCCAAGCCCTGAAGAGCCTCCTCGAGGATGTAGTTGTACATCTCATCGATACCAGTGAGAGCGGTCGCGTGTGAAGAAGTCAGTGCTTGGAGCCGCGTCCCCGGAGATGCGTTACGCGCTTTGATATGTTTGCATGCCGTGGCCGCGTAGATGAATAGGCCTTGAGAACGAGCTGCAAGAGTGCTGATATGATCTTTGGATGCCGGAATGACCTTGAGTTCAACCGTCAGATATCTTAGAACATCGGCGTCGACGACGAATCGGGGGATATCATGTAGCCGCACATGCTTGCGCCGTGAGTCTGAGTCGGGCGGCCCAAATGCCTCCCATAGGCCAGCCTCCGGCCGGCTGGTGACGACGAACTTGAGATGCAGCTGAGGTGCCTGATCTACAATGACATCCAGGAGATCTTTCGGTGTAGGACTGCTATTGCTGCGAGGCCACTCAAGTTCGTCGACAGCATCGATGACAAGCACCGGCGCCGCGTCTGCCGTGGTGAATGCGATCTTGGCGGGCCTCGCGATCAGGACATCGAACTGTTTTTTGATCACAAACTTCGCGACGTCTGGGGCATCTTGAAGAGCCTTAGCGACTTCGGCGGCGAATGTGGGTGAATAGTGCGATAGGAAGTACGCAAGTGTGTGGAAAATGGACTCTACATCCTGCTGCCCAGCCTTGCCGCCGCGAGAACAGAAGAAACTGCCTCCGAGGCGGCTTTTCCCCTCCAGCGCAGCGCACACGGTCTTTGCGACGGTGCTCTTGCCTGTTCCAGCTGCTCCGTTCAGGATGAATATCGGTCGTGCATCCGCCAGTGCCCACGTATATATATCGTCCAGGAGTTGGATGCGTGTTTTCTCCGTGCAGGAAGGGATATGCATCGCATCGTGATGCGCGGATACAATCGGGTCGAGCCGCTGCATGAGAGCTGCAGGAAAGAATGTGTCAGAGCAAGCCAAAGTGAGGTAGCCGTGACGGCGACTGACCTAACTGGACCAAGTTGTCCAGTTTCGCATCCGATGACTGATTGAGCGTACGTAGCTCTCCCAACCCCTCAATTTGGCGTACACTGACCAGCATCTGCATCCTTGTGAGCAACGACATCGTATATTCGGGCTGAGACGAGCCTACAAGGAAAAGGTCCGTGGCATCCCCGACAACACGGAGCTGTCGTTCGACCTCGTCGACGTCGGCTGGAGCAAGAGCGATGCGTGTAATGATGTAACGCTCGCGTTTCTCCCGCACGACGTTGGTCACTCTATCGATCATACTGCAAATAACAGTTGAGTCGCATCACAAACCACATGGAAGCGTGGGCTACGTACTCCGCGACCTTCTTAGCGCACTCTCTCATCTCGGCCTGACTATCTGATGGCAGAGACTGGTACTTCTTAAGTATCGTCGTCATGAAAGACACCTTCTCTGCGATGCTCTTGAGTTTTTCATGCACGTCAACGACCGTCTGATGAAGCAAAGTCAACCAATAATGTGGTCTCTAGTGCATGTTGACGTACTTCGACCCAGTCGAGGATTCCCAGCAGACCTCCCACGGCTAGCTTGAGAGGGGGAAAGACTTCGGCGACCCCCTCCGTGACCTCCAGCACACGCTTGAAGACGGCTAGGCCTGTCATCCCCGCTGCAGTGGATTTGACGCTGGGGCTTGGATCGGCAGGCTTGCTGGTTGAGCTGAGAGCGTCAAAATCGGAGGTGCCCGCTTCCCAGTGGACATCCGAATGCTCGAGCAGCGAGTCAGCTTGCGGGCGGACTGCCCGGGAGGTGGATGCTCTCCGAGTTGAAGACGAAGGTGGGCTTCGCGACCTCGGGTCGCCTGAATTGGCAGGCTGGTCGTCGCCTGAACTGAGAGCGTCAGATCCGGGGGTGCCCGCTGGGAGGAGGGTATTCGAATGTTCGAGCAGCGAGTGTGCTTGCGGGCCCACTTCCTGCGAGGTGGATTTCCCTCGAATTGAAGATAGGCTTCGCGACCTCGGTATTTGCAGGGTGGGCGAGGAACGCGACCAAGGCAGGAGGTGTGTGAGAGGATTAGATCCGTTCGACGTCGAAGCCGGTGTCGCAGGTCTCGGAGCTTGCGCGGGCGTAGAGGACTGAGGTCGACGTAAAACATCGAGAAAGCGTTTCTTTCCGCCTTTACGCTTCTCAGTCATGGCGGTTGAGGTGGGAAAGCGAAACTGCACGGGAGAGGCAAAGGCGACGATGAGAGTCAGGGCGAGACCTGCGCGGGGACTTCGAGGATGATACGTGCTGATAACGACTTGTGAGCAGAGATTAAACTCAAACTGACATGAGTGCTTCCGAGGACACAGAACACGAGGCTTCTAACGCGTAGTGCGAAGTCCATTACACATACTATGTTGATTGGCGAGCGAAACCCGAGGCAGTACTCACCAGCACAGGTGAACGATGTTCTCCACCTTGTACTCGACACTCGGTACGCGAAACGCGCACACAAATACGATGATTGGGGTAACCAGCAAGCGTCTAGAAACGAAGGAGCAGACGCAGGCAGACACTCCGACATCAAGCTGCCATTGTAGACGCTGGGTAGACCAATCGCCGTTCTCAGTAGATGCACCGTCGCGCGCCGTAGGCCACACGGCTGGGAGAAAGCTGCGACCACAGAAGTACCGAGAAGACAGCCAGTCTGCCTCTTCCATACAACACTCAGTACGTCGCCTGCCAACCCCGGCGCACATGCATGCAATCGGCATGAGCTCACCTAGATAACGCCAGCTGAACGTACTCGACTCTCCCTCGTGTTTCCCGTTTGGTCTACCAGGCGACGGCGTGCTCCTGCGCAGGTCCTGTGTAAGCAAACCCTCCCGTTGGCGTGCACATTGTACAGGCGAGCGTCGAGGGCCGCACCTAAGCGGCAGACGATTCGGAGCACCTCTCTATCAGCCTCGTCGCTTTTCTCCTCGGCCCGTAGCTCTTCTCTGCACCTGTAGCTTGATGGCGAGCTGTGTGCCAAGTCGTTCAGCAATACAGTCCCAACGGCCATGCCGGCAGGTACAGTCCAACTCGGGCAATCGCGCTCGATCTGCATTATGACATCAGAACCACACAACTGCATATACTTGTGCGGACTCACATAGACCGATCGGAAGATGGGTATAAATGTACATGCAGGATATCACGCAGACAAGCGTTGTGTTGCGGCGTACGCGCATGCACACCGTGTTGTCCCGTTCGACGTCACTGATCAGGGAAACGTGCAAATCATGTCGCACTCGAGGGATCGGACGTCAGCGGCCGGGGTGCCATATCTTGCGAGCCCACGAAGTTGATCTTCCACAGAGCAACCTCCTCCAGATGGGGAAAGGCGCAGATTGTCCGCAACGGCTGTGAGATGTTGTGGAACGTAAGTACACGCCGAACGCCGCAGCGTGTGGACGGACTTACAGTGCGAGAGGTGATCGAAACGCGCGCAACGAAGTGATCAACAGATGGGGATCGGATTCCGGGGGCCAGATGAACAAGTGAGAGGAAACGTTGCTGGATGAACCGTCTGTCCTTCCGTACTCGCTTGTGAACGGCCAACGTGTCTAGATCGAACGCCTTGACCCCGAGCACGGCCATGAGACCCTCCTTCGCGCGCGGTGCGGCGAGAGACATCTTGGCTAGCTTTTGCATAGCTCCCGCGGTAACGAATCTCGATGGCGCGATACAGGTTGGGCATAGCTTGAAGATACCAAGCCGTGCAGACCCGCGCAGCAATTGGGAGTGCTGATTGCTCCATCTCGTTGATGATAAGCCCAAAGACATCGAGCAGTATGCGGGAGAATATAGCTACAGACAGTGGGCGTGAAGAGTCGAATGCCTATGCAAGTGTTCGTGAGATAGGTATACACGAGTGAAGGGAGATAACTGGCAAACGAACCAATAACGCAACTCTCAAAGGCCGAGATACGAGTAGAGGGGGATGCACTGGTGAACAAAGCTATAGCAAGTACTGATCAGACCTACGCGACGGAATGAAACAGAAGATGGATGTACTGACCTTTGGCTCGTGTCTGGGGTACATCTGCCTAGCGCCGTAGAGGATGCAGAGTCAACGGGAGTGACAGTGAGGGTATGGGTAAGAACAGCGGGGAGCCTCGACGACGCCCCGAGGCCATGTTACTGTGAGTGGCAAGCCTCAGGCCCGGGGTCTGTATAGTTGTACTCGTGGGTTTGACGAACCGCACGCCGGCGGCTGCAGTGGGTCGTGGCAGCGGCCCATACATTCGTCGATACACTGTAGACTGAGATGGCGATAAACCTGGGATAAACGCTGATCAGCTCGAGCCGCTACTGCCAATGCAGTGCCCTAACCTCAAAACTAGTCTTGGGCGAGACGCTTCCCGGTACGTCTGCACTCAACGCGTTTGAGTTGCCTCTCGCCCAACGGCGCAGCCTGTCGCTGTGCGACGATTGATTGACATAATCGATGTGACGAGCAGCGTTGAGCCGCAGTCGCAGCCGTACAAGCTAGTGGGTAGATGTCGGTATGTATGCGAACGAAGCACAGAAGATTCACTGACCGGGTACAGAAGTGATCCCGGATAATGACTGGCTGTGTCGAGCGGCGTGTCGACCGACGCGGTATGTTGCGAGGACTTGGGAGGACGTATAGGGCATGATGCGGCTGGAGCATACATATGGACTGGGCGGTATGACGATGCGTTTGAACGCATGATGTTGGCTCTCGCAGTGTCTTCGTCCTTGTACATGCCAGAGCCTCGTCCATCAGTTGTATTTCCACCAATGTCAGGCGCAGCCATTGAGGAGTGTTCAGCTCAGGACGCACAAGACCATTTCAGGGTAGGAATACAGCGCGTACTGAGGGTCTGAGACCATAGTCAGCCTACGGCCAAATGAGCACGATGTGGTGACGCACCTGAACGACAGCACAGTCGACTCCGTCCATATCATCAATCCCATTGCTGGGCTCGCTCGTCCGAGGGAGGTAGAGCACTGACAGGGACCTGTGAGCCTGTCTAGGACAAGCGCGTAGACTGCGACAGCCTTCTTGGATTGCATGCGGCAGGGTTCCCATCCTCCCTGCAAAGCTTCGAGCCTTTGACTGTAGACCCCTACTAGGAGTCGACGGGGATCCGAAAAGACGGAGGGAAGGATGCCAGCGGACGCGTCAGCTGGGCGTGCGTGATACGAAGCTCCAGGATTCGACAAGAGACAAAGGTGAGCATGTATATATACTTATTACTGCGAGGTCGCGCGCAATGTTCGCCGTCGGTGGAGGTCGATGGACAAGTCCAACGTCGATCGCAGAGCAGACGCGCCAGCCTCGGCGCCAGTGGTCATGCCGAGATTCATCCGCGGGCAGATCCTTGCGCACGAGTCTCCCAGTTCTCAGATCTCAGCACCGGCCCGCCAGCGCGACGACCACTTTCCGACTGGTTCTTGCTGTCTCCGTGCTGCTATTCGTAACGCTAGGTGTTCTCTCTCGACCAACCTCAAGCCGTCTCGCTGCCACGACTCTCTCGGACCCCTACGGCTTCAAGCTTCATCCATGCGCTCCCCCTCGCCCTCGGGCGCGCAATGTCGCGTCGGGCGTGCATCTCGGGCGACCACCCGGCCTCTTCCTCGCTCTGTTGCCGTACAAGCCACTCGCGTCGCTCGACCTGTTCACGTCCTCAATGAACAACGTCTCACAGCTCAATGGGGAGAAAGACTCCCAGGACCCCGGCCTTCGAAGTTGTCACCCTCCGAAGGCAGCAGCGAGAGTGCGGAGACCCCGCAAGGTGACCTCGACGTCGCTCTCGAGCTTGTCTATGCTCTACTGCTCCTCAATCTTGTTGCGCGTTCAGAGAGCTCCACCGCGCGCCGCGCACTTGACCAACGCGGTGTGGGCGATGTCCTACAGGTAAGTCAGCAAAAGCGGACTAACGTATTAATCACAGGGATCGCTTGCCCAGATCCAGAGGGATTCATGAGTACTCACGGGAACCCAAAGTCTGCGCATGCAAGGTAGCAGGAACTCGCCCAGGCATACGTTGCCGCCTATATGGGTCGTCAGACATGAAGGCGAAACATGTCAGGAGCAGAAACGCACCGCCTAGGTCAATCAGTAGCTGTGTCACCTCTGTATTCAAGAGCGCGTAGAGACGACATCGGCGACCTGGGCTAGTAGAAGCCGTGATAATAGTCCTCGGGCTCGAGCGAGCCAACAGACATCTATGCCACGCGAACGACTGTGAGTAGATGTTCCGCAGTGATGCCCTACGAGCTACGTACCACGCCACTCTTGTTATCACGCAGAATGTACCTCCACATGATGTCTTCTCCGTAAATCGCAGTCAAGTTCGACACCCACTGCGATGGGATCCCGACGCCCAGCGAGTTGAACGCCGCCAGCGCTGCGCGGGTCTCGCGAGCGGCCGCCGCGCCCTGTATCGAATAGTCCGCGGCGTTCGCCTTGTTCGTAGCCGCGCAGTCGTTTGTTCAGCGGTTGATCATACTCTGATCAAACCGTGAGGACTAGTCCATGAACATGTGTGTCAGCACGTACTACGACGACGCGTCCGTGAACGTCTCTTCGAGGTAGCCCGCCAGGTAGGGCATAACGACCGTCTCGGGCTCCGTCCCGTTCGCGAGTATGACTTCCATGGTCAGGTTGTCTAGGTCGGGTAACAACGGGCCCGCGAGGTCGCCAAATCGCTGCGAGCAGTTTCCCCCGCCGATTCGGTAGCTGTTGAACACGCTGCTCACGCGTGCGCCGTAGTCGAGAGAGGGGCCCGAGCCGGTGTCCGCGATGTAGATTACGTACGAGTACGCGGGGAGGCCTTACGACGCGCACGCCCCGGAGCCGAGCCCATCCGAAGCCGAGCGAGGCGGAGTAGCTGGTGTACTCGATGCCGAGGAGGGAGATGAAGTCTACGAGGTCCGGGACAACGTAGACGTCTTGGGCGCCGTCCACTTCGAGGGAGATCACCGGCGCGGGGAGCAGTAGCAATACGTATACCAGCCCGTGTGACCGTCGTTCAGGCCGTTGACCAAATCGAAGAGATCCGTGTTGAACGCGTGGCTGGACTTTCATAGGGGACATCAGACGTGTCAACATTGCGGATGTCATAGAACATACCGCATAGCCTGTGCTCCCAATCCGCGCCAACTCGTCGCGGATGTACACCGCTGGCTGACCAAACTCGGGGACGGAGGCCACGTAATAGTCATCCGAGGTGTAGAAATCACCATGGATCGACGTCGAGGACATTCTGGCGCAGAGTCTCATTGAACGGGAAGTAGGACAGACGAACGCGTGCGTCAGCGGGGACAACACAGGTTTGTCCATCGATCTTTGAGCATGATGCTTGTGCGTGGGCCTCGTACGAGGAAGCCGTGGCGGTTCCCAGAAGTGCAGACGATGCAGCAAGAAGGGCGAGGTCTGTCGTTTTGGAGGGCATCGTGCGAGGACGAGGATGGGCGAGTGCCTAGTACGTGCGGGAAGGCGGGCGAGATGAGTTGTTGCCATCGCTTGATATGCACGAGGAGAGTGCGAGCGTGGCCACCAAGGCACCTGTAGCATCGCACCGAAGGCGGGCGAGATGCGGGGCCGTCCAACAGCACAAGCGCACACAAACTGGAAACCAGCGAGCAACACACGGTCACGTGAGCGTGTCCCCGACGTTCTCCCGTGCGTCGACGCCGCGACGTCCAACGTCCAACGCACGCACCACGCCCGCCCCCCGTCGCCTACGTCAGCTGCTGCGCCGCTCTACGACCTACCTGCGCGACGACCATGGCAGTGAACCTCCGACGCATCGAGTGACCGCATCCCCTTCCGAGTCCGCAGTCGACCCCAAGGGGACCACCGGCACGACAGGCCCGGACAACTAGGGGGCGCACGACGGACTCTGGGCATATAGGGTATAGAGGAATACGGCGTGGTATGGTGTACAGGCGGACGGACTGCTTCCTCGCGATGTTGAAGACTTGGGATCATGCAGGTACGCGGCCAGTGTTCATTACATTGGCGCGTAACATACATCCAGTGTCCCGAGACTGGTGTACAGGAACCCGCTCGACGCGTCTCTGTCGTGGGCTGCTTATCTCCACCTCGCGATCGAGCATGCTCCATCCCGCCGGTCACTGCGCCGTATGAAGCACGGCCGCCCGCCGTTCAAACGTTCACGTGCGTGTGCTGCTGTCAGTCCTGGGGGATCCACTGGAATGCTCGCGCGGGCCACAGACGATGGCAACACCCCTGCCCGGTTGGTACATCTTGTCATTGTCCATGGTCAACAGCTACCTATTCTCTTCACTTAGCCGTTACTCATCTGCTCGCGTCGCACAATTGCGTCGACCTTCGCATATACATGCGCGCATCGCCCGCTTATCTGTGCCATCGACGCTACCGTGGCACAGCCACCATCCAGCGTGCCTTTGACTCAGGAGAGCACTTGCACAATTCCGGTAGGACAACGTGGATGCCCTGCAAGCGACCGTCAGTCACACATCAAGCCGTACTGATCAACCTCACCTTGTCGAACCCCGTCACTCGTTCTCGCCTCAAGCATGTCTATCACCTACCGTGTTCCCGCGGCCATCCACTGTACAGGTCGTCTTCAGAGGCGGTCGTCCGCATCCGGGGCGTGGCTAAGCCACGTCGTGCGTGTGTCTGGAAAGTTCCCAGAAGCACCCGTACACCCGCCGGTCAAATCGATCCACGCGCTTGGCTGCTCGTCCTCGAGGAGACGGTCAGCATAGGCAAACGTCAACTTGATACGAGGGAACGTACCGGTCACCGCTTGCATGCACTTGCGTGCATCGCGCAGCGGTCCTAGGAGCCATCGTGGCGAACCACGGTGGTTGGACAGCACGCAGCAATCGTTCGACTAGTCGTGCTGCCGGTTTGAATCGCAGGTCCACGACACGTACGAGGTTGTAGGAGATGCTCAGCCGCGGCAATCGTATTCAGTCGAGCTCTACCACACGATATCCCACCGTATCACCTGAGGTTTGCCGTCAAGGACTCTGCCACTCGCGCACGAAGCTCCCTGCACTGATAACAGTCAGTCTCGACTCGCCGCTGTCGTTGAGCGTTAACGCGTTAACGCGTAACGGCTTACCCTCTGGTTGACAGTTGACTCGCGACGAGCCCGCCGATCTTTTCGATCACTTTCCCTGGTCCCACGACTTGCAGCACCTTCGTCGGCAGGAAACAATCGGGAACCAGTCAACGTTTTCTCAAGAGTCCTTGGTTGTTTGTGGTTCTACTACAGCATGCCAATGGTGAGCATAAGTCCCCCACTTTCGCTCTCATCGCCACAAGTTCACAACGGTTCAAGAATGATTGCTAATCCGTGTACGCACGAGAGCTCGGTCGGGCCGCAAATCGAGCCCTAGCAGACCGAATATCGGTTTCAGCCCTTGGTACGACCCTTCAGTGCGATGTAGCTCTCTCCCGTCACGACTCCTCTATACTTACTCGCCCATTCCCCAGGGTGTTTCACATCCGGACGTTCCAACATTGCATGTATTTCGTTAACCTACTGTTGTGACTGTCGCGGGTAACAGAACACGATCGATATCAGGAGCCCCTCGCGCCCAGGGCTACACCCCGGCGCCGAGTCGGGGCTCCCGCTCAGCCTCAGTGTCGATGAGTGCATCGTGATCAATACTGAGGCGGCGGTCGACATGGAGGAGTACGCCCTTAAACCCCCAGGCCATCATCGCCACCGTTCATGGCCGCTAAACCGGCTTCAAGTCCCAGGAGTGATCTATATTGGCCGCAGCGGCCACAGCCGGATCCGCTTCGCTCACCTGGACAGGCTGGGTTCCTGTTACTGATTACGAACGGCGCAGGGGGCTGGCGCACTCAACGGGTGATGTGTACCATGTACAAGGTACTGATCGCGCTCGCTTCGTTGTTTGCTTGTCTGACGCTTCCGCAGTGCGCCGTTCGTAGCGCGATCATGGAGAATAATTGTGCGCTACCCTCTGCTGACGGCATACAGCCACAGCAGTCCAAAGCATGGTCTTCAAACCACATCCGGGGACTCGTCAATTCGGGGCGTGTAGCATGATAATGCGGATGTCCTGCACCCATGTCTCGCTGGTCTCTATATGTTCGGTCCTTGGTCTGATTCTGTGCCCGTAGAGACAGCGTTCAAGCTGAACAGGTGTTAACACTCGTCAGAGTCGGCCTTCCCAATCCGCGAGCTATGCCGCCATGTCTTCGAACGAGAGCATACTGTAAGTGTGGTTTTTCGAGGAGGGCCTATCATTATGGGAGATAGATGAAATGGGACTCACAAGCGAAACATCGACACAGGCCGCGGTCGCTCGCGCGGATGTCGACGTCACGCATCCGTACTCATTCATGACCAAGTCGCCGCTCCCCGTCAGACGCCTCGACTATCGCTGCCTGCGAGGGCCAGTCATCGACACGCCTGGTATTCTGGCAACCCCCTACCGAGAACGTGAACACGCTGGAGATGGCTGGGAGCATAAGCACCGTTGAGTACATGCGTGCTGTGTTCTGTGGACGCGTACCTTCGGATGCGCGACTCGCAGTTGGTTGACGATTACGTCGGTCATCCCGTTCTCCTCGAGCTTCCAGTTGACTCCCGCTTTGCATGGTGTAGCACGGCACCTACATGTGCGCATGACGCCCTCCGAGTCCGCGTTGGTGGCCTCCCGGTCGAAAGCTCTACAGTTTCCACGTCGATCATCGGAATCTTGGGTCACCACGAGCGTCGTCCGCTAGTTCCCAAAGAGTTGCTTCATTCAGTGGAAACACTTGCACGTACCTCAACTTACATTTTAAACCGTGACAGTGCTCACCGAAGGTCGTTCACGCGGAGAAGGGCGGCGCAGGCGCGGCGTGAACAACATCAGCAGGGTGCGTCCGCCTCTGCCGTTTTGTGTGTGGTGCCTAACGCTATCACTATGTTCTTGCCGACTCGGAATAGAAGTCGCGCGGCGCGCCGCCTGCGTAGAGCTCGCTCTTTCGAGGAGATTTACGGTCAAAGGGCGCAAGACGAGCGAACCACTGCGTCCGGGTGCCGGGTATCATGGACGGCAAGATTCATTGACAACGACATCGACGTGCTTGAGCGGGAAGAAGGGATGCTAGGGGGAAGGGCTCTACCATGGGGAGTGAGGAAGAGATCGTGAGTGCGCTTGTCTACGGAAGCTCTCCAAGCTTAGTTCGGACCTCACCGCTGCCAGGCGCGACCTTCGCTGGACCAAAGAGTGCGCAGCGGCCCTTGCGAAGGTCGCCAGGTGAAGCGGGAGAATGCGTGCGAGTAGAAGGTGGAGGGGGAGACGCAGACGTGTGTTGATGAGGAGGGCGGGCCCTTGGACGAAGCAGAGTGGATGGATGTCGGTCGGTCGGACCAGCCGACGCCAAACAAGCGGGCAAATCTAACATTGTCAAGCGTGACTGTGGCGAAAAGCCAGCAGGAGCGGGGTCGGATCGATGGTTGGCTGGTATGCGCGATGCCGCTGTATGTCTTGCGCTGTCTATGCTAATTTTGCTCGTGCTGACCGTGCCCTGTTCCTCCGCCAACATGAAAAGCTACGAACCTGCGGGATCTTGGCCGGAGGAGACTGAATATGCTCGTAAAGGAGGGCGAGCTGTATCGCGTGCAAGGTCCGTAACGTCCATAACAGTACTTATCTCGCTCAAAGTCTATATATACATGTGTATGCGTTGTAATGTGAACACCTCCACACCAGCCCGTTCAGCTGAATTCGCCAATTTACAGTCCATCATAGCAGCAGGGCCGAGACCTCAGATGCACGATCTGCAGAGTCAAGCTGCATGAGAGCTGTTCAGGTGCGAATAATACTGCAGGACTTACCATGTCCGCCACTTCACGCCGACCCCCAACACTCTGTCCATGTCGAGCCGTGTGCGAAGTCGCGGAGGTCGAGACGAACGGAATGTATGCCTATTATGATTGCGGTCATCCGACGCCACACTAAGCCAGTGCGATAATCTGGGGGAATCCAAAGAAAGAGCTCTTTATGAGGGCCGACGATCCATCCGTCTTCTGTCATATCGAATTTCGCACCACGCGACTCCCAGAGATCGACGAGGGAGGGTGAACCGGATCCCGTCACGATCACGGGTGCATGCGAGGCCCCAACGGTCACGTCCCAGATACGGATAGTGTCGTCGTCTGAACAGGTTGCGATGTGCCGAGCGTCTGGCGAGAATGCGACTGACCACACCGTATCCGTGTGTCCTGTGAGAGGCGGTAGGACCAGAGCACCCGTCTGAGCATCCCAGACGCGAACCGTTCCGTCATACGACGCGGACGCGAGGTGCTTTCCGTCGGGCGAGAACGCAAGTGACGCCACTGTGCCTGCGTCTTCTATGCCTGACTGCTCGATATGGGTTTCGAGATTCCAAATGCGAACATGCACCGAATAATCGGAGCCATACGCAAGGAGCTTGCCATCGGGCGACAACGCGACACGATCCCCACGCCATTTGTCTGCCTCGAGCGGCGGCGCGACCCGGGTACCAGTGTCTGTCTCCCAAACCCGAATGGTGTCATCGTAGAAGCAGGCTGCAATAAACCTGCCATCCAGCGAGAACGTCACGGTGGCGGATAAGCTGCGATCGGCTTGGGATGACATGTCCAGGTCCACGATGTGGGCGCCCTTCGCCGATTCGATAATCTCCGTGGACGACTCCTCCTGCCCCTCCGACTCAAGTGCGATCCGCTTGCCGTCCGGCGAGAGCGCGCATGCGCGCGTACCATCCTTTCCCCAGTATCCATTGTGTGGCCGTTCACCAGAGTTGCTCGTCTCCATGTCCCACACGTTGATGGCAGGACCACGATGACCGTCGTAGTCCTTCGAGTGGGGCCAATTTGAACAAGATACAAGATTGATCTTGTTGTCATTCACCAAGAATGCGATGGCTATTGGCCAGCAGCCACAGTCGTGACCTAGTCCCAGCAGCGGCTCTCCGATTGCAGCACCTGTATGTGCATCCCAGACACGAACAGTTCCGTCTCGCGACGCAGATGCAAGCTGTCGGCCGTCCGGCGAGAACGCGACCGACCTCACGCCCCCAGTGTGCCCGGGCCGCTCGCCAAATGAATTCGTGTGCCCCGTAGTAGTCTGGGCTGCATCCCAAATACAGATCTCCCCGTTTTCCGAGGTGGATGCAAGGAGGCGTCCATCCGGCGAGAAGACGACCGATACGACGGAGGCTGTATGTCCCTTCAGCACCCGATGACCGGCAAGTCTGCCATGCTCGAAGGACCAGACGCGGACCGTGGTATCCTCTGACCCGGACGCAATGAACTTGCCATTCGGCGAGAATGCGAGCGAAAGCACGCCCTCTGTGTGTCCCTGGATCGGCTGTCCAATTGCATCACCAGTCTCCGCGTCCCGGACATCAATAGCACCACGGACTTCCCCGTACACAACGAATGCGCTGTCTGGTGAGAATGTAGCTGCCGATGAATCCGATGGTGCTGCAATCTCAGCGCCTGTCTCTGCATCCCACAACCCAGTCTTTTCAATCCATTCGAATACTGCAAAGATTCGCTTGCCATTGGGCGCAAACGCAATCGATTCAAACTTGTGGTCGCACGCCGATCCTGCCAGTTCAAGCAGTTGGCCGATGGGGTCACCCGTGTCCGCGTCCCATTTGCAAATGGCGAAGTCGCGACCTTTCGGCATCGTGATACCGGCTGCGACGCACTTGCCATCGGGCGAGAACACTAGTACCACGCTGTCGGATGTGGCATCCATAGGTACTTTGAGCGACCGTCCATTGGGGCGATCCAGTGTAGTGTCCCAGATATGGACGGCACTCGAGTACCAGGCGTCCCAGGACACAGCGTGAGATCCGTCCGGTGAGAGCGCGAGGAGAGGATGCGGAACGTCAGGTCCCTGCCGCGGCTGGCCAATTGACTCCCCTGTCCTTGCATCCCAGCGGCGGACGCCGTCATCTGCGGCAGACACGATCCAACTGCTGTCGGCTGAGAAGGCTATTGCTCGCCTACTGGATTCCCGAGAATGCTCGTGTATCTTCAGGAGGGGTAACGGTGTGAGCCGTTCCGCAGTATCCACCTTCAGTCCACGCTCGAGCAGACCGAGATATGCCTGGCCAATCTCCGACTCCGGAGGCGTGAATGCGAGAGCCGAGATGTATATATGTGGCGCGCTGTTGACGATCGGCGTCCGGAAGCGAATGAGGAAGTCATACGCGTCCAGCAGAAGTCGCAGACATCGTGACACATCCGCGTTTTCCGTGCTTCGAGTGGTTTGCTGGGTGTGGACTCAGCATGTATGCACACCACACCACGTGAACGGACACACCTTGTCCCGGAGCCAGACCTCCAGCCTCTTGACCAGTGAAGAGGCTACATCCGCGTGGTTACAGATACTCAACACCTCCAACCAGTATAGGAACTGCTTTCCGAAGAAAGCCGAGACATCTTGAGTCGCTCGTTCCTCCGAGATGGACGACATGGTCAGGTGTTCGATCCAGAATCGACACGCGTAAACGATCGCGAGATACGAAGGGAGTGCGTGACGCGACGGCTGCTTTGCATTGCTAGCGTATGATGTGCTACAACCTGACACATTGAAGAACAGGCCAGTCTCCATGATCTTGTTACACCCGAGGAAAACGTCGAGATGTGTCGCTCCGGTGTCTGCCGCCCATCGCTTTGATCCAGACCGCGTCCGTGTAGTGAGATAGTCTGGGAAGGAAGCATGGTATGTTGTCAAGAAACCGTGATCGTCGTCAGGGTCGGGGACGTTGATCACGGAATGCAAAGCAACGAGCGCATAGCGGACCTGGTCAGGGGTGAGGCGTAGCAAGTGCGCAAACTCGAGGACAGAGAAGGGATTGGGCACGCAGACGATGGCATGTAAGCACCGTAGAACCACCTCCACCTCGCTGTTCTCCAAGCCCTGAAGAGCCTCCTCGAGGATGTAGTCGTACATCTCATCGATACCAGTGAGAGCGGTCGCGCGTGCAGAAGTCAGTGCTTGGAGCCGCGTCCCCGGAGATGCGTTACGCGCTTTGATATATTTGCACGCGGTGGCCGCGTAGATGAATAGGCCTTGAGAACGAGCTGCAAGAGTGCTGATATGATCTTTGGATGCCGGAATGACCTTGAGTTCAACCGTCAGATATCTTAGAACATCGGCGTCGACGACGAATCGGGGGATATCATGTAGCCGCACATGCTTGCGCCGTGAGTCTGAGTCGGGCGGCCCAAATGCCTCCCATAGGCCAGCCTCCGGCCGGCTGGTGACGACGAACTTGAGATGCAGCTGAGGTGCCTGATCTACAATGACATCCAGGAGATCTTTCGGTGTAGGACTGCTATTGCTGCGAGGCCACTCAAGTTCGTCGACAGCATCGATGACAAGCACGGGCGCCGCGTCTGCCGTGGTGAATGCGATCTTGGCGGGCCTCGCGATCAGGACATCGAACTGTTTTTTGATCACAAACTTCGCGACGTCTGGGGCATCTTGAAGAGCCTTAGCGACTTCGGCAGCGAATGTGGGTGAATAGTGCGATAGGAAGTACGCAAGTGTGTGGAAAATGGACTCTACATCCTGCTGCCCAGCCTTGCCGCCGCGAGAACAGAAGAAACTGCCTCCGAGGCGGCTTTTCCCCTCCAGCGCAGCGCACACGGTCTTTGCGACGGTGCTCTTGCCTGTTCCAGCTGCTCCGTTCAGGATGAATATCGGTCGTGCATCCGCCAGTGCCCACGTATATATATCGTCCAGGAGTTGGATGCGTGTTTTCTCCGTGCAGGAAGGGATATGCATCGCATCGTGATGCGCGGATACAATCGGGTCGAGCCGCTGCATGAGAGCTGCAGGAAAGAATGTGTCAGAGCAAGCCAAAGTGAGGTAGCCGTGACGGCGACTGACCTAACTGGACCAAGTTGTCCAGTTTCGCATCCGATGACTGATTGAGCGTACGTAGCTCTCCCAACCCCTCAATTTGGCGTACACTGACCAGCATCTGCATCCTTGTGAGCAACGACATCGTATATTCGGGCTGAGACGAGCCTACAAGGAAAAGGTCCGTGGCATCCCCGACAACACGGAGCTGTCGTTCGACCTCGTCGACGTCGGCTGGAGCAAGAGCGATGCGTGTAATGATGTAACGCTCGCGTTTCTCCCGCACGACGTTGGTCACTCTATCGATCATACTGCAAATAACAGTTGAGTCGCATCACAAACCACATGGAAGCGTGGGCTACGTACTCCGCGACCTTCTTAGCGCACTCCCTCATCTCGGCCTGACTATCTGGTGGCAGAGACTGGTACTTCTTAAGTATCGTCGTCATGAAAGACACCTTCTCTGCGATGCTCTTGAGTTTTTCATGCACGTCAACGACCGTCTGATGAAACAAAGTCAACCGATAATGTGGTCTCTAGTGCATGTTGACGTACTTCGACCCAGTCGAGGATTCCCAGCAGACCTCCCACGGCTAGCTTGAGAGGGGGAAAGACTTCGGCGACCCCCTCCGTGACCTCCAGCACACGCTTGAAGACGGCTAGGCCTGTCATCCCCGCTGCAGTGGATTTGACGCTGGGGCTTGGATCGGCAGGCTTGCTGGTTGAGCTGAGAGCGTCAAAATCGGAGGTGCCCGCTTCCCAGTGGACATCCGAATGCTCGAGCAGCGAGTCAGCTTGCGGGCGGACTGCCCGGGAGGTGGATGCTCTCCGAGTTGAAGACGAAGGTGGGCTTCGCGACCTCGGGTCGCCTGAATTGGCAGGCTGGTCGTCGCCTGAACTGAGAGCGTCAGATCCGGGGGTGCCCGCTGGGAGGAGGGTATCCGAATGTTCGAGCAGCGAGTGTGCTTGCGGGCCCACTTCCTGCGAGGTGAATTTTCCTCGAATTGAAGATAGGCTTCGCGACCTCGGTATTTGCAGGGAGGGCGAGAGATGTCTCCAATGCAGGAGAGATGTGAGACGATGAGACCCCTCCGCTGTCGAAGCCGGACTCGCAGGTCTCGGAGCTTGCGCGGGCGTAGAGGACTGAGGTCGACGTAAAACATCGAGAAAGCGTTTCTTTCCGCCTTTACGCTTCTCAGTCATGGCGGTTGAGGTGGGAAAGCGAAACTGCACGGGAGAGGCAAAGGCGACGATGAGAGTCAGGGCGAGACCTGCGCGGGGACTTCGAGGATGATATGTGCTGATAACGACTTGTGAGCAGAGATTAAACTCAAACTGACATGAGTGCTTCCGAGGATACAGAATACGAGGCTTATAACGCGTAGTGCGAAGTCCATTACACATACTATGTTGATTGGCGAGCGAAACCCGAGGCAGTACTCACCAGCACAGGTGAACGATGTTCTCCACCTTGTACTCGACACTCGGTACGCGAAACGCGCACACAAATACGATGATTGGGGTAACCAGCAAGCGTCTAGAAACGAAGGAGCAGACGCAGGCAGACACTCCGACATCAAGCTGCCATTGTAGACGCTGGGTAGACCAATCGCCGTTCTCAGTAGATGCACCGTCGCGCGCCGTAGGCCACACGGCTGGGAGAAAGCTGCGACCACAGAAGTACCGAGAAGACAGCCAGTCTGCCTCTTCCATACAACACTCAGTACGTCGCCTGCCAACCCCGGCGCACATGCATGCAATCGGCATGAGCTCACCTAGATAACGCCAGCTGAACGTACTCGACTCTCCCTCGTGTTTCCCGTTTGGTCTACCAGGCGACGGCGTGCTCCTGCGCAGGTCCTGTGTAAGCAAACCCTCCCGTTGGCGTGCACATTGTACAGGCGAGCGTCGAGGGCCGCACCTAAGCGGCAAACGATTCGGATCACCTCTCTATCAACCTCGTCGCTTTTCTCCTCGGCCCGTAGCTCTTCTCTGCACCTGTAGCTTGATGGCGAGCTGTGTGCCAAGTCGTTCAGCAATACAGTCCCAACGGCCATGCCGGTAGGTACAGTCCAACTCGGGCAATCGCGCTCGATCTGCATTATGACATCAGAACCACACAACTGCATATACTTGTGCGGACTCACATAGACCGATCGGAAGATGGGTATAAATGTACATGCAGGATATCACGCAGACAAGCGTTGTGTTGCGGCGTACGCGCATGCACACCGTGTTGTCCCGTTCGACGTCACTGATCAGGGAAACGTGCAAATCATGTCGCACTCGAGGGATCGGACGTCAGCGGCCGGGGTGCCATATCTTGCGAGCCCACGAAGTTGATCTTCCACAGAGCAACCTCCTCCAGACGGGGAAAGGCGCAGATTGTCCGCAACGGCTGTGAGATGTTGTGGAACGTAAGTACACGCCGAACGCCGCAGCGTGCGGACGGACTTACAGTGCGAGAGGTGATCGAAACCCGCGCAACGAAGTGATCAACAGATGGAGATCGAATTCCGGGGACCAGATGAACAAGTGAGAGGAAACGGTGCTGGATGAACCGACCATCCTTCCGTACTCGCTCGTGAACGGCCGAAGTGTCTAGATCCAACGGCTTGACTGTAGACTCCTTGCCGCAGCTACTAGTAGTCGACGGGCATCCGAAAAGACGGCGGGGAGGAAGCCAGCGGACACGTCAGCTGGGCTTGTGTGATACCAGACTCCAAGAGTCGACAAGAGACAAAGCCGAGCATGTATCATATAACATGAGTTCGCGCGTGTTGGTCGCTGTTAGTCGCCGTCGGTGGACGTCGATCGACAAGTCCAACGTCGAGCAGGCGGTCAGCGTCGGCGCCAGTTGTCATGCCGAGATTCATCCGGGCAGATCCTTGCGCACGACTCACGAGTGATCTCAGATCTTAGATATCAGCACCGGTAAACCCAAGGTAAACCCATTCAAGTCAAAGGCATAATATATGTAATACGCGACGACCACTCTCCGACTGGCTCTCGATGTCTGCCCGTTTACCTTGCCACTGTATTTGTGACGGTAGGCAAAGGACTCCCTCGACCAGCCTAAAGCCGTCCCCTAGCTCTTCGTAAGAAATAACGACAATCATCAGGAGCGACGAGTCTACACTCCTCGATCATCCCCACAGTGCTTCCGCATCCACCTCCCTCGGCCCTCCAGGCCTTCCCTGCTCTTGGCCATTTCCTTGAGCATGTCCGTCTTCGTCCGGCGCAAGCGCGATGCGGCCCTCGCGGCGGCCGCGCAGGCGCATCCACAGCCAAGATGCAACAAGAGCGAGCGGATGGGCGACGGTGAACAGCACGCATGTAAGCTGTCAAGAGCACGAAGTCAGCGTTGGTAGAATGCCGGGAGCGGGCTAGCGTACCCAGACAGGCATGGGCTTCGGCTGTCGGCTCCATACCGACGCGCACATCCATACTGCGGAAATGCACCAGACGACGTCTCGCCGGATAATGATGACCAAGAGGCCTGTTGACAACGTCAGTTACAAAGTGTATGGATGCGTGATAAAAGGTAGCGTACCGATTAGGTTCACGCAGAGCATGACAATGAAACCTGCCCATTGGTGCCGCGCGTAGTGCTGAGGCTCGCCGGGCGAGAACGTCCAACCAAGAGTCACGCTGTGATGACACAGTCAGATCATTGCACAGATCGACTCCTATGGACTTACAAGAGGTTATATGGGAACATAATCATCAAGGGCCATATCATGAACGCTCGTGCGGGCGCGTGAATGAATAGCACGTCAAATGGTCTTTGAAGCTGTCAGGTTCGTTCAATCAAGGCAAAAAGCAGCACACATACCTGGACCGTGTCGGCCTATGGTACACGAGCAATACGAGGTTGGCGTAAATCAATAGTACGAGTAAAATGCCTTGCGCGACTGCCGCGACGAGGAAAGCTTGTAAAACCTAGGTCCTCTTAAGTATACCACGACTCACTCGACTGAAAGAGTGACTTACCCAAGCTATAGCCCACCCAGCCATCACCCAGTTCGCAATAACGAGCGGCATGCCAACGCCCTTCACCATCGCCGCCTGTGCAACGGCCGTTGGTCATCACATTTTCTGCGTGGTTATCAGGAATCAGACAGCGCACCTTGGTTTCAGGCCTACGTGCCAACACGAGGAGTATACAGTAGCCCAGTTGGCCGATATAGACGAACGTGACATATATGGAGAGTACGTTCGGGTTCGGAGCGATCGTCGCTGGGTATAACCTCGATATCTCGCCTGTGTACGCAGTGCAAGAGCGCGAATATTAGTATATATGTCGGTTCTGGATGCTGGGGTACCTGCGCACCCAGTCCTGGAGTCAAAACGACACTGCATACGATGACCGTCGCGATGTTGATGAGCAGCGAGAGCGGCGTCAGTACTTGTAGCCTGTGTGCAACGCGTTAGCAGATATTAGATGGAGTATGCGAGAGAATGCTGACCGTATAAGCGCGAGGTAATCTCTGACCGCGGGATGAGAAGTGTCGATTGGGAGATTTTCCATCATGCCTCAAGATCGACTTGACGAATGCGTCTCCTCCTGATGTACAGGGCGATTCGGGGGTATAGAGTTTATCGTGGACACGACAGAGGACAATAAGACGAAGTTTTGGTCGTCGTGGTGAGGGTAGGGGGCAAGGAGCGTTGCAGTGACCCATTGTGCGCTCGCCCTGGCTGGTGGTGGCGAAGAGAGACGCGGCGCGCAGTGCATGATGTCACCGAGGAGCGCCACCGTTGGCTCAATTTGGTAATCTACTCATGTCGATCACTGGCACTGCCATTTGAGCATGAGCGTTACGATGCAATCGCAGACCTGATCCTAGGCCACTTGTCAGAACAGAGAAGGAGAAGGTAAGAACAAGGCTGGTAGATAAACCTGTATAAGCCTCCAATTATGCGGTCACGCACTGGCAATTTGCTGGGCCAACGACTCCGAGAGCGCAATTCAACGTGACTTTCGAGATGTGCTTGTCCCTTCGTTACAATGTTCCAAGTAATTGCATGACTCACATACTTCCTTTGTTTGCCCCATTTTTCTGCGTGATTCTAGTACACTGCACAGAACTTCGAGGCTGCCCGAGTGTATCCCGGGCATTCCCGGAACTTGCCGTAGTACAGAACATACCTACCATATGCGGAAGTGCCGTACTGTCACTGCTCTTCACCGGTGCTCTCCAAACTCTCCTCTCTTCTGATAGCTTTTGACACTCATCTTTGTCTCAAGGGAGCTGAAGTTGTACCACCGCACGTGCGGAGGCCAGTCTCACTTGACTTCCAACGGCCGCCTTCGCTCCACGCCTTCATACATAAGCGTGTGACGCCGACACTTCCACGCCGGTTCCCTTCGACACCTCCGTAGCAAACATGAGCTCGCGACCTCCCGTGGATGGTGCTATATACCAGGAGGAGACAACAGGCGCCAGGTACCTGCGCAAGTCTAAAGAGAACCCGTTCATACCCATCGGTGCGTCTTGTCCGCAGAAGTGGTCACCGTCCTCCGCGCCTGGGTTTGTTCCTCACACCACTGCTCCCCAGGGGCTTTCGCGACCGTCGGCGCTTTCGTCATGTCGGTCATCAAGTGGCGGGAGGGCAATTCGCTCCACATGCAATACTGGATGCGTGCGCGAGTCGGCTTGCAAGCCTCGACCGTCGCCGCTTTCGTGATCGGCGCGTGGCTCCTCGGGGAGACCAAGCAGCAGAGGGATGCCCGTGCGCAAGCGGAGAACGAGGCGCAGGCAGTGCGGGAGCAGGCGGAGTTCAGAGAGCGGATGAAGGCGGCGGAAGAGGCGCAGCGGCTGGAGGACGAGATGAACAAGTCGAAGTGGTTGCGTGTGTTTGGCAGTGGGAAGGGCGGGGCAGAGGCAAGGCAGGCGGCGGAGGCCCAGAAGCTCTCGACACCACCTGAAGTGACCAGTGCGCCGGCGGGTGAGGCTAATGTACATGCACCGGTCACGCAGGGTGCTGTATCGTCTACGCCCGCAGGTGAGGAGAAAGTGCGCACGCCGGTGGCGGATGCGCTTGGGAAGAGCGGCGGATGGTCGTGGTTCGGAGGTTCAGGGAAGAAGTAGCAGGGTCTCGGAACACCTCAGGCAAAAGTAAACCATTGTATATTTCTTATTCATTTCGCTGCTACCTCTCATCTTTCCGTACAATGCGTACAATAGGGTTCCTCCGCCTGCCCTTCCCCCGTTGTATGCCTATCACCCTTCGTCCGCCGTTGACGTCCGTAAGGCCCAGGGCCGTCAGGCTCGTGTAATGGGAACTTGACGGTAGCAGGCACGCGGACATCGACGAGGCCGATTGACCTATGTCTTGAACGTCATCGCGACTCGCACCAGCTGGTATGCGTACGGTGACCGGTCTCGATGCCTCTCGATCATCCTCCGTGCAGCGTCGAGATGAACACAATCTCGTCTCCGTCCTTGAGCTGATAGTCCCCCTCGCCCTCGAGCTCCCAGTCGGTGTCATTCACGAGCACAAGGATACCCGGTCGCCTGACGAGCAGAAAGTTACGAATGTCCAACACGCACATAAAACGGAAGCATACACCGTGCCATTCTCGACGAACAGCTCCGCCCTCTCCTTCAGCAGATTGTCCCTCAGCCACAGGATCAGATACGCGACGTCCGCCTGCCGACCCTCGCCCTCTGCCGCTCCCGTATCGTCCTTGAGGCTCTTCTTCTCCGCGGGCGTAGCGGCAACACGCACGGGCACAGAGACGCGGTGCGATCGCTGGTTGTCGAAGAGGAGCTCGAGACCACCGCCGAACTCAACTTTGACCGAAATTTGCGCTGACATAGGGAGTGTACGAGTGGGGGCGTAAGATAGAGATGGTATGCGGTCAAGCTTGGGCGATTCAGTGAGTTGACAGTGAGCAAGTCGACGAAGGCCGGCTGTCCGGGCCGGCAAGTGCGAAGGCGGCGGACTGACCGGTCATGGATGCATTGCCATGATGGTATACCGTGACATAAGTAGTCGACATCTCTTCGTCGGCGCCGTCAGCAGGAATGTGAGTGAGCGAGCATCACGTACGAGATTATAGTAAGTACCCATTCTTCGCCCTCAGCCGCATATGGAGTGACACTCGAAATTTCTACGCGGCAGGAGATGTATTTCGAACCAACAGACCTGCAGGCTTCGTGGTTCCGCACATAGCAAAACCTCGAGCTCGTCTTAGACCGCGCCGCCGCCGCGAGCCGGTGTACTAAAGTATTGGCCCAACATTCATACTATGACTTTGACGAGGGCATGAACACTACCAGTGCGTCCTTAGGCCGGGACATCTCAGGCTTCCGCTTGAGCTCCAGCCACAGTCCATCGCCTCTCAGCGTGCATAACACGACCACTACGACTATTGAGATGCCCGACGAGTAGCAGCCCCGCATTCGGGCCCCAGGCGGCCTCACGACGGCGGCCTTCCAAAACATAAGGAGGAGATTGCGGACACCCAGGGGCTCCCATGCATGGGCAGCATACGTCAAGAACCGGTGAACACCTGTGGTCACCACCTACACCGAATTGCGAAGTAGCGTCTGCTAACATGTATATGGTACAACTCGAGCTTGGGCCGTTAAGGCGGGGTATGCGACGTGTGAAATAGATCAGCGATGCAGTATGTACGTAGTGCGTATGATAGTGCCGTATCAGGAGTCAGGACGGATGCGAACCTCAGCCTGTGAACGAGGTAGCCTTGATGAGACGTGCGTTGACACCTAGAAGTCCCCGAGGTCGATTTCGACAGACTGGATGATGGATGCTTCAAAGTTCGTGGAGGTATCCGCTGGTGTTGCCGACGCTGCAGAGGACGGCAGCGGAGACGTGGTGTGGTCTGCTGCAGCCGAAGTCGCTGGTGTTCCCGGCCTGGTAGTTGACGGACAGAGGCGAGCACAAAGCAGAACGTAGTCAACGCCCATTCGCACATACAGATCACGAAACAACAGCATAGAAACAAGCAGAGACAGTACAGACCTTGGGCTGAACGGCTTCAATCCATTCTTCGGCGTCGCCGCGCGGGGCGTACCTGCGCCGGATGCAGCGAGGAGCTTGCGTTCACGGCGCTTGCGCTCCGCCTCGCGTAACTCAGCCTGGCGGACGGCCTCCATGTTTGCGAGGCGATTCCGCCGGTTGACCTCTGCAAGGAGTTCCCCACGGCTCGGTTGCTTCTCCTCCTTCTCCTCTTTCTTCGGCATCTTCGCCTCAACATCCGCGATCTGCTTGTCGAGCTGCTCAACCTCTTTCCAGTCTTGTCGGCGGGTGGCGAGCATGCGCATCTGCTTCAGCCTGGCGTGCTGGGCCGCCAGTGATGCCCCTGAAGATTTGTCCTGCAGGTTGCGAGCAAGCATCTCATTGATATCGCTCTGTAATGCGGATTTAGTTCACGAGTGCTCTTACATTTAGCTTCCACGCACCTCTGTGATGTCTCTTGTAGCGTTCTTGGCGATTTGTGCGCTCTTTTCGCGGAGCTCGCGCTTCGTCGGGAAGGATTGCTTGTCCTTCGACAAGCTCTTCCACTCATCGAAGTCTGCCTAAGGTATGGGCAGCCTGTGTAGCCAACCTCTGTCACGTAACATCACGCATACGAACCTCAGTGTAGGTGGCGTTGGATACCCTATCCATTGCGTATGGGCGGTCGTGGAGGGCGTATCGTAGGCCGAGGTGTGTTGTGATCTTGCGACCGTTGAATTCATAGTGCCGCCCATCCTTGTACACGCCTGCCTTGTGTCTAGGCTGCTGCACACAAATATCATGCTGAACTGCTCACCGATAACCTCGAACATGCGGTACGTTGGCTGCCCGTCCTTCGAGCCATGCAAATACTTGACCCACGCCCCTATACATCATTGATCAAGTCTGGAAGTCGCTGCACGGCTGACCATACGCACCTTTGACTGTCTCCTCGAACCATGGCGTCGCTGACAGACGCACCAACATGTCTCTCGAGAGTCGCACCTTCTCCAGGTCCTCCAGCGTGATGCTCTCGTCTTCAAACTTCCCCTTTTCGGGATGTAGTTTGTCGTATAACCTCCGATCCCTCTCTTCCTCCTCCTCGAATTTGCTGATCTGGCCGTCCTCTTCCTCTTCGTCCGAAATGTCCATGTCAGCGGGCGAAGAAGATCGGGCGCGCTTTGGAGAATTGGTCCTAGTCTGTAAAGGCCTGAGCTCAAGCGAGCTTGCAGAGTCGAGTGGTGCCTACGCGTTTCTTCTCGTCCTTCTCCCTTCGCTTGGCCCTCAATTCATCGAGCTTGCGAGTCTTCTCCTTGGTGGCGCCACGCACAGTGTGTTGACCTGCCATACCAGTCAATCACAGGACATCTGGGGGAGGGGGAACGACTCACGTTTCGCCGCTTTGGAAACGCTATCTTCGCCGTGTCCACTCTGAGCTTTCAACATCTGCTCGAGGTTCCGCTTGTCTTGTATGCGTTGCATCTCCTCTTGTCGCTGTGCCAGGATATCCTCTCGCTCGATCTCGGACATACTGAGGAGACTACAGAGAGCGAGTCGCATTATAAATGGGAGTCCCGGACAATGTAGTCGACACGCGTACCGTTGCCTGTCTGCCTCGTCCACATATTTGCCCTCGAACGGGTATGGATTCCTTTCTTCTTCGTCTTCGCTCTCTGTTTGATCCGCATCCGACGCTTCTTCTGGTCCCCTACTACATTGTTCACGCCCGTCCGAGCGACAGCCGGGGCCATGGTTCACTCACTCAGCTCTGCGCCGTTTCGCTCCGGATCCTTGTGCTTGACGCTTTCGGCGCTTCTTCTCTGTAGCACCGGCCAGCTCGAGGAGCTCGTCAGAGATGTCGCCTTCAGAATCGGACATGACTATTCCGTGAGGGGGAGCTGATGAGAGTAGAGTAGTAAGGTGGGAGAGGGCTGGGGGATGAGTGCGAGCGCAAGTGGCGGTGAATGTCAGTCAGAGAAATGGTTCACCAAATCCGGAAGGTGCATAAGTACAACAATGCCACCTTGCACGGGATCACGCGTCACGAGTGTGACGCATCTAAGTGGCATCGGCACCTTCGTAACAGTTCTATGCCCTTGTTGCGCTCTTGCGCAAAGGGACGAGTTCTCAAGGTGAACGTCTGAGTGTGAAAGTTGTTACAAAACGCATGCTATGTGACACGTGAGGTTATTCTCGATCGCAAGTGACGGGATACTACCGAATGAACGCTGGATACAATGATGCAAGAAAGTCAAGAAAGAAACCCAGAAAACGACCGCGGTTGGGCGAAAGCCCGCGCCCGGAGGGCGCGGCGATCCGACGCAGGTCCCGCGTTGTCCGATGGCAGCCTATGGTGGCCCGAGTCAGCCGCGAGGGTGGGATGGGCCATGAAAGGGTGTGGTGAGGTGGGAAGAACGCAAAGTTCGTAAGTGCTATGGACAAAGCGCGGTACCCGCATCCGAGATGAGAAAACTAACATTGCGCCGTAGGTGTGTCAAGGCATGTATCATTGATGAAATGCGGATTGACGAGGGAAAGACGTGATTCTTGCGACGACTACTGCTATGCTGCCGTTCGTACTATTTGATCAGCCTATCGTGATGATAGGTGACGCTTAAAGACATTATCAGCGTACCTCAAAGACATAGAGCGCCCTCGGCAGCCCAGGCGACTCTGGCGAGGGTGTCTTGGTTCTCTATGGCTGCCCGCTGCACCTGCGCTATGTGTTCATGAACTGGTTGTCTTTCTCCCGGCCTCAGGAAGTTCGTCCACGGCCACGGGGTGTCTCGAACTATGCTGTGGTGTGACTGTGTGCTAGGTAAATGCGAGTCCTGCCGTTGGTGTTGTTAACTCACTGGCTCTGGCAGCATCAGAGGCTCATCCGCTGCTCCGAATGATATCGGCTGGGGATGGTACGCCGCGATCAATGGTGGGAAGACGTTTAACCAGGTTCCTGAGGTATTGAAAGTTTGCCATCTCTCCTTCCAGCCAAGGTAGGCCTTCTGACGGTCAACCAACAGGATACAGTCTTGCCCCACGTCTCCTCTCAACTCAAATGCCACCCAAATGCCTGAAGCCGCGATTACTCCAGTCAGTTTACCGCAAAACGGTCTAACTTCCTCTGCTGCTGCCGGGATCAATGCGACCTCCATGCCGCTTTGGATACAACATGGAGGGGGTCCGATGATAGCGACAATGGATCCTCCTTCGACATCCTCCTTCGATTTCGTTAGGAAGCGTATGTCCAGTCGGGTGTAGCCTTCCGCAGCTAACGGAAGAGACAGAATCGAGGAGTGGATGTTTAAAGAATGGACTGGGTTCAGCATGATTGCAACAGAGGATTGAGAGGGGAGTAGTGATATGGCCTAATGGTTGGTGGTCTGATGTTCTTTTTAATGAGTCTTAACCGAGCAGTGGCGTCGGTGGAGGAACGTGCTTGATTTTCTTTCAAAGGGAGTGGAGGGTGGGTTCTCGAAAACAGGCAGTGCCGAACAGACTGTCGGCCAACGGTGGCGGCGAGACGCAAGAGGTTCGAGCGCTCGCTGCCACGCGTGCATAGACTCAGTTTGAAGGAAGCGCTCGTACCTCGCGCTTCCTTCAAACACTCAATCTATGCCCTTGTTGCGCTCTTGCGCAAAGGGACGAGTTCTCAAGGTGAACGTCTGAGTGTGAAAGTTGTTACAAAACGCATGCTATGTGACACGTGAGGTTATTCTCGATCGCAAGTGACGGGATACTACCGAATGAACGCTGGATACAATGATGCAAGAAAGTCAAGAAAGAAACCCAGAAAACGACCGCGGTTGGGCGAAAGCCCGCGCCCGGAGGGCGCGGCGATCCGACGCAGGTCCCGCGTTGTCCGATGGCAGCCTATGGTGGCCCGAGTCAGCCGCGATACCCGGGATGTAGGAGTTCGAAATGACGCGTCGCCTGACTTGGGACACCCCAACTCTAGGAGGAAGAACGAGACTTACTGAGTTAACGCACTGGGGGCATCGCATATCTTGTATACGCCGAGTGCGCCTCAGGATTCTCCTTCAAGTACGGCGCCAGGATTTGCGCGTGCTTGCGGAGGTAGATTCGGAACGCATCGCTTTGCCATCGTCCCATCACCTTGACCACATCGAAGGGGACCCCCCGTAACATATACTCCAGTGTCCCTCCGATGCGGAGGCTGTGCCCATGTAGCACCGCGAGCTTCGCGACCTTGGCTGCTTGCGCCACCCTCGCCAGGACGACCTTCTTCGTCAACGCCTCCCAGCCTCCCCCGTTGTCCCCGACCCTGCCCACACGATGCGAGAACAAGGGTACGTTGTTGGGTGGGTCGTTGATGGCTATGTGGTCTAGCAATGCTGTGACCGGGTCCAGAGCTCCGTCCTGCCGCGCGAAACAGAGATCTTCTCCCGCCGCACTCACTTTCGTCTTGGGGATGGTAATGACCCATACCTCCCTACCGTCTCTGTCCCAGTCCGTACGAATCCGTGCGCGCGTTGTATGCAATGTCTCGTCGAAGGTACCTTTTTTCTTGAGCACTAGCTCTCCCAGTCTCGCGATTGAGAAGAACGCGACCGTGAGGACTGCCCATACTGCGCAGTCTGTAGGGTCCTTCGGGTCTAGATATGCGCGCAGAGCCGACAGGTACTCACGCGTATATGGTTGTCTCGGACTACGCTTCGAGCTTGATGGTGCCAGCTTCGTCGCTCCGCGCAACAGCGTGTCTAGCTGCTCTTTGTCTCGGGTCCAAGGGATGCCGTGCAGGATGTGCCACGCGCGGATACCCATTACGTAGTTGCGTATTGTGTCTGCGCTGTACGCGCCGGCCAGGTCCGCCACGAAAGTTTGTAACAGGACGTCGCTAGTCGGCGCGCGCTGCTCCTCTGGGACCTGTCTCTCGTCGCATACTACGTGGAACGTCAACAAGCCCGAGCCGTAGACTTCTAGCGTCGACTGGGTCCACGCCTTCTCGAAGACCGACTTGACACGCGCGAGATCCTCCGCCGAGACCGCCACCGGAAAACCGCTGCGGTCTACTGGCTGCCGGCCGGTCACTGGGAGCCAGAGACGGAGCCGGTCGCGCGCGAGGCAGTGCGGGCGTAGCGGGGATGGTGCCAAAGCTAGGTGCGAGGGGTATGAACGAGGACGAGCCTGGGACTGCGGCTGCACGGGCAGAGGGACACCTCTCTGCCGCTTACTAGGCGGCCCAGTCGATGTGCTGCCAGAGGAAATCCTCGGCGGCGTGCTCGTCTGTGTCGTATCCGGGTCGGACAGGAATCTCCGTGTAGTCTGGGATGGCTGACTCTCTGCTAGGCTTTGTGCGGTGGGCGAGGGATGCGTGGCGGAGTCTATCAGGTCCGTCCACGACCGCGTCGTCGAGGAAGGGCCGGATGTCGTCGGGGATGGGGACTGGGGGGAGAAGAAGGTGTGCGGGGGGGTATCTGCCGCGAGAGGGAGCATCGGCTGGGTTGTGACCGCTCGGGACGTAGCTGAGGAAGAAACCCACTCGCCGTCCCACAAGGGCGTGATGGATCCGCTTGAATGCGCTGTTGACGTGTCGGTTCTTACTGCAGCCTTTTCTCCATCCCCCCACGACGCCCATGTTATCTCCGAAGAGGCGGATCCGTGGTGGGAGCTCTTCGTTGGCCAGCAAACATCGGACGAGTAATTCGAAACCCACCGCCTCTGCCCATCCGATGTCTCTTCCGTCTCTGTCCCATCCTGCGCGCAGCGTCCAAGCCCTCCAGTGATCGCCAATAACGATTGCGATGCCTGTTCCTGAGCTTGCATCTGAGAATGCGTCAAGCCGGACAACTGGGAGAGGACCGGGGATGGGGCGCGAGATCGATTGTTGTGAGAGAGTGTCGAGCCACCAGTCCAGATCAGCTGGAGTCCCTCGAGGAGGGGTACGCGGCATGAAAGGGTTGTTGTGGAAGATACCCAGCATGGCTTCGAGGTTGGTGAGGTAACACCGTCCCGCCGGGACGACCAACGAGGCATGTAGAAGCTTTCCGTAGAGCTTCTGGACTTCTTCCAACGTGTGCGTGCGGTGTCCGGGGGCTCGCCACTCAGATATAGCCAGGCAGTACTTTGCCGCTTTCGCTGGAGGGAGGGATACTTCGCGGGTTTCCAGGTTCCATAAGAAGCCCGTGAATGGGAATTCGTGAGCGAAGGGGACATCCTTCTCGGCTTGCCATGGGATTCCCAGTTCCGATGAGATGTCATCGATATCCGCCATGCAGCAGGAGTATCGCGCATCCTCCAACGAACGCTCTGAAGACGCGGACAAGTCTTTGATTGGGAAGCGCATGTCCTCGACGAATTCGTCCACCCGCCCGTCCTGTAGCCGGTCACCTCCGTACCATAACCTGCCTCGGTCTTTATGCTCTCCGCCGTGGAATTCGATCTGTTGACGCCACTGCTCTCGTGCCAGGTTATATTCGCGTATGTATTGCCGCAAGATCCGGAAGAACGTGTGATCGTCGACCCACTTCGTGATGGGGCCCAGTCCTCTGGAGCGCATGATGTCTGCTCCGGCATCTGCGACGCCTCCGTAAAGCCCCGCATTTGGAGCGGCTCCGAAGGCTGCGTTTGAATCGACCAGGAACTGGTCGTTTGCGGACAGCCGCACGACTGTACCTGGCCATTGCGACGAATCAAGTGGTACCGTGCGATATGCTTCCGCCACGTCTCGAACCGCGGCCTGAGATCCTGGAGGGAGTCGGCTACATAAGAGACACATTGCGGTGAACGTACCCCAGGTACAAGGGAAATCATCTGATCGGAGTGAATCATTGATTGCGGAGTATCCAGCTCGTGGTGAATGAGGGTACGAGAAGTTCTGAACCAAACGGAAAACTCCTGGTTTGTGTGGCTTCGGAACCAGAGAAAGTGGAGAGGACTGAAAGGGGCCAATGAGGTCTTCCAATTCGCGTTGTGAGAAAGGGCCCATGTATCTCCGTTTTTGGATCTCGTCTTGGACGATACGCAAGAAAGTGTCTGTGTTCTGCTCAATTGTGAGGCTATTATTAGGGGCTTTAGTGACGTGAATGCGCGGGATTCCGATGATAAAGCCGGATCGTAGAGAAGACACCAAAGAAGGGTATTTATCAAGAAGGTCTGCGTCTCGTAACGTTCTATGCCAAGCGTCTGGGTGGTATGGGGTGAGGGGGTTACTTCTTCTGTGCAAGATTGCACGACGAAGCTCCGTGGTTCCGCCCCCCACATCCCGAACACTGATGGATGTGTTTGGGGCTGGTGGAGCGACAACCTCCCACTCGTTGCCAGTCGAGACAGATCGTCTCTCCATCCTTGTTGATAATCTGTCCCGAGGAGTTTCTTCCACACAAGGCTGGCTGTCCGTTCCACAAAGAACTCGATCGACACTTTCCGATCTCCTCTGAGGGGTGGCAGCCCAAGCATATGGCGCAAATCGCGAGGGCCGTGCGAGATGCGCCCCTCTGAAAAGACCCTCTTGCATTGCGCGAAGCGGACTCTCGGTCTCGCGAATGATGGCCGTACGGCTCTGCATCGTCTCTTCGACTACTACGACCCTGCTGCCCCGAACCACGAGCACCACCTCGCTGCTGACTTCTCGGAGACGGTGAGCGTCGTCGCCCCGACGCTTGACCTGATGAGCTTCCCCCTCGCTGGGATTCAAAGCTATCATTCAATTTTTGCATCTGAAAGTTTGTCCGGTCATGTACAGAGCGCGGGAATGGTGACCACGCCGGTTCACGAAGGATGACCACGCCGGTCCGCATAAGATGACCACGCCGGTCCGCAGAAGATGACCACGCCGGTCCGCAGAATATGACCACGCCGGTCCAAGGAGATGACCACGCCGGTCCGCAGAGTGACCACGCCGGTCAAGAGATAGAGACCACGCCGGTCAAGATGTAGAGACCACGCCGGTCCAGAACAGCACGACCACGCCGGTACGTGAAAGTATGACCACGCCGGTCGATTGAGTGAAGCCACGCCGGCCACCGAAGGTAACGACCACGCCGGTCAAAGAACAAGGGACCACGCCGGTCAAGAGAATAACAACCACGCCGGTTGAATGAACGCCGATGATAAATCCGCCAGCCGAAAATTTTAGGGGGGGGTAGGGACGTGATAGAAAACGACCGCGCCGGCCGGTCCCGACAAGGAGAGACATGACCACGCCGGTCAAGAAGAAAACGCGCGACCAAAGCCCCACGGAGCGTAGAAGATGAAGTTGTAAATACCCGCGAAAATGAGGACGCGATCCCCATGGGAGACGAATATGTACGCATTTGAGACGACGATGGTTTCGCGTGGGGGCGTACCGGTGCCGATACGTCGAGGGTGTTCCGTGGTGTCGGGGGAGAAAACGGAAGATGGGAAGTTCAAGATCACGCCTGGTCAGCGGAGATTCGACGAATTAAACAAACAGAGGGGAAGACGCACCCGTTGAATCTGCAACCTTGCCGACGTAGACTGGATTTCGGCTTTGCACTGCTCGTACAGTTTTGGTTCGAAGACGCCGATATTGTACGTCTGATCCGAGACGTTCCTGGCGATGATCTTCTCGTGCCAGTCTGTGCGCACCTCCTCCATGTAGCGCATGAGGGCCGGCTGACCGATCGGGTCTTGGCTATCCTGGTGCCCCACGATCTGTAGGAAGAACCGAAGGTACTGCTGTACTATAGGTTGCGGCCAGATCTCCGGGAGGTCCGTGATCTCCTGTATGAAGACGGGCCAGGCGGTCGTCATCTCCTCGAAGGGAAGATCCGCATCGCGGCGGACTCCTTTGATAGCTTTGAGGGACGACGCTGGGGTCAGGCTTAGACCCGTGTCTCCGGAGACTAGGGTATAAGTCTCGTTGACGACGCTCTTCGCTTGACTCTCTGCCAGCTGACGTGTTTTAGCCGTGAAATAGTCGAGTTCGACGTACGCTAGCTTCATGAGCTTCTCGCGCGCGTACTCCGCTACCCTCTGCCGAAGTTGGGTAGGGGGCCTTCGAGACGGATCTACCGTCGCGAGCTTGGGCTTTTTCTTGTCTAGCGTCTTCTGTTCTTCTGCCGCTGCACGCTGCTCTTCCGCCCGAAGCGCCTCTTCCTCTTCGCGCGCCCGCTGCTCTTCCTCTTCCGCTAGACGACGGTCCTCTAGGGACTGAACCTGCCAAGCTTGGATTTGCGCGTTGTGATGAGTTTGCCAACTCTCTCGAAGAGCCTGGACTGCTTGCTCGTCGTTCATGTTGCCGTTGGCCGTCATAGCCTGCCTGATCGCTGCAAACGCGACTAACTCGTAATCCGGGCACCGCTCACCGGATGGGTCGAGGACGCGGGGTCGGTTACCATTTTGACCGAGAGGATCCATCGACTGAGTTATGTAGGGAGTGTCTACCACAAGTCGAGAGCGAACGAGTCTCGAAAACAGGCAGTGCCGAACAGACTGTCGGCCAACGGTGGCGGCGAGACGCAAGAGGTTCGAGCGCTCGCTGCCACGCGTGCATAGACTCAGTTTGAAGGAAGCGCTCGTACCTCGCGCTTCCTTCAAACACTCAATGAGTGTAGGATGGAATGCGATTGAAGAGAGGAAGTTAGATGATACATTAGTCTTTCCGCAATACATACCGAGTCCACTAAGTCGAACGAACGAACAAACAGAACAAAGCTAGATCCGAGAATAAGAATCAGGAGCCGTCTACGTGTACAACCTTCGGCGCGACAGGGCCCCCACTCGGGTGTATGTCAGGTATCGAACCGTTTGGTATTCGAGGCGGAAGCGGCTGATTCGAGCTTGATTGCGACGGGGGTGGGAAGAGCGGACCTGCCGGCGACGTTCTCAAGCCACCCATCCCAACGGACTCTGGATTTGGATGTCGGGCTGGCCCTGGTATCATCGACTTTGGGAGACCTGGTGACGAAGGGCGACCAAAAGACTTCAAGCTAGGACTACCATTCTTCGACGCCCCAGCACCCTCCGCTCCCACTGGTGGTGACCGTGCAGATGAGCTCAGTGATGGTGGAGGCGGTAGCTGCATTCCCAGCGGCGGCTGGCCTGTCCTCGTAGGCGAACGCATAGGCCCTGGGAAACCACTACCAAGGCCTGAAGGACTCATATGCGGAGCAGGACCGCCGTTCGTATGTGGCGGTGAGTGAGACATGCCGTAGTCCGTTGGTCTCCCGTGCGTCGGCGAGTTCCACGTATTCGGGCGCGATTGGGCTGGAGGCGGTGTCTGTGGCCGTCTTGCTATAGGTTGTCGATACGTGCTGTTCTGCGATGGTCTGCTCGTAGATGCGGAAGAGGCTGGGCGGAGAAGACCGTTGTCCTCGTGATTCGTGAATGAGCCGCGTCTCGACGGGCCTACAGACGAAGGCGCCGTAGGGGGCAGAGCGTTGCGTGGTGATCCCGGAAAGCTGGACGGACCCGCGGCGAAGGGGGTCATCATTCGCTCGTGAGGACCAACGGGCGCAGGTCCGATCGGTCTGCCACGTTCGCGCGACGCATCAGCCGACATGTGCGGCGATGGTAGCAACTGTCGTGACGGGCCAGCAGCCATATCGACTTCCATAGACGCACTCGGGTGGATATGCCGAGGCTCGATCTCGCGCGGCGGACGTGGACTGTTCATCGAGCTCGAGCTCGCCCCCACTCCAGAAGGCAGCACCGACATCGGAGGGCCCTGACCAGGGCCGTTCGCCTGCGGAGGATGGTGATGGTGGACGACATGGTGGTGGTGCGGCCCAATACGGTGATGGTGCTGTACGACGTGCACATGCGGAGGCTGCCCTGGCGGTGCATGTACGTGCGGATGCGAGTGCTGATGTCCTGCGTGTCTCTGAGGTATCATCTGCATGGGGTATCCTCTTTCTTGCTCCCGCTCGCGCCCAAAGTCGCGTTCCCGCTCCACCTTGTCTCGACTCTTCTGCCCATCCATGAACCGCTCGCGCTCCGAATCTGTATCACGCGCGTCCGCACTGCTCTCTGGTCTCTTTGGGTCCTTGTGTACAAGGCCCAGCATGCTTGGCCCAGGAGGACCACCCCCGACCCACCCGTTTGACTTTGACTGCGAAAAACCGGGCGGTGCAGGGGAGGGCACCATCCTGTTCGCCGCAGTCTGCACGGGCACCGGTGAGATCGAACGCGGCCTCATAAGTCCGCCGGGCCCATTCATAGATGGCATGCCACCAAACTGCTGCATGTGCATGCTTGGCTGCGCGTGACCAGACCCCGGTCGATGCATGTCCTGATCGATGGCCTGCGATGGATGCAGGTTCGGTAAGCTGCCTGGGACCGCTGAAGGGTGGTGAGCGGGGCGCGGTGCTTGCGGCTGAAACCCCGGCATACCCGGCGGAGGTTGCATCTCCGGATAATGCGGATGTTGAAACCCAGGAGCGCCGGGGCCGAAGCGATTGCCTGCACCAGGTCCGTTGACCATAGCCATATTCATCGGATAGTCAAACTGAGGGACCGGGGCACCGAGGGCTGGATTGATCATCTGGCGATGTGGGTCAAAACCAGCAGCACCACGCCTGTGCTGGAACAGAAACTCCAGGTCCCTCGCGATGTCTGTGAGTGGAAGCGCGCTCAGGTGTGGGTACGCAATGGGCCCTGGGCTTGTGGCATCCTTGTGGCGTGACGCCTGCCCTGAAGACGCAATACCGAACGGATAGGTCTTGACGATCTCGCGTAATGTAGGAGGCGCGCGGACCTCTTGAGGTGGTTCCGGCATCCGACGTTCTGGAGGTTGTTCAGAAAGCGCGCTAGACCGGGAAATTCAGCGGACACACCTGGCTGTGGGCGCTCCAGAGCCCGTCTCTCCCGCTCGAGCTTGCGCCTCTTTCTATTGGTCTCCGAGATCATCTCGGTCTGGAGATCATCTCTTTCCGCCTGCGGACGCGACGCGACCAGCGTGATGTCAATACATGCCCATCACGTGCCGAACGCGTCCTTACCTTCCACCAGCTCCACACGCCGTCCTCGTCTAGCTTCCGGCGCTTCATGACATTTAAGGCCTCGAAGTCGCGTCTTCTAGAGGCCAACTCCAGCCTTTTGTCGCGTCGTTTCAAGAGCTCTTCATTAAGGTGCAGTAGCTCGGGATGTGTGCCTAGTGAAGAAGGTGAGAGTCGGTAGGTAGCCCGACACAGAAGAGCCTATATGCCGAACGCACCTTCCGCGACCAAGGCCTCCTCCCATGCTAGGGCCTCCATCTTCTCCACGTAGAGGCGCTCTCTGAGAAGGGCGAACTTCAGTTCTATAGTCGCAAGTACGTCGAGAGCTTCTGCGCGGTGCGCTGGTTGCAGGTCGGACTCGAGCTCCAGTTCCAGTTCTGGAGAGTCCGGGTCAGCCTCCTCATTGTCAGCAGCATCGCCGTCCTCTCCATCTGCGGCAACCTGGTCCGCATCTCCATCAGCTTCGAGGTCACGTTCGGCCGCCGCATCAACCTTGCTTTTGCGCCTTCGGACCCTTGTTCTCTTCCTCCGCGATGCACGACCGCCCTTAACGTCGCGTTCTGGTTCTGGTTCGCGATCGGATAGGACATCTGCATCACCTTCGGGCGTCGGTGAACGAGACGATGAGGGTGAGCCAGACGCCGAGGACGAGGATGAGGGAGAGCGTGAGGGCGGCGCCACAACAGTCGAGCCAGCCATGATAGAGGATGCGGCAGCCATGTGAGATGTGGGAGCAACGAGTGGTGGCGGCGGTACAAGCTGGTCGACGACCATGAGCGGAGCGTTGTCGTCCAGCACCGGGGGTGCAGCGTCCAGTGGCGTCGCCGGTTCGAGTGCCGCGGACGCGTCAGGCTCGTCTTCGGCGTCGGACTCTGCGAGGGGAGGGTCGTCCTCCATGGGATCCTCGCCCGCTTCCTCATCATCTCCGTTCTCGTCGTCAGTGAGGTCGGGTGAGGGGGCGCCCTTGTGGGACGCGGCGCGCGAGGTAGCCCCGCTGACCGCAACGTCAGGATCGTCTTCATCGAGCTCTTCATCATCGTCAGTTGCATCCTCATTGTCGAGGGGATCATCTGGGAGTGGCTCTAGCGCTTCCGCGGCCAAAGCGTGCGCAGGCGGCTCGTCGTCATCTTCCTCGCGCTCGTCCTCGCCGTCGCTCTCTACCTCCTGCGGAGCGATACGCTCTGCGTCATCGTCGCGGTCTGCGTCGTCGTCTTCCTCCTCTTCCATCGCTTTCGCGGGGCCGGACTGCTCCTCTTCCTCCTCCTCTTCGACAAGGCGTGTGCGCCAATCGCCCTTCTCCGTCTTCTTGGTGTTCTTGTATGCCCAATCCCACATCGGAGGTGGAAGGAGGTTGTTGCGCTTGCGTTTGCTGTCTCGTGGTCTGCTCGAGTTGCGCACCTCTGCTTTACTATCGCCACGGTTCTCCTCCTGCTCCTCCTCCGTCAGTTCGGAAAGCTCTGAGCCGCTGTCGAGGGCTGCGGGGTTGGATCCTGACGCGGAGTGCTGCTCTTCTGGTGGTGGAGGTGACGGCGACGGTGAGCTGAGGGGTTCAAGTGAGACGGTCGAGCCCGTCATCGTTGTCGACGGCGAGGGACTTGTGCAAAGTGCAGGCGCGCTCAGCCCGGGGGTCACACAAGCTGTGACATGCCGGGGAATGGAACCTTGCCTAATCGGGGACTTGTGACTTTCCCGCACGGCCCGGAGATCGCCAGACACTGAGCGCTGTATTTTGACCTATTTGTCTACTTACACAAATCAGCAAGGTCTTGACGCCAACTTTCGTGCTCTCCGTGAGACTTCGTGCTACTTAGTCAATATAATCTCTGCCTAACCCTCGAATCTGGACTGCGTCAAGCTTCTGCTCGCGAATTTGGCATACATGTACGGCAACGGGTGTCTAGATCTCGTTCGTCAGTCGGTCGTCTCAATTAGCGGCAGTTCATCTCAAGAATCTCCCATACGGCCGGGCCTGGGAGCCGTATCCAAGTTGATTTGAGCCAGGATCTCCGGTGGTACGTGTTCGCGCTATGTTACTATGTATACCTCATTATCCATATCTAGAAATGCGTCAGGCTGCATGCGCCAGTCGCCCCACCTTACGAGTCATGTAAGGTACAGCGGTACGAGTGATACACGTTCTCAATCTGTAATATCCACACATTATACCATCAGACATATGACAGTGCTTAGCAGCATGCACTCAGAGCTCAGCCGCTACGTACTGCACATGCCCCCAGCGTCCTCGGTCTCCAGAACCACCGCTCGCCTGAGCATACATACATGCGTCGAGGCGTGTATCTGCAGGCTCAAAGTTTCGCAAGTGAAGCGAAACGCTCCCGGGCCATTATGTTCAGTTGTAAATAGAGCCATCGCCGTATTGATACAAGAACAATACAGACCTTGCAGAACGAGGTTGCACAGCGGAGATGTTTAGTACGTGAATGGCTCTTGCAGCGACGCTCGCGGAGTAATACGACCGTGCCTTCAAGTACGACAATCTCCTACAGAGGAAAGTGATCGTCAGAAGACGAACTAAGACGCTTGCCGGCTGTTATCGTCTGCAACGGAGACTAAAGACGAACGGGTTATAGCAGTAACGCACGGCTACCGTGCTCAAGGAAGTCCTAGAATAGGAGTCTGCTTATTGTGCATGATCAGAAGTGTATTTCGAACAGGAAGGGCTTGCAGCGGGTTCATCTATTACCGAGTATCGGTCGCAGTTAAACCAAGCACCAATGCTCACGAACTTGTCGCAATCTTCTGTCCATCCTATCTTGCGTACCCGGTGCTCTGTATCAGCGGGACCCGGGCCATATGCTACACTAGGTCGGAAAGTGCAGCGTTACGATCCAGACCAGAGAAGTCGTACGGCCAACCCGGGAATCGCTGGATAGTTAGCACTGCGCGCGACCACTGGCCAGTACTGTGTTCGAGTCGAAACGTATAGAGTGGCAGTTCACGAGGAGAGGCGGAGGAGAGTTGGTGGACAACTTGTCTGGCGGCGCGGAGAACAACGTCGGCGTCGCTGTTCTGGCCGCTGCCTCTCGCTGCCTCTCGTGACGGTCGCTCGACGTCCCTCTTCCTCCGCGACGTGACCTTGACGCGATCTCCTCCATCGCAGGTCGAACCTATCCATGTTGTCTACGCACGATGTTGTGTAGCCTGTGTCCGTGACCATGATCCGGGAGTGGTGAGCTCCTCTCCGGTGCTGCGTGACTCACAAACATCTAGGTCGCACCGGCGGTGTGTCTTAATCTCCCCGTTCTGTGGCTATTCGCGCGCAATGACCCTTCCTCTTGAGAACGTCCGATCGACTGGGAGGGGCGTTGCCGCAACATGCAACATGCAACAGTCACACATATCACGCTGTGACACACTTTCGGACAGTTGGTTATGTGTCGTTCAACCTCGGTGCCGCCGTGGCGATGAGAGCCGCACTATTTGAGGACTCATGGGACCGTGCTGGTGAACACCCTGCAGCGAGCTGACGTTTATGTGTCTTGTACATAGATTCCGACTAAGAAATATTACCGTAGACCAACCACCTGCCTAATCAGGGCATGTGGCGGGTGCCTTGTGACGCGGTCCGTTCCAAACATACAGCTGTTATCTGAACTCGAACAGTGTTTAGATGTGTGATAACTCTTAAGTAATTGTGTGCTTATCTTCCAGTTTTCGGCTCATTGAATGGGATTGCGGTGACCGACTCTAGTCTCTGCTCTGCCAGTGAGTCGCCACCGTGGCCGCGATGTATATGGAGATTACGTAAACACACGGTGGCGGGCCGCGGTGAATCGAGTACTACTTACTGTAATAGTCTTTGAACTAGGTACACTGAGGCGACATTCGTTCTAGGATATATATCTCGCTTTAACCTGAATGGATCCGTTATAGCCATGTACCGTTAGCCCGCCACTTAGGCCACAGAAGGAGCCACACCGTGACTTGCGTGACGTTGCACGTTGCGCGCAACGCGTTGCACGCAACGGCTCTCCCCGTGGATCGGACTTTCTGTTCCTCTTGGACTCTGGTCAGTCGACTGGCAGAGACCAAGCAACGCCTGTGAACGTGACCATAAGCCTATCCGTCACGCACCATCTCTGCTACGCCATCCCTTTCCTTGAGCATGCCAGCCGCGCCGCGTTCTCAGAGCCATCTTGTGCATCTCCGCTCATCTAAAAACACTGGGCCATGTAGTCTCCGTTGCTGACCAAAAAGAGATGCTCTGGGCCATGGCCATGGACGGGCCGCATCGGGCTGCTCTTGTCCGCCAATCTCGCGGAAGGAGCGGTCGCAACCCAACGCATATGCGCATCGTGTAAAGCGCGCCGTGTCGGTATGTACTTGGAGTAGGCAGGGGCTGGATACCTGGTAAGTGCGTCGTCATTGTCTATTAGTCTGCCCTAGTGCCACATCGCCGAGCCTGACCTTGTTCAAGTTGAGTTCGTGATGGAACGGTTTGTGTCGTTGACAGTTGTTGATGATCCCTGTCCGGTGTTACGGGCCGAGATCCCCGCTGGCCTCGATAGACTATAGATCCCGAGTGTGGCTTAACCAAGGCTTAACTTGAACTTGACTCTCACCACCAGCTCACCACTACGACGACAAACCATACACACACGCCTTCCCAGAGTCCGCGATGCCAAAAGCAGAATCTTCTCGCACTCCTCCAGTCGCTCAGACAAGGATCTTACGTTCTCTACCGGCCGCCAAACCACGATCGTGACTACCTCACGCCATCTCAGTTTTCGTAATGCTATCGCCCACTATGCATCTTCTGTACTATACTAATCGTTACCACGCATTGTACTAGATACGGGTTGCTTCTGCTATACTCCTGGACTCTTCACTTGAATCCCCATGGTCACGACATCGACATCGGCATCACAATTCGTCGCGTTAATCCCTCGCTGCACCGCCGCTTGTCTAGACTCTAGACGACCTTGACAAACAGTTCGATGTCGTGAAGCTTGTCATTCCCCGTCTTCGCCACCGTCTGCGGAGCAAACCACAACCGCAACACGATCATATAGTCGTCGTCGTCTTTGTACGTACCCCTCTATTGCGTTTATGCCCTTCACCATGCACAATTTCAGCTTAGTATCAGGCTCTACTTCGTGTCACTCGCAGCTCCAGTGGCGGCATTACGCGCCGCGGGGCCTCTGGCTGGGCGCGCGGCGAAACCGCCTTTGTCCGTGTCACGGACGGCCTCCGCCTTTACGTTATCTCAGGCTGGTCCGGGAATGTTATCGAAGCTGGCGATGCGTGAGTCTGAGTCGCAGAGGAACATCGCAGACGTACCAGTGTATCCTCTAAATCGCGATGTCAGTCTCGCACAGAGATGTTCTTCGAGTCATAGAATGAGTGTAAACATCAGATCTCAGATCTCAAGTCGCTCTGCTCTTGCTCTACTCTCGACGTTCATCGACCCGGTCTTCCTATCGCGGCACTGCTCTCTGTGCGTGCTATCCGAGAGCAGTTCTGTACCGCGCTGCAACTTCTTAAGCTTACTGAGTGTAGGTCGTCTCTGGGAGTTCATCAAAGCTAATTGTGCGAGTGTAGCTCGTCATTATTGTGTCCGCCATCTTCTTCGCCGTCATCATCATCCCTTGACTCTCGAGCGGAATCAGCCGCTTATGCTTGTCAAGGCATTTTCGAGCTATCTCGGTGTTTAGGTTCGTCAAGTCGGACTTAGGGTTGCTTATGTTACGCTTGTGCGCCTCGAGATCCCATTACCGCGAGGCGATCCTAGGTATGCCTACAACTTAGTATGTCACGGGAATCCAATGCTATGGTGCTACCAAGCGATCCGCACCGACAACGTCGATGCTTCTACGTCGATCATTCTTAAGTGAGACCAGCGCGGTCCGCTGCATGAGTGTATGCTGTACAAAGAACAACAACTGTATCGCGGTTATCACCTTCAACCTGGCTATGGCTCACTGCTCTAGCGCTATAGATCATACAGCATCCGATGTATATCGGTCGCTGCTAGTAAATTACAGAACGTTCGGTTGGTGGAAGCGACGTTCTGAGCAAACACTGCATGGTGAGTCCTTGTTACTTGCTGCGAACAGCAAACAGACCATATGATACATCATAAGTAATACAAGCATACTGTATCGAGGCATATGTCGTGACCTGAATACAATGCCTCCGGTGATGGTACACTATGAAGCAAGAGAGAGCGCACAAACAGCTGATAAAAATGTTGGACATCTAATGTGCAATGATCTGGGCCCAAGACTCGGAACGGCTACAAGCAGTCGCTACGGGCTCACCTGGAGGCCGCGTCTCCTCCAAATACTCCGCGTACGCATATTTCTCGTCCTCCGATACCTCCTCCGCGTCGGTGATCGTGTCCGGAGGAACATACGGAAAGAGAGCGGAAAGGTATGCGAAGACCCGTGGGTCGCCTGCATCCTCCGCGGGAGTGGCAATCGCGTACGTCGTGACACGGGACCGGGGCTTCCAGTCTGGCTCAAGGTAGGGGACGCCGAATGCAGCGGTGACGGGCATCGTTAGTAGCGTCAAGTCGGGGCAGAGCTCCACGAGGTGCTGGAGGGCCCCGACGGGTGGCTCTCCTCCCGCAAATGCGGCTGCCATGAACTCCAGAGTCTGGATATCCGGGAAGGCGAGGGCGATCTCCCGGACATCGCATGCGCTCATGGCGAAGCTTTTGGCGTAAACCACGAAGTGCGTGAGTTTCTTGAGCTCGAGCAAGGGCTCAAGCGTCTTGAACGTGATGCTTGGACAGTCCCCGTCTTCTTCGGAATCCATGCGCCAAGCATGGATCTCGATTTTGCGAAGGGTCGCCGCGAAAGGCGCTTGCGTTAGTGCGGCGAGATGTTTTGTGAGCAGATCGTTGTCGAAGACCTCTGCGTTGACGTGTAGCGCCAGGCTGAAGAGAACGGACGAAGCAATATTCTCCAAAAGCGCGAGGGACGACGGACCCAGGGCCTCGAAGCGCAGGGTCAGAGTGCGCAGGGAAGCAAGACAAGCAGAAGGGAGGGCCGACACGACCATGTTGTCCAGCGTGTACCAGTTCACTTTGACGTCAACGTGTTGCAGCGAAGTCGACTCGACGATCGCAAGCAGAACATCGTCGAAGAGTGGGCTTGTACAGCTGAGATCGATGAGTTCTGTCGCACGGACAAGGTCGGCAAGTGCCGCGCCTACCGCGACATGTAGCGGCTCGCTCGAATCCCCCGCGAGCCGGAGTCGCCTCAGCTGCGGACACGTCTCCCTGACGGCGTCCAGGACGCTACACAACGGAGCTTCCTCGGTGAGCACCGTGTCCAGCGACAGCTCCTGCAGGAAAGGGTTCACGAAAAGGTCTGGGTAGAGAAACCTGGCCACGGAAGGTCGACGCTCGGTCCAGGAGAAGGAACGCAGGTTCCGCAGTAGCTTGAGCGTAGGTGGAAGACACGTCAATGACCCGACGGCATAGATCTCCTGGTTTACACTTTCAGGGTCTTCGGACCACGAGATGCGCTTAATGTGTTGGCCGTACCACATCGCACGGCGTATGGGAGAATCGTGGGGGTAGGCAATTTGTTGCGGGACCTAGGCCACACAACGTGAATTTGCAAATTGCAACGACGGTGACCACGGCACTCACCGAAGCTGGATCTGTATTCTGCAAAGCTTGCATCCAGACATCCATAGGGATGACTTCTAGCAGCGGATTCAAGGTTTCCAGTTTCTCCCATAGTATCGGAATGGCACCGCCATGGAACGCCTTACTCGTGGCTGCGAGACTGGCCACAGTACCCTTGCCTTCCCCTTCGCCGTAGACCTCTCGAACGATCATGTCAAATAGCTCGTAGACGGAAAGGCATGTATGGCAGGCGGAGGGGCCGCTCTTCAACGACGAGACCGTACTCTACGGCAGACAAGGATCAGGCATAGACGAGAGTCAATGTGGAGCGACACTTACCGGGCTGACACAGTCATTGCTCCCGTCCGGTAGAGGAGGCGACTCGGACATCATGCGGGGCTCTCAATAGGAGGACTCGATGGAGCTGTGAAGAGTTAAATAGAGTTTTTGGCGCCGTTGCACCGTGGGTACTGAGTGCTTCTGTGGCCTTGGACGCTTTGATGGCGCGATCGTTTTGTGGCCTCGGAGACAATATAGGATAAAGCGTGGTTGCCACGGTTTACAGAGTGGCTACGATTGACCTGCACGTGGCAATACTATCGTTAGATCACTTCCATTGAGGTCTACGCACAAAGGAACAGACAAAGCAGGTAGCTTCAGGACGCGGTAGAAGCATCATCCTGGACTGTGTGTACACAGGTCAAAGTGCGCATCCACAAGGGCTTCGAGCCCTGAATACCTTCATAAGTGTCCTTCCAACAAGCAAAGCATCGGTCTCGGTTCGTGTGATGGCTGTCATATGTTTCGCGTCGTTTCCGCATAACAGGTCAGAATTGGCATCTAGGCTGCTAAGCATCATTCGGCCTGGCCTCTCCATTGTCCATCTGAGTTCGAACACAAGTGCCAGTTAGCGAGTTAAGTGGGGACATGTAGGCCTTTTTTGCTCACTGCAACTGATGCACCACGTATTGAACGAGGCATCTGCTTGTTTCTGTACTGGCTCGTACTCAGCTTCAAGCACGAAATCGCAACCTCTCAGTTTTACAAGGCTGTGCACTATCATCGAATCTGAATACATCATAGCTTTGAACCGACGTCAGATTTTTTAGAACGTCCTCACAATTGCTGTTCAAGAGGCGTACCACATCATGATCATTCAACCAAAATCCAGTACTCCGAGGCGATGGACTCCTACTGGACAGCTCGGCATATAACAATGGCTTGAAACCCACAACCGGGCTTACCTTTCAGCGACTCTAGCTTTGCATTAAGGCTATCAGGATGTGCTGGGTTGGACATTGTAGCCCCCTCCCCGCAGAAGGGCCGCCGCCACCGTTGCTAGAGTCAGGCTGAGTAGTACGACTTACGTAAACACTGATGTGTTGTCTGTCATTATCATATCCTGCGGTGGTCATCCATATACGACGTTGTCGCTATGCAGGTCGACCTTGCTCAGTCGAGCGATGAGTGTCATTCGAGTACCAGACTGCAAATCAACGAGCGGGAGGAGGTCGTCCGAGGAGAGTTTCGGTGACAAGTGCGTGCCTGATGCCGCCGGACGGGCGCGCCGAAATGATGCGCGGTGGCGCGGCCTTGGTCTTGCTTCAATGGGTCTTGCCCACTGAATCCACAGAATCTACTCTATATTTTATTTAGCTTGGAAGAATGATTCTGTACTTCTCACTTTCTCAAGCATTCAGACTAAGTTATGGGCTGGAGCTGCCAATGCCATTCTTGAAATCAGCCAACCTACTGACAGTCACGTGCATGCCGCGTTCAGTTACCAGTAGCAGTACATCGCCTAGTAAGTAGGCGGGGCAAAGGCTTCGTCTTCTCCCTCTTCTACTCCTTGCCGGAGTTCCTTTCTGAGCTGCGGTGTATGATTTCTGTACACCATGGCTGATCAAAGCCTCTCTTCAGGAGATAATACCGGTCACCCCGAGCTACAGCAACTACGGAAGCAACTCCATGCGATCCTACGCGACATGGCTGACCTGGGACCGGTAGTCACCAAACCTCCAGTGATTGATTCCTCATTCGATTCCGCTAGTAGCCAGGGAGAAATTACTGAAGACGGGGTACCCGCTGAGTCAGTAGCAGGGCATCGAGCCTTGAGGGATGCGATAAAGCGCGACCTAGATGTTCTGGAGAGTGTGTGTGATGTTCTACTTCTCCTGCCCAGAATGACAAGCTGAGAACGGTATTCCAGTAGTTCCTCGCTGATCCTAGCAGCGCACATCTACCCGCTCTCTCGACGAACGCGCCGTACCTCATCGCGGTATGGAACGAGGTGTTACTCGCACCGCCACCAGTCGTGTGCATTTGGCAGACATACCACGACAGTGCACACTCAGAGCTACGCAAACGAGGGTCCCGGAAGGCTCCTGGAGTAAAGATTGACGTGGTGGCCGAGAACGGACATAGATGGATACGGGTGAATACGTGAGTGCCAATCGCAGCGTACGGCGGCGGCACTGGCATTGATCAATACGTAGAGCGAAGAACTCGCGCATGCTTGCTGAGTTCCGCGAGCTCGACTCATATCTCGCCGATTCGGACTCGGACTCGGACTCGGAGGCCTCTCAATCGATATCCTCTGCCCATCGACCCAAACCAGCGTCGACGGAGGTCGACAACTCGTTGCTGCGCATGGGACGGGCTCTCCTCACAGCAGCCCAACAAAACCCTATCCCAGGCACGGTCCCCCCGAAGGTTCCGTCCATTACCCTCCGTCTGACGCGGCTTGATCCATCACCTGCGGATTCCAAGGAACACGACGCTCGCATCGGGCAGACGATCGATGCACTCCGAGACGTGGGGATCGACGTGCAACTGGGAGAGCGGGAAATTACGTCTATCCCAAAAAGTGGACCCGCAAAACAATGTCCGTCGCGTTTGGAGCCGACTTTGAAGGTCAACCTTGACCTATCCATACTGATCGCACTGGTATCGGACATTACCCATGCACCGCTCCCGCAGTCAGTAGAAGAGGCGGAGGCACGCTTCGTCCCACCTTCCTCATACATCGCGTGGAAACGCGAGCGTACTGCTACAACAACAAAAGTTGACGTAGCGGAAGGTCCTGTCAAGCACTCTCGCGCACTCGCCAATCAGGCTCTCCAAGAAAGAGGCCGCGGGCTCCTCGAAGACATATATGATCGCCTCGCGTCCATGACCCCTACAACTCCGTTCAAGGACGTCGAGTTCTGGACGACCTTTGAGGCGCGTGACCGCTTTCTGCGGATCGTGTTGAGCAAGATCGGCGGTGCAGGAGAACAGAGGCGTGCGCGTGCGCTGTTCGCAAGCGTACTGGAGCCGTCCATGAACAGCGAAGAAGCGGAGGAGGCGTACTGGCTGGACTCGAGGTATCCAAAAGGCTACCTTCCCCTACTACCCATACGCGTTTTCGACTCGGACGAACCCCCGCAGGATGAGACTCACGCTGAGGGGAGCTCCAAAACACTGGGACCCCAGACCGAATTCCCGCGCCAGCTCGCGCAGACGTGCAGGGCTATCCTCTCTGAGGGCAGCGCGCCCGCACCACCATCCGCGCTTCCTTCGATAATACCTAGCACTGAGGGCGTCGATGGAGAAGACGAGCCTATTCCCCGCGCTGCCACGACGCGCGCCAACCCTCGCTTGACTGCGCATACCGTGCGGAGCTTGCTCTGGGGCGCAATCAACGGCTGGACGACGATGACCGCGAACCGCGGGAGTGTCAAGGCGATTCTACGCGAAGTCAAGACAAGGGGGCGTGCTGCTGGCGTCGGTATAACAGGCATGAATGCAGAGGAGGGCCTGACGAGTGATCGGGTAGAGAAGGCGGCGATTTGGGTCGTCGATCCTAGGAGTCTGGCTGAAGGCATGAGATCGGACCTTCCCCTTACCAACGCTGCGTAGTCAATTCAGCATCCGTATGCCATGGCCAAGTATTTCGTCCCTGTAGCGATGCAAAAGCAATACTGTCCTTCGACGATATAATTACCCCAATCCAATAAATACGCAACGAGCGACTAAAGACTGAAATGAGTGTGTTCTTACGACGAAGAGCCGAAGATCTGTTCCGCACTACGCACATCTAATGAGATCGCAACCCAGGACTGAACCCCGGGAGACACTCACGCGAAGACCCACAGAGCTTGCGGGTTCATGTACGTGTCCGGAGTGTACGGGAAGCGCACTGAAAGAGCAGGTATGTTATTGACTATGGCAATTTTGTGTGACGCTGCATTAACTCACGCTGGGGAAGTTCGGAATAATACGCTGGTGGAACGGAGGTTAGGATTGAGCTTCCGTTGCACAGAAAAGGCGACTCACCGATCGGCGTCTCATTGTCGTCCCAACTGTAAGCTGCGTAAACCTACGTAAGAGCAAGTCGAGTATAGCTAACATAAGATGGACCCACCGGCTCTCCAGTTGTGACTGCGCCGAGGTCACAACGGCATTCAATGCTATGATCAACGAAAGGAGATAAAACGTACCGGAAGTCCGCGTTTACGAGTCTGCGAGGATTATGATCAGCAACTGAACTACCTCACGGCGAAGCGTACTCACAAATCGGGGGGAGCGAGAGAGTCCTGCACGCACGAATCAGTCTTAGCCCCCAGAGAATAGCAAGAGGGAGCGTACATCCTTGAGACCGGCAGTCTTGATCTCCGAATCGATGTCGAACCATTCCAAAACCTGGGCGCCGGCCATACCCTTGAACTGCATCGTCTCGTTTGGCTTACCTCCGAATATCGCGATGGTGGTGTTATGGCGCTCGTACATCACTGTGCTGAACTGAGCGCAAGTTGATGCGCAGTCACCGTTTCCCACTGCATTCGCACGCAATGAGCATTCGGGAACGAGGCCTGCAGACGGTCAGCGTACCGATTGCGACCTTTGACAGATCAAAGGGAGGCTCCTCGGGGATTGTGACGTTGAATGGCGTACAGACGTCCTGTCGATGGGTAGTTTGCAATGAGCATACAGGCGATCGGGCTACTCATGCACTCACGTAGAAGCGCTGCGACTCGTAGTAGTCCACGCCGTTGATATTCTTCGTCACATTGGGGGTAAGATAGTTGTAGGAGTTCGACTGCACAGAGTCATTGCCCGGGTATGCCCCTAATGACACGGTTAGCACTGATGCATCAATCACAGTTGCAAGAAACCCACACTCGTCCGGCGTATAAATCGCATAGACATCCTCGATGTCGTTCGCAATATCGGATGCGAGGATCTTCTGAGCAAGTGGGTTAGCGCGCACAGACGTCGAAAAGCCACTATTTACAAACCGGTTAGTCAAGCATAGCTGACAAAACCAGTGGATGTACTCTTACGGGAAGCCAAAGTTGGTGCCTGCGAGGTAAGAATGTAGGAACTGCCCCAAGCACACGTAGCCACCTTGGGATACAATGAGAAGCTGTCATACCCACTAGCGAGACGTTGAAACCCGTGCGTACCGCCATTGTTCGTCAGATCAATCAGCAACTGCGTCACGCCTGCTTGCTGGAACGCTGATATGACACCCGCAACCTGCGATTGGAATGCGTAGTAGTCCTCGGGTTCGAACGAACCCACGAACATCTAGGAGATACAATCAGTCTTGAGCAAAGTCCGCCATGCAAGCGAGGGCGACCAACCACACCAGTCTTGTTGTCCGGCAAGATGTAGCTCCAGAGGGCGTCTCCTCCGTCGATCGCTGTCAGATTTGGCACGAATTCAGACGGGATCCCGACACCCAAAGACTTCGATGCCGCCAGCGCAGCGCGGGGCTGGCGGGCTTCACGCGACTGAACAACGTCAGAGCCCTGAGTCAAGTAGTCGACACCATTGGTTTCGTTATTCGGGGCACAATTGCTTGCCCAGCTGCACGAAATGAGTCATGCTCTGCGCATCGAAGTCTCAACTGAGTCAATACGCACTATGATGCAGCATCCGTGAATGGTCCTCCGAGGTATGTCGCTAGATAGGGCACCACAACCGTCTCGGAGTCCGTCCCATTCGCAAGTATGACCTCCATGGTCAGGTTATCCAGGTCGGGGAATACGGGGCCCGCGACGTCACCGAACCGCTGTGTATAGTTGCCCCCGTTGATCCTGTAGCTGCTGAATACGCTGTTCACGCGCACTCCATGATCCAAGTAATTGCCCGAGACGGTGTCGGCGATGTGGTCCACGTAGTCGTACGCAGACATGCCGTCTATGCTTAGCACACGTGCGCCTGCGAGCCGAGCCCAGTCGAAGCCAATCGAGTCGTAGTAGCTGGTGTAGTTCGTTCCGAGGAGAGAGACGAATTCTACAAGGTCTGGTACAACATATACGTCTTGAATGCCGTCAACCTCTAGAGATATGATCGGCGCAGGGAGCAAGTTCTGGAAGGTCTCCCAGTAGCAGTACGAGTACCAGCCGGTATGACCATCGTTCAAGCCGCGGACCAGGTTGAACAAGTCCTTGTTGAATGCGTAGTCGGACTGGGATGTCACCGAATATGAGCAATGCGCCGAGGACGATAGATCTGGGAAAACGCACCGCGTAGCCCGTGCTATTGATCCTCGCCAGTTCGTCACGGATGTTCACCGCTGGTTGACCAAACTCCGGAACAGGAGCCAAGTAGTAGTCCTCGAAAGTGTAGAGGTCAAACACCTTGGACACAACGTCCAGTGCGTTCTGACGCAGAGTCTCGTTGAACGGGAAGGAAGACAGACATGCTCGCGCGTCAGCAGGAGTGACGTAAGTCTGACCAGCTATCGTCGCGCAAGGATCATCTTCTCGAGAGTCGAACGGAGACGCTGTGACGCAGCCTGGAAGGACGGAGGCAGCAGCAAGGAGCGCGAAGCTTGTCGATATAGAGCGCATAGTGCGGGGACAAGGATCAGGCTGCCAACTACCCCGAGTCTCTTCGAGTCCCAACAAGCGAATGGATGGATGCGCTGGTAGCCTGGGGGATACATCGCAGTCAGTCTTTTATACATACAATCCTCCGTGCAACCTGGACAGTCGACGCACCGACTGCTCCCGCATCATGATCGCATCCGGCGGGAGATGCTGTACGGCTTCATTATCATAGGCTGGCCGTGCGGGCAAGGGCGGCGCCCATGGAATCCCGGGCGATCACTGTTCGTAGTCATGGGCGTATACGTAGCGATCCGACACAGCTCGCGCGAAGGAGCACAAGCCAGGCATAAGCTGACAGCCACCGCGCTCCGCGGCCGTCGTACAGTAACATAGTGCTTGTCAGAGCCGATCTGAATTGATCTCACCGTATGGCAACTAAAAGTGAGCAGCCTCGTTTCGGGTCACAGGCGTGACAGATCGTGATTCAGATCTCGTAGATCGTGATCTTATCTTGCCATATCAGGTATGCAATCGCAGAGCGGTGACACTCTATCCACGCTGGGCCCCTTTGTTTGCTCAGACCTGGTAACTACTAAATTCAGGATATTCAGGCCGTGCCCAAGACATAGGGCAATGAGACGAGAGTATCGACGAGTGCTTCAATAGCTCATTTTGGTTAAGTTTGGATTAGGCGCCCGTGTTAATAGTCTCACGAGCGTTTCGGTCAACGATCCTCGCAGTTGTAGCCATCATTCTCAACAATTCACAGTGTAGGTCGCACATTTTGACCCATGTATACTTCACTTACCCGCAACTTCCAGGCCGTGGTCCGTCTCCGTCACGGTGGGTGGCACTGAGCGCTAATACAAATGGTCGATCACTGGCAGTGCGGCTACTTCCCTCAAACCTTTGTGCTCCTCCTCATTCGCTCGGCCGCCCTCAAGCTTTACGACCCATTGTATGGAGGTAACCTGCGCGGAGATTGATAAGCCGAGAGCTTGCGGAGGGTGATCGTCAGTATATTTATGGTGAGTAAGTACTAGATGCTTGAACAAACCTCATTGAAGTTCACAATGCCCGCTGCTTGTCCATGCTCCCGCCTTCGCACTTGTCCGCGTCCCGGGTTCGAGCACCTGTCCACCGTGCCTGCGTCCCTACTCGCCCGCCGCTCTGCTGCTCGATCACGGGCGGCCCGGGCCCGTTCACTATCGACATGTACGGCACGTCCTTCGCGTGCCCTGCCATCTCCGAGGACTTGGATGCTTTGACCTGCAGATCTAGTTCTCTGCACCAGGCAAATATTCAAGTGTCCTTTCATTGCACATGATATGTCCCGATTCTCAACGGTTCAACATAAGCTGCGTGAATGCACCCCTTCTCATGGCACCCAGGTACTGATCGGCCTCCTCTCCGAGTCACTCGTCATTGCCTACAAATCCGGTGCACTGCTGGCATCCCGCTGCGACCTTTGCGCACGCCCACGCGCGGCACCAGCCCGCCTCCCTTTGCGCGGACATCTCAGCCCGGCAGGTCACAGAGATGTATCAAACCGGAAGATCGCGAAACTCATCACACATTCCGAGTGCGGAGGGACATCTAGGAGCCCCGATGCAGGGACACTGTAGTAGTGCACTAGGTGAGTCGATTTCCCGCATTATTTGTCTCTCAAGAAGTTCCGTTCCGAAGACCGCCTGGAGCAGGCTTGGGCCGCCTTGGCCGGGACGTGCCCACTTGAGAGTCCAAGTAAGTTAAGTAAGCATGCCATCAGGTCTTCGCGGTATGGACTGTGCAGAACCACGGTACGGACCACTTTGTTTCACACTGAGTCACTGGACAGCCTGATGCACGGAATCGTGTTAGGATTTCTCATGCCGAGAGATGTGTAAGTTATGTTGCATCAACTCGGACCCAACAAGCAATTTCAAACTGACTCGTTCGAGTCCATGATCTTTCTTGCATCCCCGCGTGTCTCATGTGCTGCCCCGGTCTGAATTTTGAGGTGAGCAAATAGGACCCTGTTTGGGTAGAATACGAGCCTGACGGTATTGGGACGGTAAGTGAAAACATCATTCATATCTGTATGGAGTTAAAGTGTCTGGTGTCTTAGTCTTGGTTGGAGCGGCCCAACCGATGGTGTACGATTACTGTATGCGCAAATATGTCTTGTTGGTGCATTTCCTTGATATGGTATGTCAGTGTGATGCTAAGAACTGACCTGGCGAGCTCTTCATCCGTATTTGTCACAAATCTCCTGACATTTGATGCATAAAATATACCTTTCATGACGCATCGCGAGACGTCTGAGAAATGGACGTGTTGTATTGATCGGACATGTTTGTCGAAGCTCTCAGCGACATGTGTCATTATTGAATTTACCTCTCAGCCGTTCGTTTTGTTCGAGCATATCTTTCTGTCTGGACCAGTTATGGACCCTAAGTACAATGTACCATATACATAGCATGTACCAGTGCATGGTGCGCGCAGGAGACCGCTCGTGAGACTATTAACACGGGCGCCTAATCCAAACTTAACCAAAATGAGCTGTTGAAGCAGTCGTCGATACTCTCGTCTCATTGCCCTATGTATTGAGCACGGCCTGAATATCCTGAATTTAGTAGTTACCAGGTCTGAGCAAACGAAGGGGCCCAGCGTGGATAGAGTGTCACCGCTCTGCGATTGCATACCTGATATGGCAAGATAAGATCACGATCTACGAGATCTGGATCACGATCTGTCACGCCTGTGACCCGAAACGAGGCTGCTCACTTTTAGTTGCCATACACCGAGACGCTATCTCGGGGGACTTGATCAAGTAGCCTATCTAGGGCGCTGATACTGTGACAGTGAGGTGAGGATTTGGAGACGAGAGTAGCCAGTGTGCTTTGGATATACGGTGTAGACCGGGGACCCTCGCGGCTACAAGTCCACCGACTACCGCCCAAGATCTTGCAACTGATACATCTCCATGAGCGAGACGTGGCTGTGCATGCCTGTGTCATCCCGCATTCGGCTTTCTGGAGCTCCAGCTGAGCACCAGAGGTGAATATGCATGCAGAATGAGAAACACGTTGGATACCTGTGGCAGCCTATCAGCGAAGCAGCAAACTTGAGTCTGTATGTAAATAGTTCCCAAGAACGCACTTGGCCGCCGCTGGCCTCAGAAAACTGTTGGGCGCGCCGTAACCAACACTGCCAGTGCAACCCCGCAGTGATGCTGGAAACATGCGCACGTAACGCAGCTTGGGAGCCAACGATTGCAGAAAGCCATATGTATGCATGTGAAAACATTCCCTGGTTATAGGTGTCGCGATGGATGAGGGTCTAATGCGGGCGGGACTACACTAGTACGTGCTGATAGCAAGTAGCGAAGGTGAACTGAGCCCCGGAGGCAGGCGGGTGCCGTCGGAACGTCAGCTGCAATTGTAGGAAGCATAGCTGATGACCGTCTCCCCGGGAAGGGGAGAGGACCGAGGCAAGGGTGATGATCGTATGGGCAGTCGAATAATAGATGATCCGCAAGTAGGAATAAGGACACAGTCCAGATGCAAGCGTAAAGGACAAATGCAGCGCATGGAGAGGAACGAACCAACCAAGCTGCCCTAGTAGTACACACAGGAGTTAGATCTAGCATTCGCATCGTCGCGTCGTGAAGATCACGCCGCCACCGCTTCAGATTGCGCAGCCACAACTGGGGGCGCGTCCGCCTGCGGCGGCGGCAACATGATCGAAGTCGTGTCTAGAGATTTGCGAGGAATCGCTTTGTCTGACGAGGACACCGCCACAGCCTCTTCTGTCGTCGTTTCCGCTTCTTGGGGTTTCGTGTCTTCGTCGTTCTGGATCGTCGTATTCGCACCGTCATCAGGCAGAGGCCGGAGTTCATTCTTCGGAGTAGCCGACGAGTATTGGGATGGGAGTTCGGACTCCCCTTGCCCTTCTGCGTCCTCGTCGCCCGTAACAGTGACAGTCAGGCCCTCAGCATCAGGGGCCGGTGTCGGGGGTACTGACTCGCCTTCCTGAGCGGTTGCGAATGTCATGTAGGAACTCGCGGAGCCAGGTGTTGCTAGAGGGGCAGGCACGGAAGCAGATTTGAACGACGAAGGTGGAGCCAAAGGCCGGAGGATCTTCTTGACAGCGTCCGCTGTCATAGGCTCCTTCGGCTGGGCAGGTGTAACTTGGGCAGGCAAGTACGGCGACAAGGTCGGGGGCGCCTTGGCCGATGCCTCCTCCGTAGCTGGCTCCTGCGAAGGGCCATCTTCGGATGGACTGTCAGCGGCCTCCGGTGGTGACGCAGCATCGTCTTCATGAGCACCCCCGACGGTTGCAGGCTCACTTGGCGGTATCTGCAGTGACGGGTCTGGACTGCTTGACGGTGAAGATCCAGGTGAGTCCTCCTGAACTTCCTGCACAGCGTCCTCGCCACTTGACCTCGCTGCAGATGTACCCGCCTCGTTCTCGGCAGTATCACTGTGGCCCACGACCTCTTCGAAGACTGGCGGCGGCGGCAACAGGTCCACCCGACTCGTGCTCGCGGCAAATGCAATCGCATCCGGGCCATACGGCATGCCGAACCGCTTGAAGCTCTCGACGCTCGCCAACAGCTTCATCTGGTCAGGCGTCGGACCAGTCCGTGGATACGTCAGCTCCGTCCGGATGACAGTGTGCGTGAGTGGCGCCGAGATCGAGTGCACAGACAGTGTCGAGGGCGACGTGAGCGCTGTACCGAGCGCGGTCCCAGACGTGTTCGAACGTGTGCGGAACACGGCAGACAGGCCAGACGTCGAGCCTGAGTGCGAAGGTCGGTGCGTGCGATACGGCGAACCTGCAGAACCGGGGCGCGGTGACCCAGGCGGCGTGGCGACGGTGGCGCCGCGCGGGCGACGTCGGGGCGTGGTGGGCGACGGTGGCGTCGGGGGAACGGGGGCGGGAACGGGATCCGATGATCGAGGCAGGCCTTCGACGCCGCCCTCGCCACCGGTGTTCTGGCGACCGGGATTGAAGAGCGAGAGCAGGCGCGGAACGGACAGGGCAGAAGCGGTGCCCGACGAAGACTCGCCGCGCCCGAAGAGATGCGGCCGACGGAGCGTACCCCCGCTCCCACGCTGTGCAGAGGAGCGGTCTGCGTCTGCTGAGGTGTCCGCGCTGACAGCAGGGGCGCTCTCGCCGTGACCGGCGTCCGTAGAATCGTCGATCGCAATTCCCGAGTCTTGATCAACGCTGATGGACTCGCGATACGGGGGCGCAGGACCGCGTTCCCGCTCGTGATCGTGCTGGTCCTCACTGCCTGCGGACTCCTCGCTGATGCCGCCCACCGTATCCATACTCGGCCGGACGTTGACGGTGCGCATCGGGATCGACGACGGTAGAGGCGAATCTTCCGTCCGTGCGCGCGTGAGCGGGATCGCGTTGTCGAGCAGTGGTGTGTCGGGTTCCGCAAGGCTCGACATGCTGTCACGGCGCGTGTCGGGCGTCGCGCCTTCTTGCACGGGCGAGAGCAGCGCGTTAGCGCTTCCCGTGGTGAGGTCCTCCCTGCCCCTGCGCCAAGTCAGCCTTCTGCACACGAGGATCATGAACGCGACATACCTGAAGACGACGACCTCCTGCTCCCCAGGCTCCTTCATGTACAGCGGCAAGCTCCTCGTCGAGCGCGTAGACGCGGTGCTGTTGGGCCGCCGCCGTCGATTACTGCGCCCTGTGGTACCAGCGAGCTGCTCGGCCGTGAGCTCGCGAGCCTGCATTCCGGGGACCGTGACCGGCCTCGAGCTCCATGCGCGCATCCGGCTCAGCAGAGACTGGCGGGATGACGCCTGGCTCGTCGCCGAGGTCGTGCGCGTCGGCGTGACCGATCGTTTCCGCATGCGGTATGCCACAGCGCTCGCGAAGATGAAGAGCCCGACGCCAACGATCGGAATCTAGAAGTAAGCACGTTAGCGATGACTCGCGTCAACTGAGAACAGATGTGCTGGGGTAGACTGAAGTGATGAGGCCAGCAATGTACACGACCGGCAACGAGTCGCTTCGGTTTTGAGGGCCTGTCAGCTCCGCAGCGCCTGGGCGAAATGAACTATCGCGATGCCAACTTCCTGGCAAGCGCACGTAAAGGAGTAAGGAGCGTCCCAAGCTTCCGCGCCCGTCCGTCGCAAATTGTTGGAGTCCTCATGGTCAGAGTGCAGACAACACTGCCCTACAGCTCCCTCGCACGCAGCAGCCCCCCACACGACGGGTGGAGACTGACGGTCGGTGACTGTTGGGGACAGAGCATGGCGTCATCGGTGAGCAGAGGCCATGATCGCACCACGGCCTAGACCAGCATTTCTATACGATGCTCCAGCGTCGCTGCTCGCCGTTAAAGCTTCACGCGTATGCCCCCGGCAACGCGTCTCAAGCGGTGCGCTCACGGGCCATGAGGTTCGGGGCGTGGGGTGCTCGGTATGATATGGTAGCACGAAAGCACTCCATGCACGACGACAGAGAAGATAGACCGGATCTCTTCCCTCGACATCAGGGCCCGTGGTCTCCTAGGACCCCTATCGATTGGGGAAGAGGCCTGGTCCCAATCTGAACAAATTCAGGCCATTCAAGACGGGGAGGGGGTATGCCTGGTGCCGTCGCGACCCAGTCGACATTTGTGCTGGCGGAGGCCTGTATCAGTATCCGGGCAGGGTTCCTCCAGCCCAACAAGGCCTGATCCTGTTCGGACACGTCAACAGCCCATGTAGCGTCGCAACACGGCCTGAAGCTGAGTTAGACGTCTGCTGCATGTGCGAACTCGGCATCATCGTTTCCCCACAGGGTCCTGGCGTCGAATGCCGAGCAGCCATAACGACGAGGACGAGCGCTGGCATGATGTCACCAATAGCCAACCCATCCGCGCACCGTTGGTGCTCACTTGCCCAACGTCTACCATGGGTTGCATGGCTGACGAGGCCTGATCCTATGATCAGCACATCAATCTGCTCGTACCAAGGCCCGATGCACAGTCCCGACAGCGCCAGGTAAGGCTCGCCGAGGCCTGATTTTATCGGGACAGATGCAAAGGTCTACGTCCAGACAAAACTTGCCGAAGTTTCGGGTGGCAGGCTGAGACTCCCCACCAATACATAGAGGTGCTAGTCTACTAGCTAGCAGACCAAGGTTCAAAGTCGATGGAGCCGCGGGACCGGGGCGACGTCCTCGCGTCTCAGCTGTGAGTGCCCTCCCCGTGCCTTCGTACAGCGCACTCCCTCGACGATGTCGCACTGCACCTGAAGAACGCGTGGCATTCTCCTCCTCACTTCAAGGATGAACAGGAACGACGAATGCGGTCGTGTGGTACGCTGACCCGCGTGCGTGCAACGTATGAGCGCTCTGAGCTGCGCGCACAACGCACCACCACCTTGTCTCCAGCAAACCCATCGTCCGATGCAAAGGTTACAGCCAGCGATGAAGACTCACCCATACTGCTACTGCGGCAGGCCCAGCATCGGCCATGCTATCTGAACCATCCCTCCCGACTAATTCCTGGGCGACTGCGGGCGCCGCACTTGCTGGTGTTGCCCATACGAGGGAGAGCGCGAGCAGGGTGTACTTGGCCGAGCGACAGCGCTCACAGCACCCGCTGAGGCGCGAGGGCGACGACGTGGACATGTTAGAGAGCCAGGTCAAGCGGGGCTGAGCCGTCCAGGTAGGGTAGATTACGGTCGTGAGACAGGGTCCGGTGGGAGAAGCTGAATCTGGTGGCGGGGCACTATCGGGCTGCCGCAGATAGGCGGAACAAGACGTTTCGGGGTCGTTCAGAAGAGAAAGCAAAGAGTAGAGGTCGCGTAGAAGGAGAAAGCAGGACGAGCTTGCCCAGATTCGGGATGAGAAGGAGAAGATGGTCGTCGTCCGTTGGCGCCCCGCTTTATGAGCAGCCGGCGGAGGTGAAGCAAGCGCTCAGTGGATCTTCAGTAACTTACAGACCTCTCTATTCCAACTCTTATCGACTACTTCACCTGCCAAGGCATATTCTATGACTCTGCCATCCTGTCGCATCATCCCCGCGGCAGAGGCTGTGTCTCGAATCTCAGCAAATAAAAGTCGGGAGTTGCGACACGGCCTTCGTGACGACCAAGCCCGCGCCACCGCGCATCATTTCGGCGCGCCAGCCCGGCGGCGTCAGGCACGCACTGGTCACCGAAGCCCTCCTCGGGCTGCGACGCTGCGACGACCTCCCGTCATGGGCCGACATAGGCGCTCGCTCACACCGCGTCGATCGCGCGTTTGGCCCAGGTCTGGCCGTCGTCGACAGCTCGTCGACCTCCAGCCCTCGCCCGCGCACTCGCTACGGCACTTGCACGCACTCTTCCACTGTCCGTTCCGCGCCCCATGTGCGCCCGCCGCCTCCACTGTCCGTTGCGCGCCCCGTCTGCGCCCGCCGCCTCCACCAGTCGACGCGCACGCCCGAGACGTGTCGAAAGACACCGCTGACTCGTGGATTCGGTGCACAAACGGCGGAGGAATGTGCGATTGACCGCACCAAGACATCTTCGCGCGCATTCATCGCGGAAGACACTCCGTCAATGCGTCCGCCCCCACGGCCGCGCCTCACGACAACGCGGAAGCACACGCGTGGACATCCCGCAACTTGTCCGAAGGTATTCTGCGCGCGGGACACGGCGCGGTGCCAAGTCTGAGTGACGGCCCAACGGAAGCAACGCCCCGCCTCATCAACGTCGCGCACCGTCGCCAGTCGTCATCCCGCGCATACTCAACACTCATAACAAGCTGCACCACGCCGCTCGACATGGGTTTATGCACCGGACATGGCGCGGTGCGGCGTTTCGTGCAGCCCAGGCAAGAGCGCCCGCGGCCTCTCTTGCTCGCGCCCACCACCACGTACGACGCCCTCGCACCTCTCGTCCACTCGAGGCACCGGCGTGGACACCATCATGTACGTCCGACAATGTATTCTCGACTGCACGCTGTCTCACATCGCCCGGCGCCAATCCATCCACAGGTAGCCATATCCCGCCCAGCCAACGTCGCGCGCCATCGCCCGTGCATACTCGACACTCACAAAAAGCTACAACAGGCCGCCCGACATCGGTTTGTGCACCGGACGGAGCGCGGCGCGACATTCTGTACCGTATGTCGTCGCGCCGAACGTGGCTCGCTCGTTCGGATAGCCACCTACAGCCCTCTAATCCCTCTCTCAGCAGCAGTACACCGCGCAGACACCGGGGCGCACGGCCGAAGGTGTGCTCTGCGCTGGACAACCGTCTCACCGCCGGCACACGGCCGCAGCGCGACAGCTCGTCAAGGTGAGTACTACACTGCAGTCTTCTTGTCCGATCTGCGCGTGCGTTCACCAGCCACAGCCTGACATCGTGGGGCCGGAGCGAGGATGGGGTATGCCGGGATGGTCAGCGATCGGGCCGGTGTGGAGTACACAAGTGAGAAGGGGAGAAGAGAGAGGGAAGCAAGGATGAGGAGGGTCGAAGGGAATGGGAGAACACGGCGCGGGGACAAGACTAAACGACCACGGCGCGCTCAGAGACAACATGTAAGTGCGCACTAGGTACGTGCTTACTACACGAACCATGCTCTCCCTACGGCGCGCCCTCGCTCCGTCCGCAACAGCCCGCCGTATGTACAACGAACACGGCTCGTCCCAACAACCGGACACCCGCCTCTCGAACTCCCCTGCAGAGACCCCGTCAGCTTGTCTCGACGGCACGACGATGCTACGCACCGGCAGCACAGGATCGCGACACGCGGTCTTACGTATCCCTACGTGCCGCCCGATTCTCAGCACGCAGCGCACCAGGCGAGTGCGGCACGTCTCGGCCATGGCGCGTCGGTGAGCCCATCGGTGAGCATCCTGCGTTCGCATTACGACGACACACTCACGTTCAACCAACCGCGTCCGACACGGACGTGCTGCGTGCCGCGCCGCGCCGTTCGGCAATGTCAGGACCTCGAGAACAAACGTCAGCAATGCACGTCGTGCGACGCTCGTCAGGGCGTACTCACCATGCAAGACGGAACGAAGATGCAGGACAAGATGGCCTGCCCTTATATCCTCGTCCTTTGCCCAGGATCCCACGCAGCCGTTCCATCCACCGCCGCATCGTGACGTGTCGCCGGGCACATCAATTCTGTTGGAATACCTGGCCCGCCCTGGCAACCCTCGCGAGGATCCGTAGCCGACATGACCCTGCGGCGGGCGTTCGTGCGTGGCGCTCGTCGTTGCCACGCCGCGCGCGACCTGACGGCATCCCGCACACCGGCTTGCGAGTCGCTCGCCGTCGTGCGTGTTGCCCGCGATCTCTGCGGGCGCGGCCTGCTGTCACTGAGGCCCTCGTCATTTTGCATGGACCGCACGCGCAGGCCAGTTGTCGGGAATGGGCCTTGCACGTCGAGATTGGGCTCGCGGAGCCGTGTCTCGGCGCGCAGTGTCGGTGCTCTGGCATCCCCTCGTCGTGCGGCTGCAGGGTCTGCGCTCAGCGAGACGTTCCGCGCAGTTCGGGGGACATTCAATTGCGCGTCCACACTGGTCTGCGTCTGATGCGGGTGCAGCTACTTCAAGTTCCGCGCATGGAGACTCGCGCTCGGCTGTGGGGTGTTACGCAACCGGGAGCCGTACCTTCCGCACGACAAGCCCGAGGTCGCGCTCGTGAGACCACGGCGGCACGTCCCCGATACGCAGACGCGGCAATGTGCGCATTGGTCGCGCTGCGAGGCCTGGTTGTGCGAGTCGCTGCCCGCTCCGCCGCAGGCAGGCAGCGCGATGGTCACATCGCGAGCGGCGGAACCCAATGCACTACGAGTACCTCGCGCAACTCAACAGGTGCCACTGGTGCATGAAGCATCCCCGAACCACGACAGGTGCCGTTTGATTGACAGACGATCTCGCTTTGCGCACGCCAGCGGTGAAACGCACGGCACCAACGAAGCATTTGGACACGGCGAGAGTCTCGTCGTGGTGTCTCGTCGCGGCGAACCGTTGTGTCTCGGTGCGCAGCGCGTCGTGGATTGGCTGAGGGCGGGCAAGCGTTTGCATTTGCAACCAATGAGTAGGCTTCCCGGCGAAGGACGAGACGAGCGAACACACTAGAGTGTGCTCGTGCGTTCCCCAGTGAAGAAGCATGCGCACCGTCGGCCAGGTAGTACGTAGACGGTGAGTGCGCTATTGAACGTTCGAGCAACGAGTCAAACAGGCGGAGGCACACAGACGGGGCGACAAAAGCAACATCGCTTACCGTTACAGTGCACGCTGTCCCTCGACGTGCAGTCAGGTCGCCAGCCGCCGATCTTGCGTCTGACATCTGGACAACAACGGATGAGCTGCCTGTCGAGAACGGTTTGCTGGGCAAAGGAGGTATAGCACGTTCGTGAACAATTGTAAGTTACTGCCTGGAACGAAATGTATTCACTTTGCTACTATGAACCAAGCCGAGCGGCGCGAACTAGTGACCGTCGCAGCAACGTCAATCTGGACTGATAGGTCTGTCTGAGGCTCTCCCATTCCAGCGCGGCGTGTTAACGAGCCGAGAGCCACTGTACGCACACCGGTAGTCCAGCTACAAGTACTGGCAGTGGAATGGTACACCGGCTTAGGTTTGGGGCTGAGGCCAACGGTAGGCCATTATGCGACGTTCCACTTCTCGATTCAGATGATGGCCAAAGTACAACGCTCACACTCGCCCCGCCGCCATTACCTGACGATCGGCGTTCTCGACAACGCTCTCAGGCATCCATCGTTTTCAGGCTCGCTCGCCGGTTCCAACCCATCTGTCCCCATTAACTCTATCATTATCCCGTACTTGACATAAGGCTACAAACTGGCTAATAAGTTGAAGTCAGCTCTCGTAGTGTTCTCTCGGCTTGTATTCACGGGAGCCGTCGTCGCTGACCATTCTGCCTCACGGAGCACTATACCGAGGTACTAGTATTTGTACCATTGAAATCTGACAAATGCAATGTTCTCTGCTCGTAGTACCTTGGCCATTAAGTGTATTAATACATCGCCGATGTCATCCTGTAGTATGGGAACTTGAGACGCCTCCGAGTCGATGTCTTGCGGTGATTACCAAGTACATTTCCCGAGTCCGAGAGAAGAACCAGGCCGCCTCGATAGCCCGTTCTCCGACACTGTAATATAATCTGTGAGTACCTGAACGCACTCTCCGCGCATTCATAATTTTACATATCCGATTTATTCTCAAGGTCACTGGTATACGCGCTCTCGATACTACTTCTCGCATAACAGACTTGCGGCATCCGAAGCTCACTCACAACATCGTGGTCGCCGCCTCTGGATGAACGTCGAACAAGTGGTGGCTTTCGATGTTGCCCTATCAAGTGTGTTCCTTCTCCAGTCGTCCTACTCCTGTAGTCGTCAGTTCCCTGTAGGACTGTATGGTCCGATCGCCGTGTTGCTTGCTTCTCGGCCGTAGTAGGATCGGCCGATGTGACGTGTATGACTTGTCATAGAACACGAACTTATGCTAGTACTAGTACGACGTGACTGCCGAGCCAAGCGGTGGGCCGCGGTCTTGATTGCTGTTGTACAGGATGGGACTTTGAACATGGAAGATGGGCAACAGTGTCGTCACGGTCACCGAACACGTCCTGAGATTGTGAGATTGGTAAATACGTTAGCGTATGGTCCAGTTACATCAGCGCGCTAGCTTGGTGGACTTTGAGAGAATCTGGATCGCATTGGCGCATCAATCTGTCCATTCTAGATGTGAAGCGAAATCCACTTTACCGAGCGTAGACGCAGGCTTCCTGGATGCCCTGCCGTATACTGAGGAAGCACACAGTATCCGGGAGGTTATCTCCATGGCCCTCCTGACCATGAACAGGCCGACGGTACTAGAAAGTCAAGACTTTGCGCCGTGTACCACCAGTCGGGAACGGCGAGGCGCAGGCTGTACATCGCTTGAAGGGTAATTTCTCGAGCCTCAGAGCTCGTTTTCCGACACTGTAATATCATCCTGTACAATTGTTCATTCGCGACACTGAACATTCACAGCACAAACTCACCGCATTGAGAAGATAGTAGAGCCCTCCATATTGCTGCGTTGAGAGGCTTTGCAAGTTCCGATCTTCCGATTAACGCAGGCCGGTGATAACCCAACTCGGACTCTTCCTGCGGGTATCCGCCGGACCATCCTCCGGGTCTCGCGTGTTTCTGCAAGAGACGAATGAGTACATGTCGCAAAGGCCAGTAGGCGAACGAACGTAATCGGTCAGCGGCACCTAAGCATCCCGGGGTGAAACGGTGAGAGCTCAAGCACCCGGGCGCTCGTACGATCATATCTATTACCATGTACGGCTTACCACCGTGACTTGCGACACGATGCATGTTCACTCCTCTTGTCGTGTCCCTTGTCTGCAATTGCTCCTGGAGTACTAGTTGCATGTGCAAAGTATATTTTGTCCAAGCACACAGTGCCACTTTGGACGATCTAGGGGCAAGTGACTTGGACACGATGACTCGGAGGATTCCATGACTGAATCATGCTGACTGCAAGCCACTCACATCGTGCGATGCAAGGACACGGCATGGACAAATTTGGCCAAATTTGTCAATGGCATGTCCTTACTCGGACAAGTGTGAGCGGCAGCGGGTAACCGCAGAGGCTTAATTCCGAGATCCCCGGCAGTGTCTGAGATCTGAATGTCCAGTTCTATGAGCAGAGAATGCCCAGACACTGAGGTCAGGTAACTGAGACATAAGCGGTTACTAAGGGCATAACAACCGCAGCTTGGGATGATTTGATCAGTTGACAGTATGTTGTATAGTAACTGATGAGCTCCGCGGATCAGACACTGATCAGACGTTAACTGTCCAATGACATATACAGAATGTTAAGCTAACGGCAAGAGCATCCTGATATCAGTCTGTTTTGTTGAGGGAGTCACTGAGATACTCAACATGTTCACATTGCAACCGTTACATACACTCATTGTCTTGGAACAAACACGGAACAGATTTTCACACCCGTCAGCCACCACAAACTCGTCTAGAACATCAAGTTGTGACCATCACCCTCATATGTACATGCACTCAGGTACTACCAGCCACATACTCCCGCCGCTCACCCTCGTCCACTCACGACTGCCACCGTTGGGATCAGCACGAACATGACGACGATGACCATGCCCTGCCTGGTCTCATAGGAGGTATGTCCTCTCAATTGAGCTGCTCTTACACAGACATTGACAAGTCGGATGCGTCCCCGCTGCTCTTCAGATTCCCGCACGCTGACTGGCATGGAGGACGCGACAGTCCGACTCACCCTCAACTCACACGCTGGTCACTGAAGACGAGAGCCGGACCGACTGGCCGTTGACGACACATTGCAGGAGACGGCGCAAACGGGAGATGCGGCGATGAGCGACGTGATGGGCACGGACGACGACGATCGTCCCCCGTGGTGTCGCGACCAGCGTTGAACACGAGCGCGGGGCGCGGTGTCTGAGAGCCTCACCTCGAATCTCCCGCCGGCGGCGACGGTCTCTCTTACGCGCGCACTTCCTCGTTGGTCACCGCGCCATAGCCAGTGGAGCCTCGCACGTACGAGCGCAGCGCGCTGTCCGGCCTCTACTAGTAGGTGAGGCATGCGACAGCATCTACACGCAGCCGGACAGAGCTCACATACCGAAAACAGAACATCCTACCTTTCGCAATCCGGTAGACAGTTAGTCTGGCCTCAAGCCCGGTCATTAAGCTGATGGAACGCTGTGCAGCTGAGCGCAGCCGTCACTGGAGCGCGCGCATCGGTGTGCCGCGGTATTCACGACGCCCAGGGCTTTCCGGTCGGCGGAAAACAAGCTCGTGCGAGCGTACGTGCTCTCGCGAGTCGGTGCCTATGCCAGCGGTTGGGTGTGATGTTCCTGCGGTTTGACGATGAGGTGAGTTGTACATGAGCAGCAATCGAAATTGACTTACCAATCGACTTGACAGGTGGCGTCGAACGATCTGCTTCGCGAAGCTCTCAGCTCGGTCAACTACAGCGCGTAGCGGTCAGGCGGAGACGTCGCGGGTGGGTGGTCGCAATCCACTTGCTGAGGCGGTATTTGGCAGCTTCAGCCCGCCAATAGTCTCTGGTCGCTGGTCGCCCTCAGCCGCCGTCACCGCAGTCCACCATACGGATCGACGAACTGCATCTCGGTCGACAGGCGCATGCTGGGCAAGTGCGTGGGTGGTCGCAGAAATCTTGCCGGCGCCGCGCAAACGTGCACTTGAGCCGGTTCGGCGAGCATGCGCGGGCCCACTGCGCTCGTCCGTGCCCACCTGTACATGGCTGTCGAGTGTCAGCTAGTGTGGACGCCTGGTGTGCCTATGGTTCGATATTGAGGTGAGTTACACATCAGGACTAATTGAGATACACTTACCGAGCAAGACTGGACAGGACACATTGACTTGGCGTGTCGATCTGGGTGTCGCGAAGCTCTCGACCCGGTCAACAATGCACGTAGGGCGGGCAGCGAGGTCGCGGCTCGGTGGTCGCAATCCGCTGGCTAAGGCCGCGGTGCTCCCACCGGTACTCTCGTTTTACGTCCTGACTGCCGGTCCTGCACCCCACTCAGGGTTCGCCACAGTCCACCGGACGAATCGACGGTCTGCATTTCAAGAAGCGCGGTCTAGGGGCGTCGGTGGTTGCAGATGGTTCGCCAGCGCCGCGTTGAACAGCTTCACTGCGCCTACAGAGTCTTGCGCCGGTTTGGCGAGAGGAGCTCGACGTGCGATAGCATTCGCGGGCCCACTAGAGCTTCGCGAGGGAAGCGCGTGCTCTTATCCTGGTCAACTCGAGATGTACCTGGTCGTGTTGACAGGTCGTGCCAGCACGCCGGTGTCCGACGCGGCGAATGTGGGTGTTGCACGCACGCAGCGCATTCGAGGCGGACAGCCACGCAGACGGTGTTTGCTCAGCCACTACGTCTTATACTCGCGCCGCCGAGGTGGAAGCCACGGATCGGACTCTGCGTTGGGAGTTGTGCACGTCGAGGGCGGCACGCACGGGACGTGTTCGTAATCAGTTTCGTTGAGCACTGCGTCTGCGAGGGAGAGCGGAGGGCGGGGCGTAGACAGCGTAGCAGCGTCGTAGCAGTACACACACTTGCGCGCGGGAGATGTGCGCCCGAACGTTGGCGCCCGTGTGCGCGTCGCCCGTCCTGCACACAGGAGCCTCCAGTGTCCTCTACACAGGAGGGGCCTCCAGTTTCCACCACACAGGAGGAGCCTCCAGTTTCCTCTACATACTACAACACTCCCTGTCTCACGAAATCTGTCCGGTCTTGTTGGCCCCCTCCCTGGCCCGCACTCGCGCCAGCCCGCCTCGTGGCCCGGGCCATACGGCATGCCGAACCGCTTGAAGCTCGCCAACAGCTTCATCTGGTCAGGCGTCGGACCAGTCCGTGGATACGTCAGCTCCGTCCGGATGACAGTGTGCGTGAGCGGCGCCGAGATCGAGTGCACAGACAGTGTCGAGGGCGACGTGAGCGCTGTACCGAGCGCGGTCCCAGACGTGTTCGAACGTGTGCGGAACACGGCGGACAGGCCAGATGTCGAGCCTGAGTGAGACGGTCGGTGCGTGCGATACGGCGAACCTGCAGAACCGGGGCGCGGTGACCCAGGCGGCGTGGCGACGGTGGCGCCGCGCGGGCGACGTCGGGGCGTGGTGGGCGACGGTGGCGTCGGGGGAACGGGCGCGAGAACGGGATCCGATGATCGAGGCAGGCCTTCGACGCCGCCCTCGCCACCGGTGTTCTGGCGACCCGGATTGAAGAGCGAGAGCAGGCGCGGGACGGACAGGGCAGAAGCGGTGCCCGACGAAGACTCGCCGCGCCCGAAGAGATGCGGCCGACGGAGCGTACCCCCGCTCCCACGCTGTGCAGAGGAGCGGTCTGCGTCTGCTGAGGTGTCCGCGCTGACAGCAGGCGCGCTCTCGCCGTGACCGGCGTCCGTGGAATCGTCGAACGCAATTCCCGAGTCTTGATCAACGCTGATGGACTCGCGATACGGGGGCGCAGGACCGCGTTCCCGCTCGTGATCGTGCTGGTCCTCACTGCCGGCGGACTCCTCGCTGATGCCGCCCACCGTATCCATACTTGGCCGGACGTTGACGGTGCGCATCGGGATCGACGACGGCAGAGGCGAATCCTCCGTCCGTGCACGCGTAAGCGGGATTGCGTTGTCGAGCAGTGGTGTGTCAGGCTCCGCAAGGCTCGACATGCTGTCACGGCGCGTGTCGGGCGTCGCGCCTTCTTGCACGGGCGAGAGCAGCGCGTTAGCACTTCCCGTGGTGAGGTCCTCCCTTCCCCTACGCCGTGTCAACCTTCTGCACACGAGGCTCATCGCACGCGACATACCTGAAGACGACGACCTCCTGCTCCCCAGGCTCCTTCATGTACAGCGGCAAGCTCCTCGTCGAGCGCGTAGACGCGGTGCTGTTGGGCCGCCGCCGTCGATTACTGCGCCCTGTGGTACCAGCGAGCTGCTCGGCCGTGAGCTCGCGAGCCTGCATCCCAGGGACGGTGACCGGCCTCGAGCTCCATGCGCGCATCCGGCTCAGCAGAGACTGGCGGGATGACGCCTGGCTCGTCGCCGAGGTCGTGCGCGTCGGCGTGACCGATCGTTTCCGCATGCGGTATGCCACAGCGCTCGCGAAGATGAAAAGACCGACGCCAACGATCGGGATCTGAAAGTAAGCACGTTAGCGATGACTCGCGTCAACTGAGAACAAATGTGCTGGGGTAGACTAGAGTGATGAGGGCTGTGGCCAGCAATGTACACGACCGGCAACCAGTCGCTTCGGTTTTGAGGGCTTGTCAGCTCCGCAGCGCCTGGGCGAAATGAACTATCGCGATGCCAACTTCCTGGCAAGCGCACGTAAAGGAGTAAGGAGCGTCCCAAGCTTCCGCGCCCGTCCGTCGCAAATTGTTGGAGTCCTCATGGTCAGAGTGCAGACAACACTGCACTACAGCTCCCTCGCACGCAGCAGCCCCCCACACGGCGGGTGGAGACTGACGGTCGGTGACTGTTGGGGACAGAGCATGGCGTCATCGGTGAGCAGAGGCCATGATCGCACCACGGCCTAGACCAGCATTTCTATACGATGCTCCAGCGTCGCTGCTCGCCGTTCAAGCTTCACGCGTATGCCCCCGGCAACGCGTCTCAAGCGGTGCGCTCACGGGCCATGAGGTTCGGGGCGTGGGGTGCTCGGTATGATATGGTAGCACGAAAGCACTCCATGCACGACGACAGAGAAGATAGTCCGGATCTCTTCCCTCGACATCAGGGCCCGTGGTCTCCTAGGACCCTATCGATTGGGGAAGAGGCCTGGTCCCAATCTGAACAAATTCAGGCCATTCAAGACGGGGAGGGGGTATGCCTGGTGCCATCGCGACCCAATCGACATTTGTGCTGGCGGAGGCCTGTATCAGTATCCGGACATGGTTCCTCCAGCCCAGCAAGGCCTGATCCTGTCCGGACACGTCAACAGTCCATGTAGCGTCGCAACACGGCCTGAAGCTGAGTTAGACGTCTGCTGCATGTGCGAGCTCGGCATCATCGCTTCCCCACAGGGTCCTGGCGTCGAATGCCGAACGACGAGGACGAGCGCTGGCATGATGTCACCAATAGCCAACCCATCCGCGCACCGTTGGTGCTCACTTGCCCAACGTCTAGCATGGGTTGCATGACTGACGAGGCCTGATCCTATGATCAGCACATCAATCTGCTCGTACCAAGGCCCGATGCACAGTCCCGACAGCGCTAGGTAAGGCTCGCCGAGGCCTGATTTGTTCGGGACAGATGCAAAGGTCTACGTCCAGACAAAACTTGCCAAAGTTTCGGGTGGCTGAGACTCCCCACCAATACATAGGGGTGCTAGTCTACTAGCTAGCACACCAAGGTTCAAAGTCGATGGAGCCGCGGGACCGGGGCGACGTCCTCGCGTCTCAGCTGTGAGTGCCCTCCCCGTGCCTTCGTACAGCGCACTCCCTCGACGATGTCGCACTGCACCTGAAGGACGCGTTACGTTCTCCTCCTCATATCAAGAACGAGCAGGAACGGCGAACGCGGTCGTGTGGTACGCTGACCCGCGTTCGTGCAACGTATGGGCGCTCTGAGCTGCGCGCACAGCGGACCACCAACTTGTCCATGTCACCAGCAAACCAGTCGTCCGATGCAAAGGATACAACCAGCGATGAAGACTCACCCATACTGCTACTGCAGCAGGCCCAGCATCGGCCATGCCATCTGAACCATCCCTCCCGACTAATTCCTGGGCGACTGCGGGCGCCGCGCTTACTGGTGTTGCCCATACGAGTGAGAGCGCGAGCAAGGTGTACTTGGCTGAGCGACAGCGCTCACAGCACCCGCTGAGGCGCGAGGGCGACGACGTGGACATGTCAGAGGGCCAGGTCAAGCAGGGCTGAACCGTCCAGGTAGGGTAGTCGAGTAGATTACGGGTCGTGAGACAGGGTCCGGTGGGAGAAGCTGGATCTGGTGGCGGGGCACTATCGGGCTGCCGCAGATAGGCGGAACAAGACGTTTCGGGGTCGTTCAGAAGAGAAAGCAAAGAGTAGAGGTCGCGTAGAAGGAGAAAGCAGGACGAGATTGCCCAGATTCGGGATGAGAAGGAGAAGATGGTCGTCGTCCGTTGGCGCCCCGCTTTATGAGCAGCCGGCGGAGGTGAAGCAAGCGCTCAGTGGATCTTCAGTAACTTACAGACCTCTCTATTCCAACTCTTATCGACTACTTCACCTGCCAAGGCATATTCTATGACTCTGCCATCCTGTCGCATCATCCCCGCGGCAGAGGCTGTGTCTCGAATCTCAGCAAATAAAAGTCGGGAGTTGCGACACGGCCTTCGTGACGACCAAGCCCGCGCCACCGCGCACCATTTCGGCGCGCCCATCCCGGCGGCGTCAGGCACGCACATCTTACCGAAACCCTCCTCGGACTACTACTGTAACTTACGACCTCTTCCCGCTCGTTAGTTTGAAGTCTAGAACTAGAAAGGCACACATCTCTCGACTGAGCAAGGTAGACCTACGTCAGGCATAGCGACCACGTCGTGTATGATAACCGCAGGATATGATGATGACAGACAATGTCAAATCAGTGTTTACGTAAGTCATACTACTCAGCCCGACTCTTGCAGCGGCGGCCCTTCTGCGGGCAGGGGACTACAAATATCCAACCCAGCACATCCTGATAGCCTTACTGCAAAGCCAGAGTCGTTCACAGCTAAGCCCGGTTGTGGGTTTCAAGCCGTTGTGATATGCCGAGCTGTCCAGTAGGAGTCCATCGCCTCGGAGTACTGGATTCTGGAATGATCATGATGTGGTACGCCTCAACAGCAATTGTGAGGACGTTCTTAACTAATCTTACGTCGGTTCAAAGCTACGATGTATTCAGATTCGATGATAGTGCACAGCCTTGTAAAACTGAGAGGTTGCGATTTCGTGCTTGAAGCTGAGTACGAGCCAGTACAGAAACAAGCAAATGCCTCGTTCAATACGTGGTGCATCAGTTGCAGTGAGCAAAAAAGGCCTACATGTCCCCACTTACCTCGCTAACTGGCAACTTGTGTTCGAAGTCAGATGGACAGTGGAGAGGCCAGGCCGATTGATGCTTAGCAGCCTAGATGCCAATTCTGACCTGTTATGCGGAAACGACGCGAAACTTATGACAGCCATCACACGAACCGGGACCGACGCTTTGCTTGTTGGAAGACACTCATGAAGGTACAGTATTCAGGGCTCGAAGCCCTCGTGGCTACGCACTTTGACCTGTTTATCTTGATCGGGAGCTGCCGCACACACAGTCCAGGATGATGCTTCTACCGCGTCCTGAAGCTACCTGCTTTGTCTGTTCCTTTGTGCGTAGACCTCAATGGAAGTGATCTAACGATAGTATTGCCACGTGCAGGTCAATCGTAGCCACTCTGTAAACCGTGGCAACCACGCTTTATCCTATATTGTCTCCGAGGCCACAAAACGATCGCGCCATCAAAGCGTCCAAGGCCACAGAAGCACTCAGTACCCACGGTGCAACGGCGCCAAAAACTCTATTTAACTCTTCACAGCTCCATCGAGTCCTCCTATTGAGAGCCCCGCATGATGTCCGAGTCGCCTCCTCTACCGGACGGGAGCAATGACTGTGTCAGCCCGGTAAGCGTTGCTCCACATTGACTCTCGTCCACGCCTAATCCTTGTCTGCCGTAGAGCACGGTCTCGTCTTTGAAGAGCGGCCCCTCCGCCTGCCATACATGCCTTTCCGTCTACGAGCTATTTGACATGATCGTTCGAGAGGTCTACGGCGAAGGGGAAGGCAAGGGTACTGTGGCCAGCCTGGCAGCCACGAGTAAGGCGTTCCATGGCGGTGCCATTCCGATACTATGGGAGAAACTGGAAACCTTGAATCCGCTGCTAGAAGTCATCCCTATGGATGTCTGGATGCAAGCTTTGCAGAATACAGATCCAGCTTCGGTGAGTGCCGTGGTCACCGTCGTTGCAATTTGCAAATTCACGTTGTGTGGCCTAGGTCCCGCAACAAATTGCCTACCCCCACGATTCTCCCATACGCCGTGCGATGTGGTACGGCCAACACATTAAGCGCATCTCGTGGTCCGAAGACCCCGAAAGTGTAAACCAGGAGATCTATGCCGTCGGGTCATTGACGTGTCTTCCACCTACGCTCAAGCTACTGCGGAACCTGCGTTCCTTCTCCTGGACCGAGCGTCGGCCTTCCGTGGCCAGGTTTCTCCACCCAGACCTCTTTGTGAATCCTTCCTTGCAGGAGCTGTCGCTGGACACGGTGCTCACCGAGGAAGCTCCGTTGTGTAGCGTCCTGGACGCCGTCAGGGAGACGTGTCCGCAGCTGAGGCGACTCCGGCTCGCGGGGGATTCGAGCGAGCCGCTACATGTCGCGGTAGGCGCGGCACTTGCCGACCTTGTCCGTGCGACAGAACTCATCGATCTCAGCTGTACAAGCCCGCTCTTCGACGATGTCCTGCTTGCGATCGTCGAGTCGACCTCGCTGCAACACGTTGACGTCAAAGTGAACTGGTACACGCTGGACAACATGGTCGTGTCGGCCCTCCCTTCTGCTTGTCTTGTTTCCGTGCGCACTCTGACCCTGCGCTTCGAGGCCCTGAGTCTGTCGTCCCTCGCGCTTTTGGAGATTATTGGTTCGTCCGTTCTCTTCAGCCTGGCGATACACGTCAACGCAGAGGTCTTCGACAACGATCTGCTCACAAAACATCTCGCCGCACTAACGCAAGCGCCGTTCGCGGCGACCCTTCGCAAAATCGAGATCCATGCTTGGCGCATGGATTCCGAAGAAGACGGGGACTGTCCAAGCATCACGTTCAAGACGCTTGAGCCCTTGCTCGAGCTCAAGAAACTCACGCACTTCGTGGTTTACGCCAAAAGCTTCGCCATGAGCGCATGCGATGTCCGGGCGATCGCCCTCGCCTTCCCGGATATCCAGACTCTGGAGTTCATGGCAGCCGCATTTGCGGGAGGAGAGCCACCCGTCGGGGCCCTCCAGCACCTCGTGGAGCTCTGCCCCGACTTGACGCTACTAACGATGCCCGTCACCGCTGCATTCGGCGTCCCCTACGTTGAGCCAGGCTGGAAGCCCCGGTCCCGTGTCACGACGTACGCGATTGCCACTCCCGCGGAGGATGCAGGCGACCCACGGGTCTTCGCATACCTTTCCGCTCTCTTTCCGTATGTTCCTCCGGACACGATCACCGACGCGGAGGAGGTATCGGAGGACGAGAAATATGCGTACGCGGAGTATTTGGAGCAGACGCGGCCTCCAGGTGAGCCCGTAGCGACTGCTTGTAGCCGTTCCGAGTCTTGGGCCCAGATCATTGCACATTAGATGTCCAACATTTTTATCGGCTGTTTATGCGCTCTCTCTTGCTTCATAGTGTACCATCAGCGGAGGAATTGTATTCAGGTCACGACATATGCCTCGATAGAGTATGCTTGTATCTTATGATGTATCATATGGTCTGTTTGGTATGGCAGCAAGTAACAAGGATTCATCATGCAGTGTTTGCTCAGAACGTTGCTTCCACCAACCGAGTAAGTATTCTGTAAGCTACTGGTAGCGACCGATATACATCGGATGCTGTATGATCAATAGCGCTAGAGCAACGATCCATAAGTAGCCAGGTTTAAGGTGATACCCGCGATACAGTTGTTGTCCATCGTACAGCATACACTCATGCAGCGGACCGCCTCACTTAAGAATGATTGACGTAAAAGCATCGACGTAGTCGGTGCGGATCGCTTGGTAGCACCATATCATTGAATTCCCGTGTTGTAGGCATACCTAGGATCGCCTCGCGGTAATGGGATCTCGAGGCGCACAAGCGTCACATAAGCAACCCTAAGTCCGAATTGACGAAATTAAGCACCTAGATAGCTCGGAATGCCTTGACAGGCATAAGCGGCTGATCCCGTTCGACTCAAGGAATGCGCACCGTATGCTTCCGGTTCACAAATGATACGCAGCACTCATCACCACTCCTCGTTTGGTCAAGCAAGTCATCCAAGTGCGCACGACAGCCAGAGACAACTGGCTCGTGCATGACGACGAGTCAGAACCTGATGAACACAAATATACAAGCATTATTGAAGAACGTACTCAGTCTTGCCCGGCTTTCACGACGGGCTCGCGAACATTGTGCGCAAGAACGTCCGGAATATGACGGCGCTTTTCAACACCGTGAGTGTACCCACTGAAGGTCCGTCCGCACTAAGTGCGAGATCATCCACCGAATACTGCATGGAGATTCCAATGACGGCGAAGAAGATGGCGGACACAATAATGCCAACGAGCTACACTCGCACAATTAGCTTTGATGAACTCCCAGAGACGACCTACACGCGAGAAGCCTAAGAAGTTGCAGCGCGGTACAGAACTGCTCTCGGATAGCACGCACAGAGAGCAGTGCCGCGCCAGGAGGACCGGGTCGATGAACGTCGAGAGTAGAGCGGCGGCAAGAGCAGAGCGACTTGAGATCTAAGATCTGAGATCTTGAGAGCCACAGCGGCGGTCGTTCACACGGTCCCGAGTTGGTCTCGAGCCACCAGAACAGCGCCGAGATTGCTCCGCGCGGCCGGCGTCTGCCAACTCTCCGTCTCATTCAAGTTGTGAACTGCGACCCTACACGCTGCGACAGGCTTCGACACTTTTTTGATTGTGCTCGACGGTGAACACAGTACTCTACGCAGTGCTCAATATATTCAGCGGTTTTCTCCTTGGTGTTATGACGAATTCGCTGCTAGGTCAAGTTGAAGACGCTGCACCTTCTGACCTGGTATAGCCCGGGTCCGACCTCTGCCAGTGGTGCAGAGCCCCGGGTGCGCAGGATAGGATGGACAGAAGATTGCGACAAGCTCATGATAATTGGTGCTGGTTCTCAATGCGACTGCTACTCGAAACTAGATGGACCCACCGCGAGCTCTTCCTGCTCGAGATACACTTCGAACTTGTTCCGGCCGTGCGCTTGAATGCGTAGCCTCCCGTTGTGTATCGGACCTCCTCCAGAACGGTATCCATACGTTACTGATAACTTAGACCCTATTCGACGCGCAATGCATGAGCATCCTCAATATGCCACCGTTGTATCCGCATACATGTGCTATGATCGCTGCATGAGGTGCGTCTGAAAAAGAATCCCAGATAATCTCATCGTTGCGGCGGCTCACTCGGTTCACTCTGCCTTTAGGCCATGAGTCATCATTGAGTCACCGTCGCCAGGTTCCTCGGCACTGTAGTACTGTAGTTACCTAGGGACGCTAACTTCCGACTCGGTCGCTCAGCGCCTCTCCTTCGTGCTGCAAAGTCTTGCAAGACATGTCCTCGCATCCCAGCTCGAGCACGCGAAATTGAAGGGCGGGACCTGAGGCCTGCTGTTTACACTCGTTCCATGACTCGAGGAACATCTCTCAGGTGCGAGACTGACATCGCGATTCGGACGATACGCTAGTACGTCTGCGATGTTCCTCTGCGACTCAGACTCACGCATCGCTAGCTTTGATAACATTCCCGGACCAGCCTGAGATAACGTATATACTGAGAAGCGACAAAACGAAGACATATCGTACATGTATATCCGAGAGTGTCCAAGCATGGAACCGGGATGATTTTCTTGAAAGCGGTGAGGTCGATTGTGTGCCCCACAACGCTCGTATCCTGGAGTCCGTCTGGCGCCTGATGAGACATAACTCAGAACTGCGATCTTCTACATCGTCGTCACTCACTGAGTAGATGTCACGGTCCTGCATTCCTCAGGCAAGAGGCTCAATACAGGACGAGAAGAGGGCATGTCGGTATATGCCTTGGATCGGCCAGTGCCCATATCATACATATTGATCGCAGGATAGGTCACTGTAGCATCGAAGTTGAGACAGCATAGCAAGCAGTGAAGAAAGAGGAACGTGCGTGGTAACACGACAATGTGAAGGCCATCAGGATGGTCGTTGACATCTACTAGCCATATGTTTCAAGATGGCGGATCGTCAAGGGAAGCATTTCGCGCCGGTCGTGCACCACGAGCAGAGAACGAACATGGTCGGCGCCCGGGGACTGTGGTGTAACTTAGCTATGTGGAACCTTGAAGACATGATTGTAAGTGATTCGGGGCCGAATACTGAAACAGACGTACGAGTAGGTGTCACTACGGTTTGGGCGGACTTCATCCATGACCGCCAATTTGAAAGCACGCACGGAAGGACTTGCATCTCAAATGAGCCAAGCGACACGACGTGCATAAGGATCGAAAGCCATCAGCTCGAAAGCGGGCGAGGAGGCACGATGCTACATTCGTGACGGTTCAAGATCAAGCTCGTGTGGAGGCTCCACTGGAGGGGAGCTGAAGGAATGAGGGGACGGTGGCCGCTGCAGCTGCCGGTCGGAAGCGCTGCTTATGTAAGTCGAACATCGCGCGAACCACCTTCCTCGAGAGCAGAACTATGAAACATCGTACGTTCGGTATGACTCATAAGGCACTATGATCCCTATGCTATGCCGTAGCGTAGCACGGGCTTCCGGTAGTGTGATACATGGCGGGGCAATAGTCATAACAGCGCGACAACATAGGATAAGAGTGGGTAGACCGTTTACTTGGCCTGTGGATTGGCTAATCAGCATATCGAAAAGAACAAGCCGCAAAGGACGCACCAAGATGATACCGTCGAACCGCTGCTTGAACCATGCCATCGTGTCCTCCTTCTTGACACGGTGTTGGAACCCAATCCTCGCCTTCTTCTGTTTCCGGCGTGCGACCCGCGCGCCTGGCCGGCCCATCACGACGTAGAAATCCATACCGAAGATACCGATGCCGGGGTCGTACCGCGCACCGAGGTCAATGTGCTCCTGGATACCGAAACCGAAGTTGCCGGTCTCCGAGAAGTTCCTGCGGCGGAGCTCGTACTCCTTGACCTTAAGTCCCCGCTCGAGAATCTCCTCTGCCTTGGGCCCCCGGATGGTGACGTGCACCGCGATCTTTTCGTTACGACGGATTCCGAAAGTACGGACCGTGTACCGTGCCTTGGAGGTGACAGGCGTTTGGCCGGTAAGCTGCTCAAGCACTTTGGATGCCCTAGTGAGACGATCACCAGATTCACCGACGGAGATGTCTACAGTGTGCGTGTTTGCATTAGCAAGGCTCTGGCTGGATATATGCGGGGTACATACTGATAACGAGCTTGTCGATGCGAAGCTCCTTCATGGTGTTCGTGGGGGCGGTCTTCTGGTCGGCCTGCACGCATGTAGGGTCAGTGTCTGCAGGACGAGTATTGCAGCGGCATGGGTGCTCACCATCGTGTCGGGCGTGTGTCTTGCTGGTCCTGCCTTCGGGCGTTGCGATCCTCAGTCTCAATGGCTGCTGCCGGCGTCTACGGTGGCTTGGGAACGGCTGCACAGTTCTTCGGCAACACCCGCCATAGGCTCTCTTGAAGATCACGTGGGTCGTCTTTCTACCAGCCCCTCCAACTCGTGGATTCGCTGAATCGCATGTTCCCTGAATCCTGAGTGTATGTACATTGTACTCGGTCTCAAGACTCGTCGTACATAATCCAACAACGACGCACAGGAGATCGTGTGTAACGGGCGCTGCAATTTTGTGAGCTCGACACATCGTACATCGCTGGCCCCTCTGTTAGTAATGCTACTGTATCTACATCTCTGGTTCGCTCCCTCTTTCGTCGGCACCGCTCTCTCCATGGCTCTTTCAATCTCTATCATGCGCAGATCAGTTCGCATTTTCTAACGTAAAAGACGGGTTCGCCCACGATGGACGTCTCAATGCTAGTCATTGCACATTATAATCAGCTGTTTATGCGCTCTATCTTCATAGTGTACCATCACCGGAGGATATGAGTGACGGTTTCGCGGTAAAATATTTACTGGCCGGTCGTACTTAGAAGCATTCACGTAGTTGATGCAGATCGCTTGGTAGCACCATATCATTGCATTTCTGTCAGAAATACCAAGTTGTAGGCCTACCTAGGATCGTCTCGCGGTTAGGCATTGACATCATCTCGAGGCGCACAAGCGTCACATAAGTAAGTCGGCATCGCGCGAGCCACCAAGGTCCTCGAGAGCAGAATATGATTTTTTGGAACATCGCACGCGGGGCCTCCGCGAGTCCGGCGATGGTTCAGCAAGGTCAATGAGTTCGGTCGTCGGGTATGTACTTTGCCCTCGCAACAAATCTAGTAACAGACTTTGACAACTACCTGTGTAGTGCCTCATAGAGCCGGTATCCTCTATGGCCAGGCCAACGACCGCGCTACCAGGTCCACGACAATGGCCGCTAGTTCTAGCGCACTGCCAGTGGGTCAACGCCTGGATGCAGGACCCGCTCAACCGCCGGTTCGGCTAGGACTGGCAGCGCCTCGCGAAGGACCTACTGTTTGACAGCAACGGCAGCCTCAAGTACCAGCCCGAGCTGTGGCGCGACATCCGCAAGGTCGTCGTACCCGGTCTGGTTGCGAGCATTGGTCATGTCCCCATTCCGCGCGGTACGAGACAACGAAGAACCTCGACAGAGATCCCCTAGAAAGGTCGAGGCCGTTCGAACAACGTTGAACCTAATCATCTGTCTTCCGTATAGCAGCATTACTGTACTGTACAAGGTCATCAAAGCTCACGAGCGTGCCTCCGAAAATGTCCAGCGAGCTGAAAAGGTCCTACTTGAACGGCGGCAGCATGACGAAGATGGGCATACTCACCTCCCATACGTAAGGTCCACCCGCCCCTCTGAGAGCCTGTCGACTACACGCAGATCATCAACGCCTGTAGAGGAGAGTTCATACACCGATAGAGTACAGGAAGAGATAGACCTACTCTTCGCTCCTCCCGCATATGTAGTCGGTATGGTCACCCATGTACCTAGCCCTGCGGATAGTCAATACTGAGCTTCGTGCATGTCAGGGCCAGGACATACTGGCGACAAGCTCTTCGTCGATCCCCTGACAGAGACCCTCGACGTCCGCAGCATGGATTAGGAACTCGCTGCGATGTTTAGTCCCGCCGTCGCGAACTCGATCGGTAGTGCGTTTACCTGCAGTATTCCGACAGCATGTCTAACGAGTCTGACGAATGTCTCAGACATGGGTTCGGCGCACACACACGACCTACCCTTGTTGACCTCCATATCTGTGATCGTCTGCCATTTGTTCATGGCGACGAACCACTTGTCCCCTCTTCGTCGGCAACTGCAGCAGGTTAGACGGTGCAAATACCAAACCAACTGTTGAACGTACCTGACATCAACGACGAGCCTGTCCTTCCCTGTCAGCGACGAGATGCCCTGCAGCCGTTCGAGGGAGAACTTGGCGTCGGGAAAGAGATGCGATGTGACGATGACCTGCAGGCACACGAGTCAAACGCCGTCGCGGGTTCGCTGTCATCGTCGGAGGACCTTGCTCGCCCCCGCCTCGAGCCACTCGCCGCAGTTCTTATCTGTAATGCCCCCGCCGACCTGCAGATGACCTGTGCGGCGCGGTGGTCAGCTGGTCGTCTGCGCAGAACGTCCGGGACGCACCTTCCCATGCCCGCAACGCTTCCCTCGCTGCGTCGTCGTTCCCAGGCCCCAGCTTGATGATGTGGCCGCCCTCGAGGCCGTGCCTCTTGTACAGCTCAGCGTAATGCGCAGATGGATGGCTGGATCCGTGAGGGCATCTCGTGAGCGAACCGGGGACGAGTGTGGACAGGGACGCGCCTGGCGACGAAGTTGGTGCGTAGCGTGCTTGGGTCGCTGTCAGAGAGCGTCCCGCCGACGATCTGCTTGACTTGGCCGTTGTGCAGGTCGATGCATGGTCGGAAGAGCGACCGTCTGCGAGGTCCGGACATCGCGGTGCGGGCGAGAGCAGTGGCAGGCAGGCTGCAGCTGCCAGCCACCGAGTTCCGCGCCCGCGACTCGCTCTCAAGTTTCCACCACATCATCAGATTCTTCGTCGTCGACCGCTCTTATCTTTGCATCTCAACGCCGACAACTCTCTGCGAAAACATCGCACGGAGGAACATCTAGGAGCATGGGACTAGTGGGGCGCGTGGGTGTTGACTTCTGTGCTGATGGGGGGGGGGCGATTCAGGGTTTCTGGGGCGTAGAGGCGAGGCGAATATATTCTCAAATGTGTGAGCATCGCCATGATGGGCTTTTGTTTCGAATACGTTGAGTACGGAATGTCGACGCGAGTGAGCAAGAGTACATTGTGGATTTTGAGACAAATCGCCGCTGCGAGCGCATGAAGTGGTGGCCAGCGCGGCGCTGGCTCTTCGCTCTTGACCACCATCTCTCCATCGCCTTTCTCCTTCACCTCACCACACACGCGCCAGCCCTGGCTGTCAATGTCGGGGAAGGCCCCTCCGCGCGCACCTCGCGCGCTGTTGAACTCCTTTCCGGGCGCGGCGTCTTCATCCTCGGCCACAGCATCGACCTCTACCGGCACGTCGAGGATAGGAGCGACGCCGCCCACTGGACCACGCAGTCTGGTATCAGGAGTCAATGGTCAGTACGGACAGACTGGAGCGAGGGGCGGTGGACGCGGTAAGCCCTACGTGAATGGCCACGGCGCGATCCCTACGGCCCCTGCAGCGACCTCGCCGCCTACTGGGCCGAGGAGCTCGTTGAAGGGTAAGCAGGTCGACGTACAACCGAATCACGCTAGTACGAACGCGATACATGACCTTCTACCATCGCCATCGTCGGCGACGAGTCAACGCGGCCTGCCATACGCGCATGTGCCGCAGACAAACGGCGCCGGGCCCAGCAAAGTCAATGTCGAGGCCATTGGCCTGACGAACAACAGATCGCAGCCAGTATCTTTTCGACTGCGGCCTCCTCCTCCTGAACCGAAGACAGAGCCTCCTCCTCCACCACCGCCCACGACGGAGCCGCCGCCACCCCCACCGCCGAGCTCAACACCACCGCCACCACCTCCTCCTCCAGACTTGGAACCCCCGCCGCCTCCGCCTCCCGAACTACCTCCACCTCCACCCCCGCCAGCACCATCATCCCAACCACCACCTCCGCCGCCATCTGAACCACCACCATCATTTGCCCCGCCACCACCACCTCCAACTCTACCTGTTCCCCAACCACCACCATCACCGCCCCTACCTCCATTCTCTGAACCGCCACCACCCCCACAGACGGCACCTCCACGCTTACCTCTGACAGCACCTCGAAATCATGCCCCATATACCGCAGGAGACTTCTCGACACGACCTCTGCCTACGGGTCCCCGAGCGCATGCTGTACCTCCGCCGCCGCCGCCGCCGTCACCGCCACCAGCAGAACCAAAACTCTACTCTCTCCCGCCCCCACCGCCATGGCCTCCTGCGCCGTCCACTTACCCGCCCGGCAAGAACTACAAGGTGCTGTTCGACCATATAGTCGACAAGGACCGTGATGGGCAGATTCGGATGCTGGCAGACAAATTGCGCGAGATGGGCATGGACCAGGGCGAAGAGGCGCGAGTGAAAGGCAAAGGGAATGGGAAGGAGATTGTGATTCGGTACAACGGTGAAGTGATTGAGGGCGAGCACCCGACGGTGCTGCGTGATCCGAGAAGGGAGGTGAAGGTGAAGCGGAAGGACACGATGCGACCAGTTCGGGTGGATTTTGTTCCTATCAAGTATGAGGTGTGTGATCCTATACTCGTCATCTCTCCTTTGGTTGACGGCCATGTCAGCACGATACAAACTCGACGGGACCACCACTTCCTACAGCTGTGCTTGTGCTGAACCTCTCACCGCTGACGCCGAACTCGCATATTCGACGGTGTTTCTCAATACATGGCATCATCACCTCATTTGAGCCTCAGATCGACAAGACCACTGGCGCTGCTCTTGGGATCGTGTACATCAAATACAGCACACATGCTGAGGCGCGGAAATGTGTCGAGAAGGAGAATGGCAAGAAACTCACTGCTCTGAATGGGGTCGCAGGAGGCGGCGAGGAGATGGTCATTGTTCTCGACGGGGAGGGAAAGAAGCTGCAGGCGATCTTGAAGGGACTCAGCGCGCAGAAGCGCAAGGCGCAGGAGGAGAAGCGGCGGAAAGAGAGAGAGAAGGCGAAGGAGACTGGTTCTGCGAAGGGGACACCGTCCACGACAGCACCGCACACGCCCTTGGGTTCAGTTCACTCTTCTCGTCCGCCTGCTCCGTGGCAGAAGAGCGCATCAATGCGGCCTGCGCCTGCAAGCGCGAAGCTGCCGCCAAAACCGGTGATTACGCCCATGAACACACCCGAGCCGTCGACTGCCAATTCCCATCTCAATGGTGTTCCAACTGGCCCAAAGGGCGCACCACCTGCGCCCGTACGCAAAGTCGCCCCGTCAACGTTCCGTGCTCGACTCATGTCGATTAGCAAGTACGGGTCCACTACACAACCGCCGTCGTTGCGCCCGCCTTTACCTGCGTCTGAGTCGTCGTCCTCCACTCCTCTTCGTCCTTGGGCTCGTAGGGGTCGCGATGGCCATGACACGCGGTCGCGTTCGCCCTCGCGGTCTCCGTCTCCTGTCATGCGACGGCCCGGGCAGTCTTCCAAGAATGCGTACCAGAAAGACCACGAGATTGTCCTCGAGGCATTGGCAAAGAATGGCTTCGAGCACGTTACTTTGGATGGACACGGAGGGCAGCTGGGCAGTGCAGTACGAGAAGAGGATGTGAGGCAGTTCTTCCAAGGGTTCAGAGTCGATAAGGTGAGCTGTCAATATTGGGCGCTTGAAGCTTCCCGCGTTGCTCCCGCTCTCTTCTCCGTCTGCAGTACGCGCTGAAGATTCTTTCACCTAGATTCTCCGCGATCGACTGGGCTGGTATGTTACCTTTGAGACGAGCGACTCCGCGCGGCGCGCGGCGATGGTACTCAACCACGGCTCGCGCACCCTCGCGTCGCGTTCGGTGAACGTGACGGTTCACCCTGCACCCGCGCCTCCATCTGCGCCTGCGCGAAAGCGGTGGACGGACGGCGAACTAGTCGATGAAGCAACAAGCGCGGTCGCTAAGGAGCTCAGGGCGCTTCTGGAGAAGGACCTGTTGGACAAGGTGGTCAGCACCGGGGTCCAGAAACTCGTTCTGGAGGAGAGGGTGAGAAGGGCGGCTCAGATACCGGACGGTGAGCAGGAGACAAAGCAGTGGGGCTCTGGCCTTCGAGGGCTGTCCTTCAAAAAGCAGCGGAAGCGACCTCGTGAAGAGCGCGAGACGCCTTCACTGGTGACGCCACAGCCAGATCCAGAGGTCGCCCGGTCACAATCACAAACAGTGTCTTTCGTCGAGGAGCCTGCGGTCGAAAGACCGAGGAAACGACAGAAGAAAGTCATGCCCAAGAAGGTCATCAATGAGGATATCGAGTCGGAGGAAGAGGACGTGTCGGAGGCTGCCCCAGTGGCAATCACGAAGGCGATCGTCAATGACGATGTTGAGTCCGAGGATGAGGATCAATCCCTCCCAGCCACTCCCTTACTGCCTGACGCCGCGCGGAAACGATCCACGTCCGAGGTGACTGATGCTGAAGAGCCTGTCAAGAAGAGGCTGAAGGCGCAGTCGGGGCTGGACGACATCGTTCCTCCCCCGAAGAAGGTTAAGAAGGCCCCCAAGAAACCGATCAAGAAGGTTCAGGCCCCGACTGGCGTCCAGGAGATCGTCCACGAAGTTCTGCCCGACGACTTTGACTTCGATGTGCCAGAGGTGGCGCAAGTCAGGATAACGCCTACGCCACACTACGACTCCTCAGTGTCCCCTCTTGCATCACCTTCCTGGAAGAAAGTCACCTTTTCTACCCGCGAGCATGCGCTCCCGGATCCATTCGACGAGGGCATCTGTGAAGACGATGAGGACTTGTACTTCGCCAAGCTTGCCCTTGCGCGAGATATGGGTATCGATGAATCCGAGCTTGAGCCTTCGTCAGCCCCTGCGCCCGATCCCGACGCACCGCCTCCCTTTCGAATCCATGTCACTGGTTCTGCACGTACCGAGGGCTACTACAAGATCTCGCACGCCGAGAAGTCTGCGTACGTGGCGCAGTACGCATCCCGTGGCACTGTCAACGAGGTGGTACCCGAGAAGGAGCAACAGCCTCAACAGAGCATCACGTCCTCCCGGTCTAACCGTGCCAATGCACGTCGTCGTGCACAGGGCCTCGAAGAGATCAACCAGGTCCAACGTGCGATGGCCTTGTCGAAGGGCGAGTCGGCTGCGACGGAGCTTATCAAGTTCAACCAGCTGCAGACACGGAAGAAGCACCTGCGTTTCGCTCGTTCACCTATCCACGATTGGGGTTTGTACGCCATGGAGAGAATCTCGCGAGGGGAGATGGTCATCGAGTACGTCGGCGAGATCATCCGTGCGCAGGTCGCAGACAAGCGCGAGAAGGCCTATGAACGCCAGGGCATCGGTAGCAGCTACCTGTTCCGTATCGACGAGGACTTGGTTGTGGATGCGACGAAGAAGGGGAATCTTGGGTACGTGGTTCTGTGCGACATGATCACACAAGATTGTTGATTGTGTTTTGCAGCCGTCTGATCAATCATTCGTGCGAGCCCAATTGCACGGCGAGGATTATCACGATCAATGGCGAGAAGAAGATCGTCATCTACGCAAAGCAAGACATTGAATTGGGCAACGAGATTACTTATGGTGGGTTTATCAGTCGTCTCTATGCGGAGATGGTATACTGAAATGGCCAACTCTCAGATTATCACTTCCCTATTGAGCAAGACAAGATCCCTTGTCTGTGCGGTTCTGCCAAATGTCGCGGTTTCCTCAACTAGACGCTCTACGAACAGTGTCTTGCCATAATTTTCATACCCTGTTTCTCCGATGTTCTCACTCGTCGCTCTCCCATCCGCACTGCATCATTGTATCTTATTCTCCACGCATTGCTCCCATCGTCCTATAGTAATAGTGCTCGTGCTTGCATTCCTGGGTCTCCTCGTCGTGTAGCGCTTATATTTCAACTATGGGGACTTCCTTCGGCTGGTCGAGAGCACGCTGTACAGATTGACAAAATGCGGTCGCCTGAATACATACAACAACACATCTACTACTGGTTCCCATATTCTCCTTTCCACTTCAGCTCGATTCTATGCCTGTTTCCGCTGCAGGTTCTTGGGGAGCTCCTTCGCCCATGGTAGGAAGTCGCGGCCTTGCATGTACGGCCTGAGCGGCTCCGGAACGACGACACCCTAGACACAGATCCGAGTGAGTAACGGCAAACGTTGGGAAATCGTTGCTACCATACCTCCGGCGTCTGGTAGTTCTCCACCAAACAGCAGAGTGCGCGTTCGGTTGCGCAGAGTGTGCCGTTCAGCATGTGTACGTACACTTTCCGGGTCTGGTCCTTGGTCTTCAGACCGCAGCGTACCTCCAGCTTACGCGACTCTGCATGCATGAATATCGAACATCACAGGCAAGCATCTTGCCACACTCACGGTAGTCAGTGCAATTCGAGCACGAGACAAGTTCCTTGTACGCGCCCTGGAACGGGAACCACGCCTCCAGATCGTACTTCTGCGCCGCCGCGAGATTCAGCGCGCCGGAGACGATCGCCACGACACGGTAGGGGATGCCCAAGCTCTGGTAAAACTCCTCCGAGTTCGCGATCATGGCGTCGAGCGTCGGCCAGCTCTTGTCAGGCTCCGTGAGGATGAACTGCTCGACCTTCTCGAACTGGTGCACACGGAAGATGCCCCACATGTCGCGCCCCGCAGAGCCGGCCTCCTTGCGGAAGCACGTCGAGTAGCCCGCGTAGCGGATCGGCAGCTGTGTCTCCGGCGAGTCGAACCACTCGTCCGAGTGGAACGCGGAGATGGGCTGCTCCGACGTCGCGATCAGGTACTTCTCGTCCTCGGCGGCGATCACCTTGTAGAGCTCCTCGTCGAACTGGTCCAGCTGCGCAGTCTTGGCCATCATGTCCTTGTTCATCATGAACGGCGGCTGGATCTTCTTGTAGCCCTTTCTGCGGAGGAAGTCGAGCGCGTAGGAGATGAGGGCTTGGTTCAGGTCAATGCCGTCGTTGGTCAGAAAATAACCTCGATGACCTGTGATCTTCGTGCCTGTGTGTTGCAAAGTGAGTATGAAAGCAGTTCGAGTGTGACGCCAAACGCACCTCGCTCAAGATCCATAGCATCCAGCCGGAGTAGCACTTCGTGGTGCGGCATGATGTCTGTCTTCTTCTCCACCTGCACACCTTCACCCTTGGGATGCCATGTCTTGACCGTCTTGTTGTCGTCCTACTGCCGTGACTCAGCAACGAGATGCGAATCGAGTGAGTCGAGCATACCTCGGACACGCTGACCGGGACATTGGGTCCAACGATGTTGCCCACAGTCGAAGCCTTTTGCCGCATCTTCTGTTCAAACTCCTTCGCCTCCGCCTTCTTTGCTACCACAAGTGCATCCAGTTCCTTCTTCTTCGCAACGAGCTCATCTGCGTTTTCTTTTGCCTACTGCGATGTCACGCGCCGGTCTGCAGACTGAGAGGGCAATTGATGTCTACCTTTTTCTTGGCAGCGATCTCCTTCTGTATCGCGTTCACCTGCTTGTTGGTGTTGTTTGTCTCAAAGTCCACTTCAAATCGGTCAGTATTAGCAAGTCTCCACTGTCAAGCGCGACGCACTCTTTACCCAGTCCGCGTACATTTGGATCACTTCGTCCACCAACTCCACGGACAGACCGCGTTTCCGCTGCGACTCGCGGATCTCCTCCGCATTTCCGCCCTTGTTGTCAATGAAATGGAGCACGTCGAGCGTCATGACTTAAGGTAGTTGTAGGATGCGAGCAGACTGAGAATACTGACCCCGCAGAGACTGCTTGGAGACTCAGATTGCAGCGTAGAAACAAGTCCGAGTCATCGATTTCATTTCAAGTCATTTCTTTCAGATTGCTGGATCTGGTGATCGAGCATAGGTTATCTTATCACTTACTGTATCGGGCCAGGATCTCGGCTGGACATCCTAATAGTTAGCCATCCCATGGCTCATGCACTATTCAACAACGGCTGCACCAAAGCGGACTGATACGACGCCGTCTATTCGTCTCAATGGTAGCTATCCGCTCGTGTCGTCACAATTAGAAACGAATACAAATACTTACCTCGGAGACACGATCGACCGAGTACTCGAGCCGGCCGGACATACTTAGTACTTACATAAGTAAACGATCGTGGTCGAGTTCCCGATCGGGCAATTATTTCGAGGCGCGTTCTTTCCGCTTTCGAGAACTTCGGATGGCCGGACAGCGGTGGCTAGCGGTGTTCCTCGACTTTATCGCTGTCGCCTGGCTGTCGCAGTATGAAGTATTCCCCTCCTCAGAAGTATAAACTGTATAAACTCAAATATTCCCCAGGGAAGGTATATTCCCCGTGCCCGGTCCGCTACGAGCCGATGGGTCGGAGCTTGAACAGACATGGCGTGCAAACAAGGACACACATCGTGGGGTTTGGTATGCGCGACGCGCTGTACACGCCCTCGCGTCGCCGACGATGTACAAGCTCATCCGCCGCATCTCCAGCTCCTTTTTCCCTCGCCCCGATCGGCCATGGAGCGAAGACGGTGAGGAGCCCCTTCTGCGCGTCGAACGCGCGTCTGATGCGTGTCTTGAAACCCAGCGACGTCCTCTGCACCGCAGATCGGCCGTAAACGGCGGCTAAGCTCGACGGAGCCCGACCTCGAGCCGTCTGCGAAGAAACAGCGCTCAGAGTCCGCGGATGTCTCCGACAGTGCGCAGACGACGAGGGAGGATACCCCCGTGCGCACAGGGAAGGAGACGGAGGAGCCCGAGGTGAAGGCGGTCACCAAGGGTGTGAAGGAGGTCGAGCTGGAGGACAAACCCGCGGCTTCGGCCAAAACTGCAGCAGCAGTCCCCCTTCCCGACTCGCCGATTCTGCAGCCGACTCAGGAGGCGGATGAAGTAAAGCCGGAGTCGGCAGAGGAAAAGGCAGAGGAGCCCGTCGCGGAAGCGACTACGACGGAACAGTCGCCGAGCGCACCAGAGGACGCTCCCGCAGTCACGCCTGAGCTTGTCGCCCACCACGAGAAAACGAGCGACACAAATGCTAAGGGCGAGGATATTCCTGGCTTGAGCGCTGTCGGGGAGAAGGGCGCGGGGAGCAAGGAGGCGGAGGCGGATGGTGCAGAGAAGAAGATCGACACGACCGAGGCTCAACCCGAGGCGGACAAATCTACGAACGACCAGTCTTGACTGGGACACTTCCTCTCATTCATATCGCGGCTCACGGCTGGATCTCAACTCTTCATCTACTGGCATTAATCTATACGTTGCTTACTTGTTGTACCCCTCCTCGCGGCGATATCCACCATCCCTCTTGCTGTTATACCACTGTCTTGAACTATCCGTCCTCTCATACTTATCGTCATCGCCATCTCTGTTCTGTAAACCATTGTTCGCATGTCAAAGCCCATATACTCATGCTTCTTGAGCATACAAGTGTTCATTTCATTCTACACTCTCGCATTTGACATCCTCGTCTTCTCCAAGTTTTCCCTATGCTGTTGTTCAGCTGATCTTGCCATCCGAGCGCGATTGAGTAGAAACTTCGGTGCGTGCTCTTTAGTTTGACCCATGTTTCGTCATCCCAGTACTAACCGAGCTGTAGTGAACGTGCATATCCGCACACTGCACTGCGTTTGTCCTAGCTGGCCAAGTGTGCGTACGTCGATTCTCGTCGAACCCCTGTCTGAGCCATTCGTTAGACTCGCTGTCGGAATACTGCAAGTAAACGCACCGATCGAGTTCGCGACGAAAGGACTAAACATTGCGCATCGCAGCGAGTTCCTGATCCATGCTGTCGAGGGTCTGTGTCAGGGGATCGACGAAGAGCTCGGCGCTAGTATGTCCTGGCCCTGGCGTGCACGAAGTTCGGTACTGACTATCCGCAGGGCTAGGTACTCGGGTGACTTACCGAGTACGTATGCGAGAGGAGCGAAGAGTAGGTCTATCTCATCCTGTACGCTATTGATGCCTCGACTGTCCTCTACAGGCATTGATGACCTGCGTGCAGTCGAAAGGCTCCCCGAGGGGCGAGTGAACCTTACATGTGGTCCACGGAGGTGAGCAGGCCAATCTTCGTCATGCTGTCGCCGTTTAAGTGGTACCTTCTCAGCTCGCTGGACGTTTCCGGAGGCACGCTAGTAAGCTTTGACGAGCTTGTACAGCGCAACGATGCTGTTATGCGAAAGACGTAGGTCTAGGCATAACGACGTTCGCGTGGCGTTGACCTTCCTTGGGGAAGTATTTCGAGGTTCTTCGTTTGACTACCGCACCTGCTTGCAATAAGTACGAACTGTGTGCGGAGACTACAATTCGCTCAGGCTGCACAGACTGCTGTCCCGCACATCCAAGTCTGCTCTGCTGATTTCGAAAGAAGCACCATAATTCGTGTAATACAGAACTGCCCCTGGATGTGCCCTCTTTTGTAGCCCCGCGTGCGATGTTTCATGTTTTACACAGTTCTGCTGGTCAGGTCACGTGTTTTGAAAATAGATGCAAACAATGCGCTCCGCGTCGCGTCTGGTTTTTCAACCACGCCACCTTCCTCCCAGCCAAAGGCTCAGTCTGGTACACCCATCCGCTCTGCATCATTGCTGTTAACATGGCTTCACGCTCTCGCTCAGCCACTCGCCAGGAGGTCCCTGGCACCAGGAACAGCACTCGCGCGAACTCAGGTGCCAGGCAGACGAGCCGTGCGACTCGGAGCACTGCGGAGGACATTGAAGAACAGGATAGTGGAGCTGCCTCCGACAGTGATGTTTCTGATGTCGACATCTCTGCCATACACAAGAAAATTGCAGAACTGACCAGGATGGCTGAGAACTTGAAGAGCAAGAAGAAGGTGGCAAAAGCCTCGCTGGCCAGTGAATCACATGTGAAAAGTAAGTCACGCGTATTTGCTGCAATTGAGGACTCTGATAGTGTTGTGTGATAGAGATCCATAAGAGGAAACTAGAGGCCATGGAGGCTGAGCAGAGATCCACCAGCGAAGAGGCCCCCAAGCGCAACAAGAAGAAGAAGTTGGCTGTAGAGCAGCCCCAGCACAGTGCGTGCTACATGTGGTCAGGAACTGACACTGAGTGCCTTCTGCAGCCCAAACCAAGCCCAAGCCCAAGCCCAAGCCTGCCTTCAAGGGGCAAAAGCGGAACAAAGATATCAATAGTACAGAAAGTGATGAAGACGGCAATAGTACAGAAAGTGATGAAGATGAAGAAGACAAGGGAAGTGACAGTGACAGTGATGATGAGGACAAGGACAAGGAAGAGGACAATGATGAGGATGGGGACAGGGAAGGGTATGAGGATGAGAACAAGGACAGGGACAAGGACAAGGATGGTGACGAGTCTGTTGATGATGGAGTAGAGGTATGTGGTTTATCCTTTGGAAGACTGTCCCCACTGACTGTGTAGACCATGGCGGAGTCGAAGAGCACTGGGAAGACACAGGTGAAGAGGTGTGGGCGCCAGACACGCACCAAGGTGACACAGCTCCCCAGGGACATCAAGGCCCTCGTCTCTGCGGCGCAGAACTGCCTCCGTCTGCGCATTGCTCTCAAGAACGCTTGGACGTCTGAGCCATCAGTCAGCAGCGGCCGTCTTCCTGAGAGGGACGACCTCATCAAGAGTAGTCTGCAGGATGCCTATGAACTGGGCAGGGCAGGGGGGCGTGACAAGTCCATAAGGACCGCCTTCCAAGTGCTGAAGGGGAACAAGGGGAACAAGGACACTAAGGAGACTGACAAGCTGCGCAAGAATGTCTACACAGTGGTGAGCGTTTGTTTCTGTCTGTCATGATGAGTCGCAAGTGCCTGACTTCCATTAGGTCTGGGCGGCCGCAGCGCAGTTCCGAAACGAGCTGAAGAGGAAGGCCAAAACTGTTACCTCTCAGATGTACAAGCTCGACAGCCTGTCTTCTCAGCAGAAGAAGAACCTGGCCACATGGTTGATCACCACTCACCCGACGACCGTCGTTGGTGGCTTGCGTAACATCCCTAACTTTGTCTTCGGTGGCATGATGATTGCCTTAGATGCGCGCAAGCATTTTGATGCCGAGGTGAGAGTGCAAGTTCATTGCGGAGTACACCTTAATGATCTGGGTGACAGAAGAGCGACTTTAAGCGCGGGGAGGTGTTCCTCCACCCGGCTATTTCAGAGCTGATTTACCAGCACTGGGGCCTTGGAGCTCGAGCGGACGCGAACCTGCATGCGGCCACGGAAGAGTTCAGCGAGGTGCCGAACAACCTGATCGCTGTGGTGTGCAACGCTGTGAGTCCAGACCGTCATTCGCATGGCTATCAGAGCTCAATCCACAATGGGGTCTCACGGATTTGTGACGCACAGATCGAGTCCGCCCTCATGGAGTTTGCCAAGCCAGGTGCAAAGAACTTCTTCACGAACAAGCAGTATGCTGCCAAGTACGTTCATCACATATGTCAGAACATCAAGGCTTATCTTTCTTCTTACAGATGGGACGGCACCATGGCAATCTTGGAGTACATGGAGGCTCAGCACAATCCGTCCTACGTGAATATGAAGCGTATTGTGTGGAAGTCCATCATGTAAGCTGTGTGCAGTTGCTTTGCAATCAATCCCTCAATGCACTGACTATCTCAGATCGCGGCTCGAAGACACGGACGATGTGGGCGAGGTGGGCGTGGATACTATCGGTTTCCTCGACGCGGCCCTTGAGGAACAGGAGAAGGCTATGGTCTCAGGAGGGACTCGGAGGAACACGACATTGCGTGGTTCAGTGCACAGCAACAACAATGCCCAGGCAGATGCTGCAGATCCAGCTGAGGACACCGATGCGAATGAGAACATCAGCGAGAAGGATGTAAGTGGGGAAGACGAGATCAACAAGGACGAGATAGACGAGACAGAGGACAGAGCAGGGGCTGCTTAGTGCGGGCATTGAGCAGGACGGAATACTATGCAACTCTTCAACCAGTGACGGTGATCTTGGATATCATCGCGGTGCGCATAAGCCGTGGAATACAAGGGCTCCTGCCTGTCGATGAAGCAATGCGCGCGGCTAGGGAAACACCAGAGCGGGATTGCATTCGGCGCCAGTTGCGCCGCAAGGGCGTGCGAGTGAGAGCTTGAAGTGAGAGTGCGAAGAGCGCGAGGGCGAGAACCACTGGCAGAGCGAGAGCGCGGCCGCAAGAGCGAGAGCGCAGCCGCAAGAACGAGAGCACAACAGCGGGGGCGGGAGCTCAGGGGCAAGGGTGGGGGGGAGGGATGGCGAGGGAGTGGGTGATGGCTTCGCCATTGCAAGACAATCGGGAGGGTATCTTCACCATTCAGAGCAGGGGTCAGCGCAGACCCGCGAGAGGCTTTGAGCCCAGTGTACCCCTCCCATCGGGTGGCGGAGGCCGACGCGAGAGCTGACAGCGGGATCACTGACCGGCTGGGCCAGGCGAGTGTCCTCAGCTGCACTTCTGCGCGGCGACGCATCCAGGGAGTGGGAGAACTGGGCGCCTCCGTCCGCGATGGGCGCGGAGGCGCTGAGCAGCGGGCACCGCAGCCAAGCAGTACACTGCGAGATCCGAGCGCGGAGCGGGACGATGCGGTGCCCGCCGACTCATTGTGCCAAAGTCAATACGCGGGATGCCTGTGCGGGACACGCAGGGCGGCTCGTAGCAAGGGGTGCCCTGGGGCGCGGCCTCCTGGGGCGATGAGGGAGCTGCATGATGAACCGCGTTTGCGCAGAGGGATGCCGAGCGATGGGTAACGGAACCGTTTGTGGGCGATGCGATAAAGGTCGTGGGAGTGAGTCAAGATGCGAGCTTTCGGGCTGACACTATTAGCTTTCACAGCTGCTACATTTGGGATGGCGAGAACTTACAAAAGAGATCGTGGGTGAGCTTGTTCTGTTCCGGGGAGGATCGCGAGGAGCAGTGGCCAACCCTTAGCACACCGCACACCAACGTTAGTGTGCTGAAGGGGAACAAGCAAGCTGCGAGGCAGCCACTGACCCCGCGAGACTTCATGTATCGTGCATTGCAATGCTCTTGGACGCTAGTGACACTGCGCGATGACAAGGCCTGTCTGTCAGTACAGGCCTATTTTACGCAGTGCCGCCCTCTCTCTAAAATCCGGTTGCGCGGCCTGCCTCCCTTGCCACCGTTGAACTGGTCGTAGATGCTCAAAACACTGACCGGTTCAAGGTATACCATGCTAGCATTCGTTAGTGGCTGCAACACTGGTATGAAAAAAGTCCTACGGAATCACTCACTAACAGCTCGTTGGTCGCCCTCTCCTCGCCATTCTTCTCCACGCGGAAGCGTCACGGTTAATTGAACGTTTCCGAAGAGTTCAAAAGGGTATGATGAACTGAGTACGTTGTAGTAGGGAGCGGTGAACCGCCTTGAGTCGATGGAGTCGTCCAGTCGGCTTGGAGGGTCTGCGGTAACGACCTACTTGACGCACCGCGCGGTCAACGTTTACGCACTGTTGCGGAACAAGCACGTCAAGCACTGGCAGTGTCCCGCAGACCCAGTTTAGAACAAAGCAGTCAGGCGAGGGTCATGGATGTCGATGAGCAAAGATGGCGTTGGTCGCCGCACTGGACGATCGGACCGCCGTGCGGCCCGCCGGGTGGGTGTCGGCGCCGCGTATCGGGGAGGGGAAAAACCACACCACCTTCACCCGGCGGGCCGTTGCTCGGGCCTGCATCCAGGCGTTGACCCAGTGCACTAGAACTGGTGGCCGTTGTCGTGGACCTGGTACGCGCGGTTGTTGGCCTGGCCATAGAGGATGTAAACTGGCTCGATGAGGCACTACAAAGGTAGTTCAAGTTGTCAATGTCTGTTACTAAATTTGTTGCGAGGGCAAAGTACATACCCGGCGACCGAACTCATTGATCTCGCTGGACCATCGCGGGACTCGCGGAGGCCCTCATCTTTGCGCGAGTCTTCGTACAACGCGCGCACTGTGGCGTTGGTGATGATGTCGAGGCTCGCGCCATTGGCAAAGCGCTCCAAGAGTGTGCGTAGCTCATACCACGCCTGGCGGTTGTCGTCGGATGTAACCTGCCGCTGTGAGTTCTTGCCATGGTCAGCGACGACGCGGCCGGGGCCGACGTACTCCGCGCGCCGGTGTTGAGCAGCCAGCACATCGCCTCCTGATAATCCTTGTGGTTCTGGCACTCTATCACAACCTGGGCGGGAAGTCCTTGTACTCGTTCGTCTTGTCCTTGTGCTCCTGAGGAACACGGCCGAGGACGTTATCCTGCAAACGTGCGTGTGACAAGGCGCGCTGTGTTGTAGGCAAGCAGGACACTTACCTTCACGGCCGACAGAACGACTCTTCTTGACATCAGGGTGAACATCGTCGACATTCTGCTGAATCTGCTCACATCGAGCCTGGGCTTCGGAAAGGGCGCGCTCCTTGGCCGCGTTCGCCCTCTGAGTGGCGATGTCGGCGGCTTCGTCACCGCGGTATTGCTCGCCGCTCTCGGTCTGGATGGTGGTACCTTGACTGACTTCATTGCGAGGGTCCTCCACGACGCGGCCAGTGCCTGTTACAGTATCTTGCACCTCAGGCACCTGGATGAATATTGAGATCTTCGAATGCCGCCGACACTGCTGAACTTGTAGCTAGTAACTGAGTATGACTTAAGGAGTCAAATGATCAGGCCTTCAGAAGTAGGAGGTATGTAGCCACCGGCCGCTGCAGTCGCACGCGCGATCATGGGCGGCGGCGTCTAGACGGTGACAGCGTTGCCTCTTTTGGATACAATGTACTCGAGCGTCTAACCAGTAATCGTTCGGAATTAGTGTGACAATCAGCGACTTCGTGCGATATCCTGCTCGTAGGGATTATGACATCCTGCTCGTAGGGATTATGACCTTCTTATGTTTCGACTCACGGTTCTTGAATGGCAGTTATGCACTAGGCTGTTTGAGCACCACACGTGCTTGGCCAGGCCCGGGGTGTGCATGAAATGTGCGTGTTGTTCTGCTTCAAGTTCACTGCCTCGACCACTATCCTTCACCTCCGTCACTATCTGCTCATACATGTGCTCTTATGCAGGTCCTTCGACCGTTATGTGGCCTGGCATTGCCTCCTCATCCAGGGAATCCAGCATGGCGATTGCTGTGTCATTCAGGATATGACCGATTTCAAGGCTGACCGTCTCGTTGGACTGCGGCGCACGTCTTCGTGCCAGCATCGTAATTGAGCATGGCGTCACGCTAGCCAGATACACGAGTTCAGCTTGCCTCAACCTCCCTTTTCCGCCGAGCATCGTGGCGCGGCTCGGTACTTAAGCCTCCTCCCGAGCCCTGGCAAGGTTCGAGGCATCTGGAACTCTCTTCCTTGAAACTCTCTTCTCTTTGCTATCTCAGGGCGCCCGCAGGACGGCTCTCGACGTCGAGCGAGATGCTCAGCGCGCTTTACCGCATGCTGCAGGCCAGCCCTGCTCCCGATCCCGGACAAGACCGCTCGTCGGCAGACAGTGCCAGGGAAGACACGAATGGCGAGGCGCGTGCGGCGACCAGTGCAGATGATTCTGGTCTCGGGCTGGAGACGATGCGTCTAGAGCGAAGACCGTCCGTCGATGCTAGCGCAGTGATGGACGCTAGGCGACGCGCCCCTTCCCATGTTTCGTGGAAGACACCCAACGTGAATCCGAGTCCCAGTCCCATCTCTGATTCCGTATGGAGTTCGCAGTATGAAAGTCATTCTGCGTCGGCACCATCATTACTGCTGCTGAATCCCGGGTCAGCGACAAAGGCAGCGTCGATTCATCGACACAGTTCGCAGTCCTTGCGCACCCCGTCCATCACAGCCTCAGAAGACTTGTCGAGGCGGAACAGCCCGGAAAAGAGGGAGAACGTCGAACTCTATCCTCCGAGGCATCTCCCAGTGATTGATCCACGTGTGCGGTTCCCCAGCGGAAGGAGGCCGTCGACGGACTCAGTGCCCCCTACGCCGGAATCCACCAGGGTGCATGACGGACGTGAGTCGATAGGACACCCCTTCCACACATCTATCGTTGACGATGCGCTACAGACCTCGCTGCATATCCAGGAGCGTTCATCAATCGGCCCCTCAATCGTACTACCAGCCAAACGTCGACAAGCACGACCGCCTCTGTGCCCGCTATCCCGCCTCTGGACCTCCGGCCCGACTTCCAAAAGACTATCGGTCCGCCCATTCGCAAGTCGCGTCTCCCGCCGCCGACGCTGCCCACCGTCGTAGGCAGTCCTCATCCGGGAAAGTACTCCGTCATATACGAGGACGGCTCTTCTGCGCGAACCTCGCGAAGCTTCGTCACCGCACCCTCCGTGCATTCTGTTCGCGACGTGTCCACGCCCGAGCCTGGTGGCGACGCACAGCATGCAGAGGAACGCCCAGTGCACGCACGGGATTATGCTGTTTCCACCACGTCGAGCGTCGACGTCACGCCTGCAGTGCGGACGAGCGGCCTCCCAGAGGGGCTGTACGACATTGACCTGGGCGAGCCCTCGCACGCCGGAACCAGTACACACGCCGGGAGCACCAGCACGAGTCCGCGGCTCACACAGCCTCTCCTGCCCGCACCTCCCAGCGCCATCCCGCGCCGCCCGCGCTCCATCTCCTCGGGTGGCTCTCGCTCTGAGAGCTACATCTACAACCGCTGGCTCAGGGGCGTCTCCTTCGGGAGTGGCAACTACGAGTTCCACACCCCCCGTGCGTTCTCGCGCAGCCAGAGCCGATCGTACCTCGCAGGGCGGGCGGGGATGACGAGCGCAAGCATCCTTTTCTGGCTGGGCTTCATCGGACCGTGGTGTTGGCTCATCGGCGGGTGGATGCTCACCACGGAAGGCGAACTCGAGCCCGAGTTCAAGCGTGAGATGGACATCAAGCACGGTGCAGACGCGATCCTACCCCAGTGGTTCAGGCATGGCAAGAAGCGTGCGAGGGTGGAGACTTCCTCGTGGCGATTGACTGGCTCGCGGGCGTCGAGTTTGCGGAGGCGATACCCGAGCGGGAGGCTGCTGAGGTGGGATCGGGCGCGGCGACAACAGGCGCTGGAAGGGTACGACGACCGAGGAAAAACTGTGAGTAAGGCCTCTCTCTAGGTTTATAAAGCGCTGGCAGGCCTCTCTCTAGGTGTAGAACGCGCTGGCAGGCCTCTTTCTAGGTGTACAAAGCGCTGGCGGGCCTCTTTCTATGTATACAGGGTACTCGCAGCGCTCTGCCTATAGGAGAAGGCTCGGCATCCGTTCGAACTCGAGGCGCGGGGATCCGTTCAAGCTCAAGGTGCGTCGTTACTCGTATATAGCCTCTCTATGTACAGTACTTCTATTAGCACAGTCCGTCTGCGAGTGCAAACAAGAGGTACATTAAAGCACGCAGCGACGAGCGTTCGAGATCATCTCACGCTAGTCCAGTCATTCCCGCTGTCCTATGCGTCTCGCCGTCTGGTCCACTCACGGAATGGGCTACGTGCCCGAGAAGATCACCCCCGAATGTGCAACATCGAGCTTTCGAGTCCACGGTCCCGTCAGCAAGCATCGCACGAGGCAGACGCAAAACCCACCTACAGCCCATGCGTTCGCTCTCGTTTCTCCTGTACTCATCACTCCAAGTCCACTTCCCCCGTAGATATCCCTATGTGTCGCGATCATCTCCGCCTAGCGTGCCGCTTGATGGGAGATACTGCGCTTCTCCTTGCAGCCTACGTTTCCGTCCGCTATTCATACGCGCAACTTCTTGAGTGCGATGGAACCGCACGATCATGATGTCGTGCACCTGCATGATCGCTCTCGTCAGCAGCCGGTTCGAGAGGATAAACTCAAGACTTACCTGTCGAGGAGAGAGCACCGCAGTCGACGCAACCGCTCGACTGTCAACCGAGCTGTTGCGCTCATCACCATGTCCCCGTCTCGCCCCGGGCCGCACGTACCCATCTTGAGCTTCGCTGGGCCACTCGTCACACCCCCGCTCTAGCCACACCTCCCGCCCGCATGCCCCGCAAGCCGGCGAAGCATATACGTGACCTTTTCAAGTCGTTCATTTGAGGGAGCGGGCTCCCGCTCGTAATTAAGCCGCGTCTGTAGCTTGGTAAGCAATCAACGTCCTAGAACTGAATAATCGCAGACTTACCAAACAATGTCGGCGCTTCACTCTTCCGCCGCGAGTCTCTGTAGATGGGCCGATCGACTCGTTTCCTCCTCGCTGGCCGCCACTGTCGTGCGTCCAATCTGTGCTTGCTGTCTGGATTGTGTCTCGGGCGGCACCGGTCACGACCATCGCCATCCGAATGCTGTCAATGATACATGTCGTCGCTGCGTTCTCGATGGGCACCACCACCTGTTCACGCGTCAAGTCAGTAACTGAGCTACCAAATAGAGACAAGGGCCGACCTCCGGACTCGGAGCGGCTATTGCAGCAACGCATTACGCGTGTCCCGCCGTCAAATAGTGACAAGCGGTCAGCTGTCACAGTCTACAAGTTGCTGAGACCGGCCTCGACCAACACGAGACTTCGGATGGCCGATGGTCAGTCCACCGACCGAATACTGCACACAACCACATAAGCTATACATCCTTTTTCATACGCATGCAGTGCTTACCGATCCGCGCGTCGGCAGTGATTTTCCGTGAAGACGAGCGGTCCTGTAATGTGGTTGCAAACCCGGTCTAAGCTCTTGACAGGCAATCTGTGACTTGAGCGCGTGTTCGAGCGTGACTCCCTCTCGATCCAGTTTGTGTGCGTTGAAGAATCGGACATCCGGTTGGGAGCGCGCTCCGCGTCTTACAGTACGTTCTCTGCTTGTCTGCGCAATGAATACTTGCGAAGGTTGAGAGATGCTCGCTATAAGGTACTCGCTGCACTACTCGAGTACGTACCTCGCTGTCACAGCTCTGCTGACACGAGCCCTCTCAGGTTCGATGTCCGACGCGCTGGCACCATCAAGCTCTCCCTTGGACCAAGCTTTCCGTCGCTGTCTTCTACCAGACAACGGCTGGATACCGCGCGGCACAGACCGCCTTCGGTTCCGGTCGTGATTGAACGTATCGCGGTGGCTTGAACCAAGCTTTTTGAAATCAATTCAACGGAAATGCTAGAGTTAATGGGGACAGAAACGGTTGGGAACCACAACAAAAAGGACACACCAATGTCTTGAATATGAACGAGCTCTTCGTTCCAGTTGGATCTACCAGATTTAGATAGTTTCTCTTCAAGGCTCGGACTTCATGCGTGAGCACTGTTCTCACACCTCACGCCCTTAAACCTCGTGATGTCTCTCCGATGCATGCCAGTACTGACTGTCTGCGTGCACTGACGCGCCAGCAGATAAGTGTTCTACAACCTCAGTAAGATATACTAGTACTCACTGTGTATGAACAGTTGCATCGACGAGGAGGTTGAACAAATGGGTCGTGGCGTAGGTCAGTAGGGTGAGTGTCAAGACTTAGAGGCTGTACACCGGCAATCACAGAATACACAGATTCAGGACTTACCTAATGACCATGCAGTGTACGTTGCTGCTCAATCACAACTGATCAGTTGTCTTCGGTGAATTAGCAATACGTTCAGAACTCCGACCCTGGACGGGTCCATGATCACACTGACTCAGAGAATCTGATCTAAACGAGTAGCCGAGGCTTTGAATTGTATCCAACAAGACCGGCTTGTTGATGCGCGCACTGTCATCTCATTCCAAATCTGGCAGTTCCTCATGTGTCAGCTTCGCTTTCAACTGTGGTCCGGGAGCCACGTCCCAGACTGTAGTGCTCATGGTTCTTGACACAGCCCCTCCAGATTGTCCTATGGACAGCAGACTGTACAGTATTGGGGACATCCTCAATACTATGCAATCTCCTGTTCACAAGCCAAGCCGCCAGGACAACTGATTTCGTAAAGACAGAACCAGTACAATCTCAGATCACACTAGAACAAGTCAACAGAATACATCGGGGACATTGCTACGTACAACTACCACGGTGTACCCTCACCGCAATGGTCCGCGCCTCGGCTTTCCTATTTGCCGATGAGTCGTCGCTCAAGTTCACTATGATACATATTCGCTAGGATACATACTCCGAGGATCTCCGCAAGGAACAGATCCTGCTGCTCAAACACGTCAGTGCATGCCGCCGGGGGACAGCGAATTCGGATAGGTTTCCGAGGGAACCTACTAGGTTAGGTCAGCGCGCGAGGCCCCAGTGCTGTGATTGGACATAGTACTAAGAGCCACCTTTCAATTCACCGTTCCGGCAGTGTATTGGCCACCACTTACAAGCCCAGAACTGTTGACTATTACCCAGTGCCACAGCATTGATCCCTCGCAGGACGAGACAGCTGACGAGGGAGATGACAGAGTCTAGGAAACAGTACGGCGCGACGAAGGCTGGCAGCGCGCTGTCAAGCCCGCACGGAGGAGGCCTCGTGATGCTGTCCAAATCGGGCAGCCGGACGCCTTGTGGCGTGCAGTGGCGAGTGACCGCGTTCGCGCGTTGCCCCGAACATCCATCCTCCGCTGCCAATCCCCGCTGCCTCGACGCGTCGCGACACAGTATGACATTCAGAAAACACGAAGACATAAGAAAAGTACTAATTGTCGAATCCGGACGCGCTCTCGATGTCCGACACGCCGCCGCCACCGCCGTCAACCTCCGCTTCACCGTCCTCGATGTCCTCGACCTCCGTCTCATACGCATCAGAGTCGTCGACATACGGCTTGCTTTTCGGACCCATGCGGATCTGTCTTGGCGGCCTTGAGAGCCGAAGCCAGGGAAGCACGCGCTGCTTCCCGTAGTCGCTCCTTGTAGCACGGCGCGGGCGCGGAACATACCACCCGGGAGCAGCTTTCTCGACGGTGAGCACGTCGCGTTCTTCACGCGAGAGTCGATCAAAGTGCATAAAACCGCACTGGATGCGACCGCACAGCTGTCGCATAGTGCGAATCCCGCCTGGGACGCGACTGAGATTGGCGAAGGTAAGGTGCTGCGGCCAACCTTCAAGGCGGACACCGTACTTGGTGGCAACGAAGGTGAAAAAATCCTCCGCGTTCCAGCGCATTCGCGCGACTGGGTCGCCGGTGAAAAACTCTGGATTGGTGCGTCAGACTAGTCCATGATCGGGTATGAGAGTCTGCCAGTACATACGCAGTCTCTCTGTCAACAGTCGGCGTACTTCCCCTCTCTCCTTCGCGAGGTGCGAGCTGTAGGTCACCTTGGGGCTCGCCAGGGGCTTGTGCTTGATCACGAGAATGGGCCGGAGAGGTCGCCGCCGATGGCGGGGTGACTGGGTGAGTAATTTGTGCGTGAGCATGAGGGTGTTCGCGGCGGTCGCTGTGGGGGGAGTACTGCTGCGACGGTGGATGTAAGATTGGCCAGCAGGACAAGGTGCATCTATATGTATCCTGTGAATGCTCAATGCCCGAGATCGAACAGCTTCCAGAGGTGAACCAGTCGGCAAACCAATACCATGCCGACGGTCTGCGTTGCTCGTTCCAGAGCTGCTCACCGCTACTACGTAACATCGACGCGGCGGTTCGGGGCGCTGGAAGCAGCGTACCTGCACGGCGTCTTGCTATTTTTGAGATCGAATGAGTTGTTTGTTTGTTTGTAAATCCCATTTATTGTCGCGTTAGGGCGAAGCCCTATGTAGACATGAGCTGCCGGGGTACTGTACTGATATAGTAGGTCAAAACGTGGGGTCGACGGGAACATTGGCTCGGTGTACCCCCGAAGAGGCCACCTTGCCGGGCGGGACGTGATTATCGTGTGAGGTGTATGTGGTATGTACAGTAGGGAGATTAGAGAGTTCGCGTTGGTATGGTGTATGTGCAGTGTAATGTGTTCTAGTAGAGTCCGTATTGAGATGAGATGAGATGGTAGGGGATATGTATAGAAGAGTGTGAAGAATGCACGCGTCGTGTTCGTTAGTCCGTCAGGTTGGGTCGTCTGTCCCGTTCGCGTTCCGCGGTAGGTCGAGTTCTCCGAAGGTGTTGGCGAAGCGGCCGGTGGCGTGGATGAAGCGGAAGAGTGGGCGGATGGTTTCGGGTTTCGATAGCAGGTGCCGGAGCGATCCTGCTCGACGACCTATTTCGCGGCGTAACCAGTCGCGCTGAGGGGTGTACTCGGGGCATTCGAGAAGGTAGTGTCGGACCGTCTCCCGGCGTTCGTCGCAGGCGGGGCACCTGTCGGTGTCTGATCGGCGTATACGGTGTAGGTGGTGGTTCAGCGGGGCGTGTCCGGTGCGCAGTTGGATGAGTAGGCTGGCGTGTCGACGGGGAAGGGGTGCGATGAGCTTGGTGAACTTCCTCGATGGCATGTCTGGGTCGATGCGACTGAGTGCGGCATGGCGTGGGGATTCCTTCCAGCGCTGGGAGGCGGCTGTCTTTATCTGGTCGAGGAGGTGTCTGCGGATTGCTGAGATACTCGCGGGGAGCGGCATGCGAAGGTATTCAGGGAGGTCGTCAAGGGGACTGCTGTCACCTCTCGCAGCTTTCTTTGCTTCCTCGTCTGCGCGTTCGTTGCCGTCGACGCCGCGGTGGCCGGGTACCCATCGGAGGGTGAGCTTCGCATTGGGGTGCGTGGTACAGAAGCGGTCGACTGCCTGGTGGAGAGCATCAAGGAGGTAGTGGCCGGGTTGTCGAGAGCGTGTTTGCGAGGCACGGAGGCAGGGAGTGTTGTCAGCAGCACAGGATGTTTCGTCGAGGAGGTGTGTTGCGAGACGTATGAGGAGCTCGATGCCCATGATTATGCCGACGATTTCGCCTTCGTAGACTGTATGTCGCTTTGCCGTGCCCAGGTAGTAGCGGAGAACGCGTGGCTGTGGGTCACCTGGGATGTAGAGGACGGCTGATGCGCCTACACCGCCGTCGATCTCGGAGCCGTCTGTGTACACCGCGGGTATGTTCCTTTGCTGCCATTCCCGGTCGCTATCCTCTGCTGCGTCCTTGTCTGCGGCGATCTCTGTTTCGTGCGCGGGCCTCCATCCTGGGGGTTGGCGTGTGGCCTGGATTTGTTCGACGTTGCGGCATCTGTCGAAGCGGAGGGCTTGTGTGATCTCGTGGAGGGGGGATCTGTGACGGGTGACTGGGACGGTGCGTGCATTCTGTACTCTGTTGTATAGTGGGTGTGAAGTAGGTAAAGTTAGGAGTCTCGTAGCTGCTTGTATAGTAACACGGTCAACAAGAAGGTCAAAAGGAAGAAGGTTTGCGTGGGCATCTAACGTATCCGTTGCGGTGGTGCGCATAGCACCGGTGATCAGCAGGGCGGCTTGTCTCTGTACGCGCGAGAGGCGTTGGACCGCACCTACAGAGCCGTGTCGTCGGGACTTGCCCGGGATGTCGTAGGTGGGCGTAAGCCACACTTCAGCGGCGTATAGCATACGAGGGACGAGTACCGAGAGGTACAATTGCTTCATGTAGCGGAAGGCTACCCCCTGGGTAGGCTTTGCAATGCGGCGGAAGAGGTTGAGCCATGTTGTGCCCTTCGCTAGGGCGCGTGCCGTCTGTTCTTTCCATCGCAGTCGTCGATCGATGATGAGGCCGAGGTATTTCGTGGAAGTGGACGCGGGGATGACTTGGTTGGACAGTCGGAGTGGGGGTCCTTCGTCGTCTCCTGTCGGGTCGTGGTTAAGAAGCGCGAGTTTGTGCATCTCGAACGCGGAGTGGCGTGTGGTCGACCATCGTAACGCTCCTCCGGTGCGCTTGTCTTCCATGTACTTGCGAAGTAGCTGGTGCGTGCGACGGAAGGTCTTGCCGACGGCTGTGACGCCGACATCGTCGATGAACCCGGAGCTGGTGACTCGTACGATTTCGTGTTTCAGCAGCGGGGAATTGTAGATGATGTAGAGGTCACCCGAGTCAGCGTCGCCTTGGTTGATGCCGCGTCGAAGGACAAAGGTCTCGGACTGGTAATCATCAAAGAGGAGGACGGTAGTTCGTCCGTCCATCTTACGTCTGTACCAGTCGACGAGGTCCTCGGGGATGCCCATTTCCCGCATGTCGTGGAACAGCTGTTCTGGGCTGGCGCTCGGGAAGGCGGCTTTGACGTCGAGGAATAGGGTGGACGCTTTGAGGCCGTCGCGCCAGGCGTCTCGTACTGTGGTTACTAGCTGCATCAGGGCATCGGTGGCACTTCGCCCAGGTCGACCGCCGAAGTGCGTGTTAGGTAGAATGCCGCGCGTTTCGAGCTCGTATTTCAGGGATTCGATGACGCACGCTGATAGAATCTTGCCCATACAGTTCATTAGCGCGATTGGTCGGTAGGAGCCAGGGAGTTGATAGTCGTCGCGTCCGGGTTTACGTAGGACGACCGTCTTTGCCTCCTTCCAGACAGCTGGGAAGTATCGTAGTTCGAAGGTGGCTCGGTAGAGCGGGCCGAGGACAGGTACGAGGAGGTCGGCGCAGTGTCTGTATACGTCGTTAGGTATTCCGTCAGGGCCGGGGGCACGCCATGGCTGGAGTCGGCGTATGGTGTCGTGGATCTGGGCATCGGTTACAGGACGGGTGGGGAAGAGGGGGGGAGGGTGTTGGTGATCGGGAGGTATGTCGGGGGGAGGACATTCGGGTGGGAAGAATGCGTCGTAGAGGATCTTGCTCTTCTCGACATTGCCGGACACCGTGCCTGTGCCGTCAGGCTTCTTGAGATCTGGGATACGAGCCTGTCCTCCGTCAGTAGCACCCATTTGGATGTATCGACCTATGGTCCAGACTGTCTGTGACGAGGCTGACTCGAGCCAAGTCTCCCAGTGCTCCTTCTTGGTCGCACGTATTGCATCGATATAGCGGTTGCGTGCCGCTTTGTACTCGGTGTGAACGGGGTGGGATGGGGACTCACGTAGCGTGTACGACTGTCGGTTCAGCCTCTGGACGGCAGTGCGTCGCTTCTCGAGGTCTTTCGTCCACCAGCGTTTCGCGTACTTGGACGGTTTGGTCTCGGGGACTTCTTGTTGTACCGTTTGTTGGATGGCATTGGTGATGTCTTGGAGTCGTTTGTCGAAGTCGACAATCGAGAGGACGGGTGTGTCGGGTATGCTTCGTCTCGTTAGCTCGTGCTCGAGAGTTTGCCTGAAGGTGTCCCAGTCAGTCATCCGAAAGTTGTACTTAGCCTGTGTCGTGGTTGCGGGAATGCTTAGGTCAAGGTGGAGCTCGATGGGGAAGTGGTCAGTTAGCGGTGGTCGGAGGTCAGCCTTGACCGAACACGATACAACCGCGTTGCGCAGTTCTTGTGTGCCGAAGACGTTGTCTGGTCTGGTGAAGTTCTTGCTGTTGCTGGCTTGTAGGGTGGGGGCGCCAGCGGGGAGGAGCATCTCCATGTCGTGGTCGCTGAGTGCGTCAAGTAGGGGCTGTGCGGCGTCGAGGTACCTGTCTTCGAAAAGGTGAGCATTTCGTGGCTCGTCCCATAAAGGGTGATGACGGTTGAAGTCGCCAATCCATAGCGTGTGCAGCGCTACGTTGTCAGGCTGTTCTCGATTGAGCTTCGCCGTGAGTTGGGTGAGCATGCGTATGGTGTCGTGGTGCGTCTGGTCGTTATACACATTGATTACGTGGATCTTACCTAGCGAGGTGTCGAGCGAAATGGCGGTAACGTCGGGGTTGTTAGTCGGTATGCTGGTCCATGCGTCCGTGGCGATGCGACGGTTGACTAGGATGACGGATCTTGTACGTTGTTCGGTGTCGTGGTGGCAGGCTGGGTAGATGACGCGCCAGTCGGGTGTCGCGCGTGTAAGGCGAAGTCCGTTCGTGTGAGGTAGACAGGGCTCTTGGATGAGGATGAGGTCGTAGGGTGGGCTGGCGGAGCTGAGGTTGCCTAGGAGAGCGAGTTGGCCGTCGAGCGATTTGTTGCAGTTGATCGAGAGTAGTCGTAATTCGTTCAGTGATTTCCGTGCTGTATTAGTCATCATCATGCGCGTTAGCCCAGTCTGCACTTCGTACGTCCTGCGCGGATGTGGGGCGTGACCCAAACCGCATGTCGTCAAGGGTAGCCTGTCGGGGACCTGAGGCCTGGGCGTCTCTGGATCTCGCAGCTCGGCCAGATTGGCTTGGTCGTGCGATTGGGATGACGTTCGGGTTGTTTCGGGCCCTGGGTCGACTCTCGTTGCGCCGGTAGGTGTTTCGCTCGTTCGTGTGGCGTCCTCGGCGGTCGGTCATTCGCCATCGGTCGTCGTCTCGCTGCTCCGAGTATCCATGGCGCTGGTACATTGGTGGGTGCGTCGGGTTCAAGTTGGGTTTCGCCATCGGTGCTTCGTGGACGAGCTCCCATGACGATGGGTCGTCCTCGACTGGGTAGTACCTGTACATGCTCTCCTTTGAGCGTGCGACCTTGCGTCTGCGAACGTCCTCGTAGTAGGGGCATTGTCGAGACCACGTCGCGTGTCCATTAACGTCGCAGTTGACACAGTGAAAGTTGTGGGGGTCGCTGACGGTACAGTCGCGCGAGTCGTGGCTTGTACCACAGGTGCCGCAGACGTGCGGGGCCGTGCAGTTCTTTGCGTTGTGGTTGGCGTCGAACTTCTGGCATCGGTGACACCGGTGCGGTTCTTGGTCGGGTTTCCGCGCATACACCTTCTTACCTCGCATGATCATCCCGTGTCGTATGGCCTTGTTGGCGGCCTGCGGGTGGTTGAAGCTGATGATCGCGTGTGCTACCGATTGGTGCTCGGTTCGTCGCGCCTCTGGTTTGATCCACTTGGCTCTTGTGATGGTGCCGGGTTCTACGTTGCTAGTCTTCTCGTAGTCGGTTAATGCGAAGGCATCAGTAAGGTCACACTGGACCGGTACGAACTCGACTACTACTGGGTACGATCGTTCGCGGACTACAACATTCTCACCACCCATAGAGGCGGCAAATCTCTCTGCGACGGTCAAGCGTCTGAGCCAGCGCGCTGACTCGGGACTCTCCATCTCGTACACGACTCCCCCATTGGGGATGATGCGGGCGGATTTGATCTGCACTCCGTCGGGTGCGGTAGCTCCATGCTCGCGCATGAGATCGATGGCTACCTTAGCCTTCTCTAGGAGGTCGCGCTCGTTGAGCGTGACTCCGTCTGCTACGTTCAGGTTGATGCCATCCACTAGCACCTGCTTTGCTCGCAGGGTTTGCGTGGCGAGCGTCGACGCATGCGACGTGGGCAGTGTTTGGGTCACGGCGGCCGCATACGACTCGCGTCTAGGTTCGGAAGGACCCTCCGCACGCATTGCGGGTTCAATGGGTCGATGTTCGACATGTGCTACCTGATCCTGGGCGGATAGGATGGTCGCACTCGCCTTCTCGACGGATTCTCCCAGCGACGCGTGGAGGCGCGACACTTCCTCGACAGTCTTGGATAGTTTACTCACCTCGTTCTGGACTCTGTTCGCACTCCCAAACATCTCTATTGACGCCTGCTCGCATCGCTCCGTTAGGTCGTCGAGCCGCTGACGTTGTTCCTCGTGCGCTGTCGCTAACATTCCGTCGAGACTTTCGCGGATCTTGCTCGAGATGTCGGTGACGGTGATGTTTCTTGCGTAGGTCGCGAAGGCTCGGAGGCCTTCGGTGACGATCGCTGAGTTGCTCCGGTGTGCTAGCATGAGTAGGCCATTGGCGAGGGTTTCCGTGTTGGGTTCGACGTTGTCTGGGACGAATGAGTACTTCGCTAGAAAGTCGAGGGCCTGTTCGTTGTCGAAGGGTTGGACTGTGAGTCTGTCATTCAGCGCGGATGAGTTGCTTCTCGTCGATACGGCGGACGGTCGTGGTGCTGGCGGTTTCGCTGATTGCGCTCTGTCAGCCGTCTTCGGTGTCGTTCGTTTCCCATTGTCGGCCATAGGTCACTAGGTAGGGTAAAAAGGTGTATTGGTGGATGGTTGGGCGTCGTGAGCCCTGCTAGAGGTCCACCGGTCTTCGGTCGTGCTTCCCGGATGGTCTGTCTGACCGTGGGAAAATCGCCGAAGGTGGTGGTACGGAGCCAAGAAGAGTTCATCGAATGAGTAGCCCCTGGCTTCGCAGCAGACGGTAGATGCTCACCTAAGCCTAGCGCAGCTCCGTAGGCCTATCGTGGCTCGGTCCGGGTCCTCGGCTCAACAACCCTGTGGATGCCGCAGACGCTCTCACTGGCGTGTGCATATCTCTCAATAGGTATGCCCGCTGCCAACGACTATCATGCACTTCCCTTTACGGTACACGTAACTTACGGTGGCACTGGCAGATCACATTATCGCCGCCCGCGCTGTACGGCGTGGAGTGAACTAGACGGATCTGCCGCCAGAAGACTCGGACACTAGTACGGCGAGCCAGTTCCCTGCCGCTCTCGTCTGCATGCTCACAGGCGACGTGTTACCAAGTAGCGACGCCTATGACATCTGCTCGCCCAAGCAGATACAAGCCCCAAGCTTGCCAATCCCTCGAGGGTTCCGTGTAGTCAGAACTCAGGCCGCAGCAGCGATACGTTGGGTAGTATAGGTCGCTTCGTCCCCCGGGCTCCTTCGACTCTCTACTGACACATGGCCGAGCCAATGACACTGCGGGGTGGCGCGATAGTAGTGTCGTTGTCCCATCCAGTACGGCCCGTGTCACGGATGATAATACCATCTGCATACAATTACAAGGGAGGCAGGTGCTCCTAGTCATCATCATGAGCCCGGGTGCGTCGTGCAGTCGTGCCGTAGTAGGAGCCACGTTGGAATGGGATTGCCGTTCAACACATTGAAATGAGCGTAAAGCTATACTTGACCCGATTCGGGTGGTATGTTTCAGGCTCGTCGAGTCCTTCGAAATGAGACTTGCAAAGTAGTGCACGTTGAGGGGACCGCTGGCTCGTCCTTGGTACCGTTATCTGTGCCGGTGAATGTCTACGAAACGGTCACCGAGCAAGCTTAAGGCTGGCTTGACCGTGGCGATCATTTTGTGGGCCATCATAACGGCTTAGTATCGACGGCGGTGACTACTGGCGTACGAAGCTGTCCGCACTGTCTAGCAACAGGTTCGCTGCCGCGTACGACTGCAGTATATCCTCATCCCAATGGTTCACGCCTCCGCTGACCTACTATTCGCTGATGCGTTTCGACAGTGGTGATGACATATTCATGGCCATGTTTCGACAAAAGTCTGTTGTGCAGACGATGGTGTGTGCTCAACATTCGCCGCGAACATAGAGCCCTGTGAATATGTACAGGGCTGAGTATAATTACACACTATGCAATCACAATGGAAACGAGGCGGTACACGTCCCAACTGATCCTATTCGCAAACAGTGTGTGTAACATATCGTACATAGCGAGTCTCCGCCGTCGACCGCGGACGCCCAGCTTGGTAACGAATACACAGAAACGTACAGATGCAAACGCATGGCGTGTCCGATGCTTCAATTCGTGCTGCAGATTGTCTGCCATCTGCGAGAGTACAAGGCGAGACCAAGCGAACTCACGGGTCCTGCTGTCTCTGCGCTGGGTCTGCAAATGCCCGTACGGCAATGTAGATGTTATCGTCTTCATCACGCACGACGTACAGACCCGCAATCCACGGCGTGTCGCATGTCCGATCTGTAGTCTCCGAGCTCTTGCTTTTCGAGCCGGCCTGCACGCAAATCGACCTGAGCAGATTCTGCTCATCTCTCGCAATGAGTGGAACCACTCCCAAACACCGTGTACCGGCCGCTATGAATCGCAATCTCGGTAGAGCTGCGATGGCACTGGAACCAGAACGGACGCAATTGCACCCGTAACAACGTCCGTGCATTGTTATGGAACCGACGAACGACTCGAGCGTGCGAACAGTGAGGTACCCGCACGAAACATCGCTTGCCAATCGGCGGTGTTCGTAGCAAGGGCCCCGGCGATGCTCAGACAGGCGGGTCGCACTGCGCCTGACGCTGACAGTCAGCACCGTTTCGAGCCGAATCCTCCATGGTCCTGCAGTGATCGCACGTCAGCGACTTGTGGGGATGTTCAGAAAGCCTCACCAAACGAGTGGGTTATACTCCCCACGAAGTCGGGCGATGATTCGTGCGGTCGTGCAACAGCCGAGCGAAGCGGCGGACGTGACACTCTGGATTGCTGTCTGTGCAAGATACCGTGAGTGGAAATCCGGGCGCGGTGGTGCTTTGTTAGTTGCGTCGGTCGGCCGCACAACACAAGCAGCAGCAAGCGTGCTCCGTCGTGTGCACGCCAGACTCTCCAACTGCAGACAGTTCGGCGCCCTGCATTGCGCGGCCACACAAGGCCACCGAGTTTTACGCGCCGTCATGATTAGTGAACGACCCGCCGCGCCGGATACACCGCTGCCGTCGCATGCGGATATCCAAGTCCGAGTCGCCGCATCCCGCTAGCCTAGGAACATCTTGCGAAAGACACGGACGGCGACCAGGAGAGGCAAACCCCAGCCGAGAGTAGTAGAATGACGGTGCGCTCGGCGACATGAGTCTGAAACTCCATCACGCGAGACCGTATCCACGACGCATTCCTGACGGGCTCGTCTGCAAAACGTGCAGCGCGTTCCTCTGGGGAAGCTCGGGCACCAGAGCACCTATACGGCGCGACGAGACGCAGCTCCAAGAGCCCAGTCTCATCGTGCGGTACCCAGTGCTCTGTCCAGCCCGCTCGTCTCCATCCGACTCGTTGGCCCGCAGCCACGGCGCGCCGCACTCACTGCGCGGAACGTTCTGCGCGCAGAGCAACTCTCGGCACGCGAGTAAATTGCAATGAACCACCGCGATAGTCGCGCGCCACGCCTTGCTAGGTCAGGGTCCGCTCGGCTAAGCCTCTGCGCGCGTTGCTAGGGCGGGTCCTTCCACCGAGGTAGTCGCCGTCCTTGTCCAAGCGGACAATCAGCATCTGCAAGACGCTGTGATTGGCGTGCGAGGAGGCGCGGAGAAGTATATATGGGCGGGTCTTGGGTGAAGTCCTGCCATGCGTCCTTCCCCCTGTGCCTGCATCTCGTCTGTTCTACTCGCCGTGCCGGTGAAGAGCTTGCGGTGAGCTCGTACCCGTTGTTCGGTGTCGCGGGCTGCTAACGTCTGCGCTGTCTGTTCACCCTGTCATGGTCGTGTTGGACGTCGCCGACCCGACAAGGGCTGGTGAGTGTTTGTGCTGCTCCCCCATGGCCGCGGTTGACGATTGGCGTGGGCTAGTCCTCGCTGCGCAGGCGGGCGCACTGCGCGACGACGAACAGGGGGGAGGGCGGGGAGGATGAAGGCCTCGGTGCGGTCAGTAGCTTCGTTCCACAGCCGTGTACGTGTACTTACCGTGCGGTCTCGCTCCGTCCACGTCTCCAGTCAACTGCCCACTGCGTGCCTCGTCCTCGCTTCGGCCCCGTTCCCGCGTGCTGTCGGACTGTGTCCGCCGAACGCGCGCGCGCGACGAAGGGAACATTACGACGTAACGCTCACGGGACGTGTTGTCGGGCAGTAGCAGGGGGTGTGTGCGTGCGGCGCATCATGACTGAGTTGCGCGGGGGCTACGCGTGATTTGTTGGTGGCCCGGCATTGAGACGGTGCCGACTGGTTGTTGCACGTCTTGAAGCGTGCACGTCGGTGTCTGCCCGGTGTCCTGTTGCTGACGAGAGGTGCTAGAGGGCCATAGGTGGTGATCGACCCATATTCCCTGCGACAACATATGTCGCGCCGCGCCACTCCCGGTGAACGAAACCGTGTCGAGCGGGCTAATATGTAGCATTTTGAGAGTCTTGGGTTCCCGCGTAGTGGCAAACGGCGACGTTCCGCGACGTCGGCGAGGCGGGATATGGCTGCCTTTGGGCGACTTGGCTGGGCGGTACAGAATGCCGCGAACACGCACGGCGCACCGCTGTGTCGGGTGATCGAATCGCAAGCTGTGCGGGCTGCTTTCATGTCGCGCGGCGTGGCAACTTCGACGAGCGCCGCGCACGGACGTCCTGTCGATTAGCGATCCCCGCGCTATGCGAGGGTTGCCAGGGCGGGTATGGGTTGCAACAGTCATGTTGTATCCGTCGACACGTCACGACGCGGCTCGTGCGCGGTCGATGGAACGGCGTCGTGGGATCCCGGGCGAAGGACGAGGATAAAAGGGGAGGCCGTGGATGGGCCACTGCAGCTCGACCTGCGTCTTCGTCCCGTCTTGTGCATCGTGAATCCGCCCTACGACGGTAAGTGGGAGCCTGCTTCGTCGCACGACGTGCGTTGCTGACACGTTCGTTCTCGAAATGTTGAGGTCGCCGAAGGGCGCGTGCACAACGCGTGGGGAGACGCGACGTGTCGCTCGTCAGCGTAAGTGTCGTCGCGACGCGAATGCAGAATACGTACCGGTTGGCTCCCCGACGTGCCGTACGCGCTTGGCGCGCTGCGCGCTGTCCAGGGGCACCCCCGGGACCAGACGTAGCGCAGAATGCTGCAATACGGTCCTGCCGGTACGTAGCATCGTCGTGCCGTCGAAACACCGCTGACGAGGTCTTCGCAGAGGGGTTCGCGGGGGCGCGTGTTCTGTTGTTAGAGCAAGCCGCGCTCGTCGTACAGGAACCACGGTTAGTGTAGTAATTACGTACGTAGCGTACCGCCCGTTTGACGTACATGTTGTGCTCAGGCGTGTCGAATTGCGCGGCGTGGCGACGCCGTCAGTTGTCGCAGTGGTGGAGATCGAGGGGCGGCACGGAGATCGTATGGTCACCGAGGGCGCGCTGATGCCTTCGCCCGCGCTCCGATTTCGGGCTACATTCCCGCATCGTTGTCTCGTCGCCTCCTCATCCTTGCATTCCTCTCCTTCAACCATCGCTTGTACTCCGCGCCGGTTCGCTCACCGACCGTCCTCGGTTCGTCCCGGCTCCTGCGTACTCCTGGGGTGCGTCTGGAGAGCGCACGCAGGGTAGTGATGGACGTGTGCGTGCGGTGTGGCGTGCGTTGCGGGGGGACGACGGACACCGGACGCGAGAGTTGGCCGTATTCCGGCCCTGAGATGGGCATCCGCCGCGCGAAGAGCGTGCAAACCGGTGTCTGCACGGTGTTCTGTTACTGACGAGAGGTGCTAGACGACCGTAGTTGGTGATAAGAATGAAGCGGTCATGATGTGCGTGACAACGTACCGTGCAAAGCGTCGTGCCGCGCCACGTCCGGTGCACAAAATCGTGTCGAACGGGCTGGTAGATGATGGTACGAGACTTGAGTACCGGTGTAGTACAGAACGGGGATGTTGTGTGACGTCGCCGAGGCGGGACATGGCTGCCTTCAGGTGACTTGACTGGGTGGCACAGAACACCTCGCCGCGCCATGTCCGGTGCGCGAATCGGTCTCGAGCTGCCTGGTATGGCTTTGCACAAGAGTTGGGTGCGCAGGCCGTGCAGAACGGCAGTGTGTCGTGACGTCGGCGAGGCGGGATATGGCTGGCTTCGGGCGACTTGGCTGGGTGGCACAGAAAACCTCGCCGCGCCGTGTCCGGTGCACGAAACGACGCCGGGCGGGCTGGTATAGCATTGTGAGAGTCTTGAGTACCCGCGCAGTGCCAAACGGCGATGGTCCGCGACATCAGCGAGGCGGGATATGGCTGGCTTCGGGCGACTTGGCTGGGCGGTACAGAATGCCGCGCTGCGCCATGTCCGGTGCGCGAATTGGTCTCGAGCTGCCTTGTATAGCTTTGCGCAAGAGTTGGGTACGCACACCGTGCAGAACGGCGGTAAGTCGCGACGTCGGCGAGGCGGGATATGGCTGGCTTCGGGCGACTTGGCTGGGCCGCAGAGAACACGGCGCCGCGCGGCGTCCCGCGCACGGAATGCCTTCGGACAAGTTGCAGAACGTCCACGCATGTCCTGTTGATCGTCCCATGTCGTTGCTAGGACGCTCCGATACGCGACGGATGGACCCGAGGGCGGAAGTGGGTCGGGGCGGAGACTGTGACAGCGTGTTTGTGTCGATGAATGCGCGCGAAGAGGTGCTGAAAACGTAAATGCGACATGCCTGGACCGTTTATGCACCAAACGCACGGCTCATGGGTGTCGGCGGACTCGTCTCGGGCGCGGGCGTCGACTGGTACCGGCGGCGGGGGCGGGCGAGCAGCGGGGAGGGAAGAACGGCGGCGAGAGCGGGGAACAGAGCAGAGACGAGACCGCGGAACGGGCAGTGGATGCGTGCGTCGAGGGCGGAGCATGGGTGCACTGGAAGAGGTCGACTGGAGGCGACGACGGGCAAAAGGCGCGATCGACGCAGCGTCGACGCGGCGGCTGCAGCCAATGAGCGGTCTGAGCGAGCGCCTCCGGCGGCCCATGACGCCGCAGCCTGGCCACGCGTCGCGTCCCAGCCCGAGGGCGTTGACGAAGCGGGGCGAGAACAGGTAAGTAGCCAGATCAGGCCTTCAGAAGGAGGAGGTATGTAGCCACCGGCCGCTGCAGTCGCACGCGCGATCATGGGCGGCCCTGGCATTGGGCGTCTAGACGGTGACAGCGTTGCCTCTTTTGGATATGTACTCGAGCGTCTAACCAGTAATCGTTCGGAATTAGTGTGACAATCAGCGACTTCGTGCGATATCCTGCTCGTAGGGATCATGACATCCTGCTCGTAGGGATTATGACCTTCTTATGTTTCGACTCACGGTTCTTGAATGGCAGTTATGCACTAGGCTGTTTGAGCACCACACGTGCTTGGCCAGGCCCGGGGTGTGCATGAAATGTGCGTGTTGTTCTGCTTCAAGTTCACTGCCTCGACCACTATCCTTCACCTCCGTCACTATCTGCTCATACATGTGCTCTTATGCAGGTCCTTCGACGTTATGTGGCCTGGCATTGCCTCCTCATCCAGGGAATCCAGCATGGCGATTGCTGTGTCATTCAGGATATGTACCGATTTCAAGGCTGACCGTCTCGTTAGACTGCGGCGCACGTCTTCGCGCCAGCATCGTAATTGAGCATGGCGTCACGCTAGCCAGATACACGAGTCCAGCTTGCCTCACCCTCCCTTTTCCGCCGAGCATCGTGGCGCGGCTCGGTACTTAAGCCTCCTCCCGAGCCCTGGCAAGGTTCGAGGCATCTGGAACTCTCTTACTCTCTTTGCTATCTCAGGGCGCCCGCAGGACGGCTCTCGACGTCGAGCGAGATGCTCAGCGCACTTTACCGCATGCTGCAGGCCAGCCCTGCTCCCGATCCCGGACAAGACCGCGCGTCGGCGGACAGTGCCAGAGAAGACACGAATGGCGAGGCGCGTGCGGCGACCAGTGCAGATGATTCTGGTCTCGGGCTGGAGACGATGCGTCTAGAGCGAAGACCGTCCGTCGATGCTAGCGCAGTGATGGACGCTAGGCGACGCGCCCCTTCCCATGTTTCGTGGAAGACACCCAACGTGAATCCGAGTCCCAGTCCCATCTCTGATTCCGTATGGAGTTCGCAGTATGAGAGTCATTCTGCGTCGGCACCATCATTACTGCTGCTGAATCCCGGGTCAGCGACAAAGGCAGCGTCGATTCATCGACACAGTTCGCAGTCCTTGCGCACCCCGTCCATCACAGCCTCAGAAGACTTGTCGAGGCGGAACAGCCCGGAAAAGAGGGAGAACGTCGAACTCTATCCTCCGAGGCATCTCCCAGTGATTGATCCACGTGTGCGGTTCCCCAGCGGAAGGAGGCCGTCGACGGACTCAGTGCCCCCTACGCCGGAATCCACCAGGGTGCATGACGGACGTGAGTCGATAGGACACCTCTTCCATACATCTATCGTTGACGATGCGCTACAGACCTCGCTGCATATCCAGGAGCGTTCATCAATCGGCCCCTCAATCGTACTACCAGCCAAACGTCGACAAGCACGACCGCCTCTGTGCCCGCTATCCCGCCTCTGGACCTCCGGCCCGACTTCCAAAAGACTATCGGTCCGCCCATTCGCAAGTCGCGTCTCCCGCCGCCGACGCTGCCCACCGTCGTAGGCAGTCCTCATCCGGGAAAGTACTCCGTCATATACGAGGACGGCTCCTCTGCGCGAACCTCGCGAAGCTTCGTCACCGCACCCTCCGTGCATTCTGTTCGCGACGTGTCCACGCCCGAGCCTGGTGGCGACGCACAGCATGCAGAGGAACGCCCAGTGCACGCACGGGATTATGCTATTTCCACCACGTCGAGCGTCGACGTCACGCCTGCAGTGCGGACGAGCGGCCTCCCAGAGGGGCTGTACGACATTGACCTGGGCGAGCCCTCGCACGCCGGAACCAGTACACACGCCGGGAGCACCAGCACGAGTCCGCGGCTCACACAGCCTCTCCTGCCCGCACCTCCCAGCGCCATCCCGCGCCGCCCGCGCTCCATCTCCTCGGGTGGCTCTCGCTCTGAGAGCTACATCTACAACCGCTGGCTCAGGGGCGTCTCCTTCGGGAGTGGCAACTACGAGTTCCACACCCCCCGTGCGTTCTCGCGCAGCCAGAGCCGATCGTACCTCGCAGGGCGGGCGGGGATGACGAGCGCAAGCATCCTTTTCTGGCTGGGCTTCATCGGACCGTGGTGTTGGCTCATCGGCGGGTGGATGCTCACCACGGAAGGCGAACTCGAGCCCGAGTTCAAGCGTGAGATGGACATCAAGCACGGTGCGGACGCGATCTTGCCCCAGTGGTTCAGGCATGGCAAGAAGCGTGCGAGGGTGGAGACTTCCTCGTGGCGATTGACTGGCTCGCGGGCGTCGAGTTTGCGGAGGCGATACCCGAGCGGGAGGCTGCTGAGGTGGGATCGGGCGTGGCGACAACAGGCGCTGGAAGGGTACGACGACCGAGGAGAAACTGTGAGTAAGGCCTCTCTCTAGGTTTATAAAGCGCTGGCAGGCCTCTCTCTAGGTGTAGAAAGCGCTGGCAGGCCTGTTTCTTGGTATACAGGGCACTTGCAGGGCTCTGCGTACACGAGAGCGTGCGGGTTCCATTCGCACTCGAGGCACGGGGATCCGTTCAAGCCCAAGGTGCGTCGTTACTCGTATATAGCTACAGTACACCAATGAAACCCGTTCGTCTACGAGCGCTCTCCACAGCGGCGAGCGTTCGAGATCATCTCACACAGCTGCTGTCATTCCCGCCGTCCTACGCCTCTCGCTATCTCGTCCAGTCACGGAACGGCTGTCTGGACCCTTCACCAAGTGCGGTGTTCCGTTGGGGGCTACGTGCCCAAGAAGATCGCGCGCAAATGTGTAACATCGCACCTACGAGCCTGCGGTCCCGTCAGCAAAGAGTGCACGAGGCAGACGCGAGCTCACCTTCAAGCAGCCGCCGAACGGTCCACGTCCGCACGTATCGCTCCGTTTCCTCCGTAGACGTTCCTGTACATCACGACCGTCTCCGCGTAACGCGCCGCTTGATGCACGATGCTGCGCTTCTCCTCGTAACGTTGAATATCACTTGTTGAACCTGCATGACCACTCTCGTCAGCAGCCAATCCAAGAAGGACTCAAGACTCACCTGTCGCCGCATTCAGAGCAACTGCCAATCGAGACGTCCCAGTCTCGCCCGCACGCGCCCATCTCGAGCTTCACATCCTATTGGGCCACCTGTCACGCCTCCACCGCCGCCCGTCCGCGTGCCCCGCAAGGTGGCCAAAGTGACCTTCGCAAGTCACTCTTACTTGTAATCAAGCCAGCGTGCACCCGCTCGCGCCTGAGCTGCGTCTGTAGCTTGATAAGCAATCAACGTCCTACTGAATAATCGCAGACTTACCGAACCGCCGCGACTCTCTGCAGATGCCGCTCGACCCGCCTTCTTCTCGCTGGCCATCACTGTTGTGCATCCCATCTGTGAGGCTTCCTGTCCGTATTGTGTCTCGGGCGGCATCGGACACAACCATCGCTATCCGAATGTTGTTGATACATGTCGTCGTTGCGTTCTCGATGGGCACCACCACCTATTCGTCAAGTCAGTAACTGAGCTACCAAAGGGAGACAAGGACCGACCTCCGGACTCGGAGCGGCTATTGCGGCGACGCGTGTCCCGCCGTCGAATAGTGACAAGCGGTCAGCTGTCACGGTCTACAAGTTGCTGAGACCGACCTCAACCAACGCGGGACTTCGGATGGCCAGTCCACAGACCGAATACTGCACACAACCACGTAGTAAGCTACACGCCCTTTTTCATACGCATGCAGTGCTTACCGATCCGCGTGTCGGCAGTGATTTTCTGTGAAGACGAGCGGGGCAGTCCTGTCATGTGGTTGCAAACCCGCTCTAAGCTCTTGACAGGCGATCTGTGACTTGAGCGCGTGTTCGAGCGTGACGTCTCGATCCAGTTTGTGTGCGTTGAAGAAGCGGCCATCCAGTTGGGAGCGCGCTCCGCGTCTTACAGCCTGAGTACGTTCTCTGCTTGCCTGCGCAATGAATAACTGCGAAGGTTGAGAGATGCTTTGCTGATGATTTCATCAACAGAGGTTACTTCGCTGCACTACTCGAGTACGTACCTCGCTGTCACAGCTCTGCTGACACGAGCCCTCTCAGGTTCGATGTCCGACGCGCCGGCACCATCAAGCTCTCCCTTGGACCAAGCTTTCCGTCGCTGTCTTCTACCAGACAACGGCTGGATACCGCGCGGCACAGACCGCCTTCGGTTCCGGTCGTGATTGAACGTATCGCGGTGGCTTGAACCAAGCTTTTTGAAATCAATTCAACGGAACTGCTAGAGTTAATGGGGACAGAAACGGTTGGGAACCACAACAAAAAGGACACACCAATGTCTTGAATATGAACGAGCTCTTCGTTCCAGTTGGATCTACCAGATTTAGATAGTTTCTCTTCAAGGCTCGGACTTCATGTGTGAGCACTGTTCTCACACCTCACGCCCTTAAACCTCGTGACGTCTCTCCGATGCACACCAGTACTGACTGTCTGCGTGCACTGACGAGCCAGCAGATAAGTGTTCTACAACCTCAGTAAGATATACTAGTACTCACTGTGTATGAACAGTTGCATCGACGAGGAGGAGGTTGAACAAATGGGTCGTGGCGTAGGTCAGTAGGGTGAGTGTCAAGACTTAGAGGCTGTACACCGGCAATCACAGAATACACAGATTCAGGACTTACCTAATGACCATGCAGTGTACGTTGCTACTCAATCACAACTGATCGGTTGTCTTCGGTGAATTAGCAATACGTTCAGAACTCCGACCCTGGACGGGTCCATGATCACACTGACTCAGAGAATCTGATCTAAACGAGTAGCCGAGGCTTTGAATTGTATCCAACAAGACCGGCTTGTTGATGCGCGCACTGTCATCTCATTCCAAATCTGGCAGTTCCTCATGTGTCAGCTTCGCTTTCAACTGTGGTCCGGGAGCCACGTCCCAGACTGTAGTGCTCATGGTTCTTGACACAGCCCCTCCAGATTGTCCTATGGACAGCAGACTGTACAGTATTGGGGACATCCTCCATACTATGCAATCTCCTGTTCACAAGCCAAGCCGCCAGGACAACTGATTTCGTAAAGACAGAACCAGTACAATCTCAGATCACACTAGAACAAGTCAACAGAATCCATCAAGAACATTGCTACGTACAACTACCACGGTGTACCCTCACCGCAATGGTCCGCGCCTCGGCTTTCCTATTCGCCGATGAGTCGTCGCTCAAGTTCACTATGATACATATTCGCCAGGATACATACTCCGAGGATCTCCGCAAGGAACAGATCCTGCTGCTCAAACGCGTCAGTGCATGCCGCCGGGGGACAGCGAATTCGGATAGGTTTCCGAGGGAACCTACTAGGTTAGGTCAGCGCGCGAGGCCCCAGTGCTGTGATTGGACATAGTACTAAGAGCCACCTTTCAATTCGCCGTTCCGGCAGTGTATTGGCCACCACTTACAAGCCCAGAACTGTTGACTATTGCCCAATGCCACAGCATTGATCCCTCGCAGGACGAGACAGCTGACGAGGGAGATGACGAAGTCTAGGAAACAGTACGGCGCGACGAAGGCTGGCAGCGCGCTGTCAAGCCCGCACGGAGGAGGCCTCGTGATGCTGTCCAAATCGGGCAGCCGGACACCTTGTGGCGTGCAGTGGCGAGTGACCGCGTTCGCGCGTTGCCCCGAACATCCATCCTCCGCTGCCAATCCCCGCTGCCTCGACGCGTCGCGACACAATATGACATTCAGAAAACACGAAGACATAAGAAAACTACTAGTTGTCAAATCCGGACGCGCTCTCGATGTCCGACACGCCGCCGCCACCGCCGTCAACCTCCGCTTCACCGTCCTCGATGTCCTCGACCTCCGTCTCGTACGCATCAGAGTCGTCGACATATGGCTTGCTTTTAGGACCCATGCGGATCTGTCTTGGCGGCCTGGAGAGCCGAAGCCAGGGAAGCACGCGCTGCTTGCCGTAGTCGCTCCTCGTAGCACGGCGCGGGCGCGGAACATACCACCCGGGAGCAGCTTTCTCGACGGTGAGCACGTCGCGTTCTTCACGCGAGAGTCGATCAAAGTGCATAAAACCGCACTGGATGCGACCGCACAGCTGTCGCATAGTGCGAATCCCGCCTGGGACGCGACTGAGATTGGCGAAGGTAAGGTGCTGCGGCCAACCTTCAAGGCGGACACCGTACTTGGTGGCAACGAAGGTGAAAAAATCCTCCGCGTTCCAGCGCATTCGCGCGACTTGGTCGCCGGTGAAAAACTCTGGATTGGTGCGTCAGTCAGACTAGTCCATGATCGGGTATGAGAGTCTGCAGTACATACGCAGTCTCTCTGTCAACAGTCGGCGTACTTCCCCTCTCTCCTTCGCGAGGCGCGAGCTGTAGGTCACCTTGGGGCTCGCCAGGGGCTTGTGCTTGATCACGAGAATGGGCCGGAGAGGTCGCCGCCGATGGCGGGGTGACTGGGTGAGTAATTTGTGCGTGAGCATGAGGGTGTTCGCGGCGGTCGCTGTGGGGGAGGTACTGCTGCGACGGCGGATGCAGGATTGGCGAGCAGAATAAGGTATACATCTATATGTATCCTGTGAATGCTCAATGCCCGAGATTGAACGGCTTCGAGAGCTGAACCAGTCAGCAGACCAATACCATGCCGACGGTCTGTGCTGCTCGTTTCAGAGCAGTTCGCCGCTACTACGTAACATCGACGCGACGGTCCGGGGCGCTGGATGCAGCGTACCTGCACGGCGTTTTGCTATTTTCAACATCAAATGAGTGGCCCTTGACTTCGCAGCAGACGGCAGATGCTCAACTAAGCCTAGCGCAGCTCCGTAGGCCCATCGCGGCTTGGTCCTCGGCTCAACAACCCTGCAGATTATGCGACGCTCTCACCGGTGTGTGCGTATCACTCAATAGGTGTGCCCGCTGTCAGTAACGTCCTGGAATCGCACTTACGGCACGCGTAGCGGCTACGGTGGCACATCACTACCGTCCGACAAAACCGCGCTGTACCTGCGCGAAGCAAATTAGGCGGGTCTGCCGCCAGAAGACACCAATGCGGCAAGCCATCTCCCTGCCGCTCTCCCGAGTCGTCTGCGTGCTGACGGATGCTGACATGCGACCAAATAGCGACGGTTTAGGTGCCCCATGACATCTGCTCGCCCGAGCAGATACAAGTTCCAAGCTTCCTAGGTCCTTAAGAGTTCTAATAAGTAAAATCCCAGGCAGCAGCAATAATTATAGGGTACGTCGCTTCACTTCTCGGGGTCCTTAGATCTGCCGACGCATGGTCGACTTGGAGTGTCATTGCGGGGCGGCACGAGAAGTAGCGTCGTCGCGATTCTATCCAGTACAGACGCATTACAGGCAATGTTATCGTCTGCTTACAATCACAAGTGGGGAGTGTGCTCATCATCGCGAGCCCGGAACGTGTGGTGCAGTCATGTCATAGTAAGAATGCGATCCAGGCGGCCTCAAAGTCCACCAAGCTAGTCCGCTCATGTGATTGGTATGTGGCTCCTAACATATTCACCGGTCATATCTCACGATCTCAGGATGTATTGAGCGGCTTGTCATCGCCCGTCTCCGGGACGCATCAGTCACGTCCGGTACAGCAACAATCAAGAACGCATAGCCCGCCGCTTGGCTCGGCAGTCGTCTTGGGATGTCAGCGAACTTGAAGAGTCGCGTCTGTCTGTTCAATGTGTGTCTGGTATGTACGAGGCCGCGGTGACGTGCAACGGGCTGCGGGTTGCTGATAGTGACCACGGAGAAACTAGGCACTCCATGTCATGTGCGTTGCAAGGGGCGCGGGCGGCCATGATCCGTGCTCTCAAACTCCACCGTGATGCTTGCATGTCGGTAGGGCCTCGGAAAGCTCAGCGGCGCGGATTCGACGTACCCGTCACTGGGTGGCCGTTGTACTTCGAGGTCGACAGCAGCGAGAGCGGCGTGGCACACTGTACACTACGCCCACAGCGTTAAGCGTCTGACCGGTTACCGGCAAGTGGCCCAAGACACCGGCTGCGGTGTCGCGAATGCAATTCGGTCAGAATGCCTGTTGTACGGGAAATGATACTGTAGTCAGCCTGAGCATGAGCGCAAATGCGGACCAGTAGTAACTGCGAATTGAATATGCGACATTGGGAATGTGCGGAGAACGCGTTCGGGTACTCACAGATGATATTACAGTGTCGGAGAACGGGCTATCGAGGTCGCTGGCTGCTTCTCTCGGAGAGTGTACTTGGTCATCACCGCAGGACATTGAGACAATCCAAATGATGTCGGAGATGTACTATCAATCACGATTGTCCACTCCAGAATGGCCGAGGTACGAGCAGAGAATAAGTTGCAATTGTCGAATTACAATGGTATGTTCAATACTAGTGCCTTGGTATTTCGCGAGGCAGAACGGTTCCAATAAAGATCACGACGCGATCCGAATCAGCGAACTTCAAACTATAACCGGTTTGTATGTCAGATACTGTAGTGACTATCTTCGGCAACACAACTAAGACCAAGTACTGTAATAATGATAGAGTTAATGGGGACAGAAGGGTTGGAACTGGCGAGCGAGCTGCCTGAGCTCAAGAGCGATGTCGAGAACGCTGCCCATCGGGTAATGGCAGTGGGGCGAGCGTGAGCGGCACTGTAGTCTCCGCGTAGCCTGAGTGAGCGAGACTGGTAACAAACGGGCTTGTTTGGGATGTCGTACAACGGCGTAATGTTGGTTCAACCCCGAATCTAAGCCGGTCTATAAAGACACTGCCAGTACTTGTAGCTGGACTACCGGTGTGCGTACAGCAGCTCCGAAACACTACCACGCCGTGCTGCCTCGTTCACATAGCATAAGCATGCCAGTGGAAGACATGCTCGTCTTCGTTCGCAGACAGACCTACCAGTCCAGACTGACTTCGCTGCGACGGTGACTAGTAGTTCGCACCGCTCGGCATTGGCTTACGACGGTAGCAAAGTGAATATATTTCGTCCCCGGCAGTAACGTACATTTGTTCGGGAACATACCATACCTTGCCCAGCGAACCGGCTTGAACAGACAGGTTCAACAGACGCGAAGCTGAAAGACGTCAGACGTAAGATGCGGCTGGCGACCTCGCTGCACGTCGAGGGACGGCGCGCACTGCAACCGTACCCGGTGTTGCTTCCGTCGTCTCCTGGCCTGTTTGTCTGCTTGTCTGATCCCTCGGCCTGTCCGTCCGTTCAGAACGCACGACGTCCAGGTACTACCTGGTCGACGGTGCGCGCCGCATTCTTCACTGGGAAACACGCGAGCACACTGTGATGTACCTGCTCGCGCACCGATGAGTCAGTCTCATCCTTCGCCGGATAGCCTGCTCTACCAATCCTCGGGCCCCTGGTCGATCCACGACGCCCGCGCGACGAGACACGACGCGACTCTCACCGCAGGCAAGATGTCGCGATGCTCGTTGTTGCCGTAGGTTGCGCCGCTCTCATGCACATACATCCCTGCCGTCTGCAGCGATAACCAGGTCGCCGACGATGAGTTCTCCAGAAGCGAGCTTGACCGCTGCTTTTTCGGGCTTGACGTAGCGAGATCGTCTGTCAATCAAACGGCACCTCGCCTGCCCGGTACTGGACCCCCGCCCGCTAACGCGACATGGTTCGAAAGTCTTCACGCACCAATGCGCATTCGGCGTGTTGTGCGAGGTACTCGCAGTGCATTGGGCTCCGCCAGCGGCTCGCGACGACCTCACTCTGCCTCGGCCGCGACAACTGCGGCAACGTAGGCAGCGACTTGCACAACCTGGTCGCGCATTGCGGCCTCGTCCTGAATGTGCGCATCACCGTCTGCACATCGGGACGTGCCGCCGCCGTTGTTTCACGAGTCATCCCTTGTCATCGCGCTTTGAGTGTGGAAATTACGGCTTCCGGTTGCGTGCCAATTCGCAGCCGATCGTGAGTCTCCATGTACGCAAGTAGCTCTACCCGCCCATCAGACGTAGATGAGCCTATACGTGGACGCGCAATTTGGCGTCCCCCAAACCGCGCGGAACATCCCGCCGAATGTAGACGCTACAGGCTCGACACTGCGCGCCGAGAGACAGCTCTGCGAGCCCCATCTCGACGTGCAAGGCCCAGTCCAACTCATCTGGCCTGTGCGCGCGGTCCGTGCAGAATGGCGAGGGCCGATTGAATGTCACGCAGGCCGCCCGCACAGATCGCGATTAACACGCACGACGCACCGCTGTGTCGGGTGATCGAATCGCAAGCTGTGCGGGCTGCCGTCATGTCGCGCGGCGTGGCAACTTCGACGAGCGCCGCGCACGGACGTCCTGTCGATTAGCGATCCCCGCGCTATGCGAGGGTTGCCAGGGCGGGTATGGGTTGCAACAGTCATGTTGTATCCGTCGACACGACACGACGCGGCTCGTGCGCGGTCGATGGAACGGCTTCGTGGGATCCCGGGCGAAGGACGAGGATAAAAGGGGAGGCCGTGGATGGGCCACTGCAGCTCGACCTGCGTCTTCGTCCCGTCTTGTGCATCGTGAATCCGCCCTACGACGGTAAGTGGGAGCCCGCTTCGTCGCACGACGTGTATTGCTGACACGTTCGCTCTCGAAATGTTGAAGTCGCCGAAGGGCGCGTGCACAACGCGTGGGGAGACGCGACGTGTCGCTCGTCAGCGTAAGTGTCGTCGCGACGCGAATGCAGAATACGTACCGGTTGGCTCCCCGACGTGCCGTACGCGCTGTCCAGGGGCACCCCCGGGACCAGACGTAGCGCAGAATGCTGCGATACGGTCCTGCCGGTACGTAGCATCGTCGTGCCGTCGAAACACCGCTGACGAGGTCTTCGCAGAGGGGTTCGCGGGGGCGTGTTCTATTGTTAGAGCAAGCCGCGCTCGTCGTACAGGGACCAAGGTTAGTGTAGTAAGTACGTACGTAGCGTACCGCCCGTTTGACGTACATGTTGTGTTCAGGCGTGTCGAATTGCGCGGCGTGGCCGTCAGTTGTCGCAGTGGTGGAGATCGAGGGGCGGCACGGAGATCATATGGTCACCGAGGGCGCGCTGATGCCTTCGCCCGCGCTCCGATTTCGGGCTACATTCCCGCATCGTTCTCTCGTCGCCTCCTCATCCTTGCATTCCTCTCCTTCAACCATCGCTTGTACTCCGCGCCGGTTCGCTCACCGACCGTCCTCGGTTCGTCCCGGCTCCTGCGTACTCCTGGGGTGCGTCTGGAGAGCGCACGCAGGGTAGTGATGGACGTGTGGGTGCGGTATGGCGTGCGTTGCGGGGGGACGACGGACACCGGACGCGAGAGTTGGCCGTATCCCGGCCCTGAGATGGGCATCCGCCGCGCGAAGAGCGTGCGAACCGGTGTCTGCACGGTGTTCTGTTACTGCTAGACGACCGTAGTTGGTGTTAAGAATGAAGCGGTCATGATGTGCGTGACAACGCACCGTGCAAAGCGTCGTGCCGCGCCACGTCCGGTGCACAAAACCGTGTCGAACGGGCTGGTAGATGATGGTACGAGACTTGAGTACCGGTGTAGTACAGAACGGGGACGTTGTGTGACGTCGCCGAGGCGGGACATGGCTGCCTTCAGGTGACTTGACTGGGTGGCACAGAACACCTCGCCGCGCCATGTCCGGTGCGCGAATTGGTCTCGAGCTGCCTGGTATGGCTTTGCACAAGAGTTGGGTGCGCAGGCCGTGCAAAACGGCAGTGTGTCGCGACGTCGGCGAGGCGGGATATGGCTGGCTTCGGGCGACTTGGCTGGGTGGCACAGAAAATCTCGCCGCGCCGTGTCCGGTGCACGAAACGACGCCGGGCGGGCTGGTATAGCATTGTGAGAGTGTTGAGTACCCGCGCAGTGCCAAACGGCGATGGTCCGCGACATCAGCGAGGCGGGATATGGCTGGCTTCGGGCGACTTGGCTGGGCGGTACAGAATGCCGCGCTGCGCCATGTCCGGTGCGCGAATTGGTCTCGAGCTGCCTTGTATAGCTTTGCGCAAGAGTTGGGTACGCACACCGTGCAGAACGGCGGTATGTCGCGACGTCGGCGAGGCGGGATATGGCTGGCTTCGGGCGACTTGGCTGGGCCGCAGAGAACACGGCGCCGCGCGGCGTCCCGCGCACGGAATGCCTTCGGACAACTTGCAGAGCATCCACGCATGTCCTGTGGATCGTCCCATGTCGTTGCTAGGACGCTCCGATACGCGACGGATGGACCCGAGGGCGGAAGTGGGTCGGGGCGGAGACTTTGGCAGCGTGTTTGTGTCGATGAATGCGCGCGAAGAGGTGCTGAAAACGTAAATGCGACATGCCTGGACCGTTTATGCACCAAACGCACGGCTCATGGGTGTCGGTGGACTCGTCTCGGGCGCGGGCGTCGACTGGTACCGGCGGCGGGGGCGGGCGAGCAGCGGGGAGGGAAGAACGGCGGCGAGAGCGGGGAACAGAGCAGAGACGAGACCGCGGAACGGGCAGTGGATGCGTGCGTCGAGGGCGGAGCATGGGTGCACTGGAAGAGGTCGACTGGAGGCGACGACGGGCAAAAGGCGCGATCGTCGACGCGGCGGCTGCAGCCAATGAGCGGTCTGAGCGAGCGCCTCCGGCGGCCCATGACGCCGCAGCCTGGGCCACGCGTCGCGTCCCAGCCCGAGGGCGTTGACGACGCGGGGCGAGAACAGGTAAGTAGCCAGATCAGGCCTTCAGAAGGAGGAGGTATGTAGCCACCGGCCGCTGCAGTCGCACGCGCGATCATGGGCGGCCCTGGCATTGGGCGTCTAGACGGTGACAGCGTTGCCTCTTTTGGATATGTACTCGAGCGTCTAACCAGTAATCGTTCGGAATTAGTGTGACAATCAGCGACTTCGTGCGATATCCTGCTCGTAGGGATTATGACATCCTGCTCGTAGGGATATGACCTTCTTATGTTTCGACTCACGATTCTTGAATGGCAGTTATGCACTAGGCTGTTTGAGCACCACACGTGCTTGGCCAGGCCCGGGGTGTGCATGAAATGTGCGTGTTGTTCTGCTTCAAGTTCACTGCCTCGACCACTATCCTTCACCTCCGTCACTATCTGCTCATACATGTGCTCTTATGCAGGTCCTTCGACGTTATGTGGCCTGGCATTGCCTCCTCATCCAGGGAATCCAGCATGGCGATTGCTGTGTCATTCAGGATATGACCGATTTCAAGGCTGACCGTCTCGTTGGACTGCGGCGCACGTCTTCGTGCCAGCATCGTAATTGAGCATGGCGTCACGCTAGCCAGATACACGAGTTCAGCTTGCCTCAACCTCCCTTTTCCGCCGAGCATCGTGGCGCGGCTCGGTACTTAAGCCTCCTCCCGAGCCCTGGCAAGGTTCGAGGCATCTGGAACTCTCTTCCTTGAAACTCTCTTCTCTTTGCTATCTCAGGGCGCCCGCAGGACGGCTCTCGACGTCGAGCGAGATGCTCAGCGCGCTTTACCGCATGCTGCAGGCCAGCCCTGCTCCCGATCCCGGACAAGACCGCGCGTCGGCGGACAGTGCCAGAGAAGACACGAATGGCGAGGCGCGTGCGGCGACCAGTGCAGATGATTCTGGTCTCGGGCTGGAGACGATGCGTCTAGAGCGAAGACCGTCCGTCGATGCTAGCGCAGTGATGGACGCTAGGCGACGCGCCCCTTCCCATGTTTCGTGGAAGACACCCAACGTGAATCCGAGTCCCAGTCCCATCTCTGACTCCGTATGGAGTTCGCAGTATGAGAGTCATTCTGCGTCAGCACCATCATTACTGCTGCTGAATCCCGGGTCAGCGACAAAGGCAGCGTCGATTCATCGACACAGTTCGCAGTCCTTGCGCACCCCGTCCATCACAGCCTCAGAAGACTTGTCGAGGCGGAACAGCCCGGAAAAGAGGGAGAACGTCGAACTCTATCCTCCGAGGCATCTCCCAGTGATTGATCCACGTGTGCGGTTCCCCAGCGGAAGGAGGCCGTCGACGGACTCAGTGCCCCCTACGCCGGAATCCACCAGGGTGCATGACGGACGTGAGTCGATAGGACACCCCTTCCACACATCTCTCGCTGACGATGCGCTACAGACCTCGCTGCATATCCAGGAGCGTTCATCAATCGGCCCCTCAATCGTACTACCAGCCAAACGTCGACAAGCACGACCGCCTCTGTGCCCGCTATCCCGCCTCTGGACCTCCGGCCCGACTTCCAAAAGACTATCGGTCCGCCCATTCGCAAGTCGCGTCTCCCGCCGCCGACGCTGCCCACCGTCGTAGGCAGTCCTCATCCGGGAAAGTACTCCGTCATATACGAGGACGGCTCCTCTGCGCGAACCTCGCGAAGCTTCGTCACCGCACCCTCCGTGCATTCTGTTCGCGACGTGTCCACGCCCGAGCCTGGTGGCGACGCACAGCATGCAGAGGAACGCCCAGTGCACGCACGGGATTATGCTATTTCCACCACGTCGAGCGTCGACGTCACGCCTGCAGTGCGGACGAGCGGCCTCCCAGAGGGGCTGTACGACATTGACCTGGGCGAGCCCTCGCACGCCGGAACCAGTACACACGCCGGGAGCACCAGCACGAGTCCGCGGCTCACACAGCCTCTCCTGCCCGCACCTCCCAGCGCCATCCCGCGCCGCCCGCGCTCCATCTCCTCGGGTGGCTCTCGCTCTGAGAGCTACATCTACAACCGCTGGCTCAGGGGCGTCTCCTTCGGGAGTGGCAACTACGAGTTCCACACCCCCCGTGCGTTCTCGCGCAGCCAGAGCCGATCGTACCTCGCAGGGCGGGCGGGGATGACGAGCGCAAGCATCCTTTTCTGGCTGGGCTTCATCGGACCGTGGTGTTGGCTCATCGGCGGGTGGATGCTCACCACGGAAGGCGAACTCGAGCCCGAGTTCAAGCGTGAGATGGACATCAAGCACGGTGCAGACGCGATCCTACCCCAGTGGTTCAGGCATGGCAAGAAGCGTGCGAGGGTGGAGACTTCCTCGTGGCGATTGACTGGCTCGCGGGCGTCGAGTTCGCGGAGGCGATACCCGAGCGGGAGGCTGCTGAGGTGGGATCGGGCGCGGCGACAACAGGCGCTGGAAGGGTACGACGACCGAGGAGAAACTGTGAGTAAGGCCTCTCTCTAGGTTTATAAAGCGCTGGCAGGCCTCTCTCTAGGTGTAGAACGCGCTGGCAGGCCTCTTTCTAGGTGTACAAAGCGCTGGCGGGCCTCTTTCTATGTATACAGGGTACTCGCAGCGCTCTGCCTATAGGAGAAGGCTCGGCATCCGTTCGAACTCGAGGCGCGGGGATCCGTTCAAGCTCAAGGTGCGTCGTTACTCGTATATAGCCTCTCTATGTACAGTACTTCTATTAGCACAGTCCGTCTGCGAGTGCAAACAAGAGGTACATTAAAGCACGCAGCGACGAGCGTTCGAGATCATCTCACGCTAGTCCAGTCATTCCCGCTGTCCTATGCGTCTCGCCGTCTGGTCCACTCACGGAATGGGCTACGTGCCCGAGAAGATCACCCCCGAATGTGCAACATCGAGCTTTCGAGTCCACGGTCCCGTCAGCAAGCATCGCACGAGGCAGACGCAAAACCCACCTACAGCCCATGCGTTCCTGCTCTCGTTTCTCCTGTACTCATCACTCCAAGTCCACTTCCCCCGTAGATATCCCTATGTGTTGCGATCATCTCCGCCTAGCGTGCCGCTTGATGGGAGATACTGCGCTTGCAGCCTACGTTTCCGTCCGCTATTCATACGCGCAACTTCTTGAGTGCGATGGAACCGCACGATCATGATGTCGTGCACCTGCATGATCGCTCTCATCAGCAGCCGGTTCGAGAGGATAAACTCAAGACTTACCTGTCGAGGAGAGAGCACCGCAGTCGACGCAACCGCTCGACTGTCAACCGAGCTGTTGCGCTCATCACCATGTCCCCGTCTCGCCCCGGGCCGCACGTACCCATCTTGAGCTTCGCTGGGCCACTCGTCACACCCCCGCTCTAGCCACACCTCCCGCCCGCATGCCCCGCAAGCCGGCGAAGCATATACGTGACCTTTTCAAGTCGTTCATTTGAGGGAGCGGGCTCCCGCTCGTAATTAAGCCGCGTCTGTAGCTTGGTAAGCAATCAACGTCCTAGAGCTGAATAATCGCAGACTTACCAAACAATGTCGGCGCTTCACTCTTCCGCCGCGAGTCTCTGTAGATGGGCCGATCGACTCGTTTCCTCCTCGCTGGCCGCCACTGTCGTGCGTCCAATCTGTGCTTGCTGTCTGGATTGTGTCTCGGGCGGCACCGGTCACGACCATCGCCATCCGAATGCTGTCAATGATACATGTCGTCGCTGCGTTCTCGATGGGCACCACCACCTGTTCACGCGTCAAGTCAGTAACTGAGCTACCAAATAGAGACAAGGGCCGACCTCCGGACTCGGAGCGGCTATTGCAGCAACGCATTACGCGTGTCCCGCCGTCAAATAGTGACAAGCGGTCAGCTGTCACAGTCTACAAGTTGCTGAGACCGGCCTCGACCAACACGAGACTTCGGATGGCCGATGGTCAGTCCACCGACCGAATACTGCACACAACCACATAAGCTATACATCCTTTTTCATACGCATGCAGTGCTTACCGATCCGCGCGTCGGCAGTGATTTTCCGTGAAGACGAGCGATCCTGTAATGTGGTTGCAAACCCGGTCTAAGCTCTTGACAGGCAATCTGTGACTTGAGCGCGTGTTCGAGCGTGACTCCCTCTCGATCCAGTTTGTGTGCGTTGAAGAATCGGTCATCCAGTTGGGAGCGCGCTCCGCGTCTTACAGTACGTTCTCTGCTTGTCTGCGCAATGAATACTTGCGAAGGTTGAGAGATGCTTCGCTGATGATTTCATCAACAGAGGTTACTTCGCTGCACTACTCGAGTACGTACCTCGCTGTCACAGCTCTGCTGACACGAGCCCTCTCAGGTTCGATGTCCGACGCGCTGGCACCATCAAGCTCTCCCTTGGACCAAGCTTTCCGTCGCTGTCTTCTACCAGACAACGGCTGGATACCGCGCGGCACAGACCGCCTTCGGTTCCGGTCGTGATTGAACGTATCGCAGTGGCTTGAACCAAGCTTTTTGAAATCAATTCAACGGAAATGCTAGAGTTAATGGGGACAGAAACGGTTGGGAACCACAACAAAAAGGACACACCAATGTCTTGAATATGAACGAGCTCTTCGTTCCAGTTGGATCTACCAGATTTAGATAGTTTCTCTTCAAGGCTCGGACTTCATGCGTGAGCACCGTTCTCACACCTCACGCCCTTAAACCTCGTGATGTCTCTCCGATGCACGCCAGTACTGACTGTCTGCGTGCACTGACGCGCCAGCAGATAAGTGTTCTACAACCTCAGTAAGATATACTAGTACTCACTGTGTATGAACAGTTGCATCGACAAGGAGGAGGTTGAACAAATGGGTCGTGGCGTAGGTCAGTAGGGTGAGTGTCAAGACTTAGAGGCTGTACACTGGCAATCACAGAATACACAGATTCAGGACTTACCTAATGACCATGCAGTGTACGTTGCTACTCAATCACAACTGATCGGTTGTCTTCGGTGAATTAGCAATACGTTCAGAACTCCGACCCTGGACGGGTCCATGATCACACTGACTCAGAGAATTTGATCTAAACGAGTAGCCGAGGCTTTGAATTGTATCCAACAAGACTGGCTTGTTGATGCGCGCACTGTCATCTCATTCCAAATCTGGCAGTTCCTCATGTGTCAGCTTCGCTTTCAACTGTGGTCTGGGAGCCACGTCCCAGACTGTAGTGCTCATGGTTCTTGACACAGCCCCTCCAGATTGTCCTATGGACAGCAGACTGTACAGTATTGGGGACATCCTCCATACTATGCAATCTCCTGTTCACAAGCCAAGCCGCCAGGACAACTGATTTCGTAAAGACAGAACCAGTACAATCTCAGATCACACTAGAACAAGTCAACAGAATACATCGGGAACATTGCTACGTACAACTACCACGGTGTACCCTCACCGCAATGGTCCGCGCCTCGGCTTTCCTATTCGCCGATGAGTCGTCGCTCAAGTTCACTATGATACATATTCGCTAGGATACATACTCCGAGGATCTCCGCAAGGAACAGATCCTGCTGCTCAAACGCGTCAGTGCATGCCGCCGGGGGACAGCGAATTCGGATAGGTTTCCGAGGGAACCTACTAGGTTAGGTCAGCGCGCGAGGCCCCAGTGCTGTGATTGGACATAGTACTAAGAGCCACCTTTCAATTCGCCGTTCCGGCAGTGTATTGGCCACCACTTACAAGCCCAGAACTGTTGACTATTACCCAGTGCCACAGCATTGATCCCTCGCAGGACGAGACAGCTGACGAGGGAGATGACAGAGTCTAGGAAACAGTACGGCGCGACGAAGGCTGGCAGCGCGCTGTCAAGCCCGCACGGAGGAGGCCTCGTGATGCTGTCCAAATCGGGCAGCCGGACGCCTTGTGGCGTGCAGTGGCGAGTGACCGCGTTCGCGCGTTGCCCCGAACATCCATCCTCCGCTGCCAATCCCCGCTGCCTCGACGCGTCGCGACACAGTATGACATTCAGAAAACACGAAGACATAAGAAAAGTACTAATTGTCGAATCCGGACGCGCTCTCGATGTCCGACACGCCGCCGCCACCGCCGTCAACCTCCGCTTCACCGTCCTCGATGTCCTCGACCTCCGTCTCATACGCATCAGAGTCGTCGACATACGGCTTGCTTTTCGGACCCATGCGGATCTGTCTTGGCGGCCTTGAGAGCCGAAGCCAGGGAAGCACGCGCTGCTTCCCGTAGTCGCTCCTTGTAGCACGGCGCGGGCGCGGAACATACCACCCGGGAGCAGCTTTCTCGACGGTGAGCACATCGCGTTCTTCACGCGAGAGTCGATCAAAGTGCATAAAACCGCACTGGATGCGACCGCACAGCTGTCGCATAGTGCGAATCCCGCCTGGGACGCGACTGAGATTGGCGAAGGTAAGGTGCTGCGGCCAACCTTCAAGGCGGACACCGTACTTGGTGGCAACGAAGGTGAAAAAATCCTCCGCGTTCCAGCGCATTCGCGCGACTGGGTCGCCGGTGAAAAACTCTGGATTGGTGCGTCGGTCAGACTAGTCCATGATCGGGTATGAGAGTCTGCCAGTACATACGCAGTCTCTCTGTCAACAGTCGGCGTACTTCCCCTCTCTCCTTCGCGAGGCGCGAGCTGTAGGTCACCTTGGGGCTCGCCAGGGGCTTGTGCTTGATCACGAGAATGGGCCGGAGAGGTCGCCGCCGATGGCGGGGTGACTGGGTGAGTAATTTGTGCGTGAGCATGAGGGTGTTCGCGGCGGTCGCTGTGGGGGGAGTACTGCTGCGACGGTGGATGTAAGATTGGCCAGCAGGACAAGGTGCATCTATATGTATCCTGTGAATGCTCAATGCCCGAGATCGAACAGCTTCCAGAGGTGAACCAGTCGGCAAACCAATACCATGCCGACGGTCTGCGTTGCTCGTTCCAGAGCTGCTCACCGCTACTACGTAACATCGACGCGGCGGTTCGGGGCGCTGGAAGCAGCGTACCTGCACGGCGTCTTGCTATTTTTGAGATCGAATGAGTAGCCCCTGGCTTCGCAGCAGACGGTAGATGCTCACCTAAGCCTAGCGCAGCTCCGTAGGCCTATCGTGGCTCGGTCCGGGTCCTCGGCTCAACAACCCTGTGGATGCCGCAGACGCTCTCACTGGCGTGTGCATATCTCTCAATAGGTATGCCCGCTGCCAACGACTATCATGCACTTCCCTTTACGGTACACGTAACTTACGGTGGCACTGGCAGATCACATTATCGCCGCACCGCGCTGTACGGCGTGGAGTGAACTAGACGGATCTGCCGCCAGAAGACTCGGACACTAGTACGGCGAGCCAGTTCCCTGCCGCTCTCGTCTGCATGCTCACAGGCGACGTGTTACCAAGTAGCGACGCCCATGACATCTGCTCGCCCAAGCAGATACAAGCCCCAAGCTTGCCAATCCCTCGAGGGTTCCGTGTAGTCAGAACTCAGGCCGCAGTAGCGATACGTTGGGTAGTATAGGTCGCTTCGTCCCCCGGGCTCCTTCGACTCTCTACTGACACATGGCCGAGCCAATGACACTGCGGGGTGGCGCGATAGTAGTGTCGTTGTCCCATCCAGTACGGCCCGTGTCACGGATGATAATACCATCTGCATACAATTACAAGGGAGGCAGGTGCTCCTAGTCATCATCATGAGCCCGGGTGCGTCGTGCAGTCGTGCCGTAGTAGGAGCCACGTTGGAATGGGATTGCCGTTCAACACATTGAAATGAGCGTAAAGCTATACTTGACCCGATTCGGGTGGTATGTTTCAGGCTCGTCGAGTCCTTCGAAATGACACTTGCAAAGTAGTGCACGTTGAGGGGACCGCTGGCTCGTCCTTGGTACCGTTATCTGTGCCGGTGAATGTCTACGAAACGGTCACCGAGCAAGCTCAAGGCTGGCTTGACCGTGGCGATCATTTTGTGGGCCATCATAACGGCTTAGTATCGACGGCGGTGACTACTGGCGTACGAAGCTGTCCGCACTGTCTAGCAACAGGTTCGCTGCCGCGTACGACTGCAGTATATCCTCATCCCAATGGTTCACGCCTCCGCTGACCTACTATTCGCTGATGCGTTTCGACAGTGGTGATGACATATTCATGGCCATGTTTCGACAAAAGTCTGTTGTGCAGACGATGGTGTGTGCTCAACATTCGCCGCGAACATAGAGCCCTGTGAATATGTACAGGGCTGAGTATAATTACACACTATGCAATCACAATGGAAACGAGGCGGTACACGTCCCAACTGATCCTATTCGCAAACAGTGTGTGTAACATATCGTACATAGCGAGTCTCCGCCGTCGACCGCGGACGCCCAGCTTGGTAACGAATACACAGAAACGTACAGATGCAAACGCATGGCGTGTCCGATGCTTCAATTCGTGCTGCAGATTGTCTGCCATCTGCGAGAGTACAAGGCGAGACCAAGCGAACTCACGGGTCCTGCTGTCTCTGCGCTGGGTCTGCAAATGCCCGTACGGCAATGTAGATGTTATCGTCTTCATCACGCACGACGTACAGACCCGCAATCCACGGCGTGTCGCATGTCCGATCTGTAGTCTCCGAGCTCTTGCTTTTCGAGCCGGCCTGCACGCAAATCGACCTGAGCAGATTCTGCTCATCTCTCGCAATGAGTGGAACCACTCCCAAACACCGTGTACCGGCCGCTATGAATCGCAATCTCGGTAGAGCTGCGATGGCACTGGAACCAGAACGGACGCAATTGCACCCGTAACAACGTCCGTGCATTGTTATGGAACCGACGAACGACTCGAGCGTGCGAACAGTGAGGTACCCGCACGAAACATCGCTTGCCAATCGGCGGTGTTCGTAGCAAGGGCCCCGGCGATGCTCAGACAGGCGGGTCGCACTGCGCCTGACGCTGACAGTCAGCACCGTTTCGAGCCGAATCCTCCATGGTCCTGCAGTGATCGCACGTCAGCGACTTGTGGGGATGTTCAGAAAGCCTCACCAAACGAGTGGGTTATACTCCCCACGAAGTCGGGCGATGATTCGTGCGGTCGTGCAACAGCCGAGCGAAGCGGCGGACGTGACACTCTGGATTGCTGTCTGTGCAAGATACCGTGAGTGGAAATCCGGGCGCGGTGGTGCTTTGTCAGTTGCGTCGGTCGGCCGCACAACACAAGCAGCAGCAAGCGTGCTCCGTCGTGTGCACGCCAGACTCTCCAACTGCAGACAGTTCGGCGCCCTGCATTGCGCGGCCACACAAGGCCACCGAGTTTTACGCGCCGTCATGATTGGTGAACGACCCGCCGCGCCGGATACACCGCTGCCGTCGCATGCGGATATCCAAGTCCGAGTCGCCGCATCCCGCTAGCCTAGGAACATCTTGCGAAAGACACGGACGGCGACCAGGAGAGGCAAACCCCAGCCGAGAGTAGTAGAATGACGGTGCGCTCGGCGACATGAGTCTGAAACTCCATCACGCGAGACCGTATCCACGACGCATTCCTGACGGGCTCGTCTGCAAAACGTGCAGCGCGTTCCTCTGGGGAAGCTCGGGCACCAGAGCACCTATACGGCGCGACGAGACGCAGCTCCAAGAGCCCAGTCTCATCGTGCGGTACCCAGTGCTCTGTCCAGCCCGCTCGTCTCCATCCGACTCGTTGGCCCGCAGCCACGGCGCGCCGCACTCACTGCGCGGAACGTTCTGCGCGCAGAGCAACTCTCGGCACGCGAGTAAATTGCAATGAACCGCCGCGATAGTCGCGCGCCACGCCTTGCTAGGTCAGGGTCCGCTCGGCTAAGCCTCTGCGCGCGTTGCTAGGGCGGGTCCTTCCACCGAGGTAGTCGCCGTCCTTGTCCAAGCGGACAATCAGCATCTGCAAGACGCTGTGATTGGCGTGCGAGGAGGCGCGGAGAAGTATATATGGGCGGGTCTTGGGTGAAGTCCTGCCATGCGTCCTTCCCCCTGTGCCTGCATCTCGTCTGTTCTACTCGCCGTGCCGGTGAAGAGCTTGCGGTGAGCTCGTACCCGTTGTTCGGTGTCGCGGGCTGCTAACGTCTGCGCTGTCTGTTCACCCTGTCATGGTCGTGTTGGACGTCGCCGACCCGACAAGGGCTGGTGAGTGTTTGTGCTGCTCCCCCATGGCCGCGGTTGACGATTGGCGTGGGCTAGTCCTCGCTGCGCAGGCGGGCGCACTGCGCGACGACGAACAGGGGGGAGGGCGGGGAGGATGAAGGCCTCGGTGCGGTCAGTAGCTTCGTTCCACAGCCGTGTACGTGTACTTACCGTGCGGTCTCGCTCCGTCCACGTCTCCAGTCAACTGCCCACTGCGTGCCTCGTCCTCGCTTCGGCCCCGTTCCCGCGTGCTGTCGGACTGTGTCCGCCGAACGCGCGCGCGCGACGAAGGGAACATTACGACGTAACGCTCACGGGACGTGTTGTCGGGCAGTAGCAGGGGGTGTGTGCGTGCGGCGCATCATGACTGAGTTGCGCGGGGGCTACGCGTAATTTGTTGGTGGCCCGGCATTGAGACGGTGCCGACTGGTTGTTGCACGTCTTGAAGCGTGCACGTCGGTGTCTGCCCGGTGTCCTGTTGCTGACGAGAGGTGCTAGAGGGCCATAGGTGGTGATCGACCCATATTCCCTGCGACAACATATGTCGCGCCGCGCCACTCCCGGTGAACGAAACCGTGTCGAGCGGGCTAATATGTAGCATTTTGAGAGTCTTGGGTTCCCGCGTAGTGGCAAACGGCGACGTTCCGCGACGTCGGCGAGGCGGGATATGGCTGCCTTTGGGCGACTTGGCTGGGCGGTACAGAATGCCGCGAACACGCACGGCGCACCGCTGTGTCGGGTGATCGAATCGCAAGCTGTGCGGGCTGCTTTCATGTCGCGCGGCGTGGCAACTTCGACGAGCGCCGCGCACGGACGTCCTGTCGATTAGCGATCCCCGCGCTATGCGAGGGTTGCCAGGGCGGGTATGGGTTGCAACAGTCATGTTGTATCCGTCGACACGACACGACGCGGCTCGTGCGCGGTCGATGGAACGGCTTCGTGGGATCCCGGGCGAAGGACGAGGATAAAAGGGGAGGCCGTGGATGGGCCACTGCAGCTCGACCTGCGTCTTCGTCCCGTCTTGTGCATCGTGAATCCGCCCTACGACGGTAAGTGGGAGCCCGCTTCGTCGCACGACGTGTATTGCTGACACGTTCGCTCTCGAAATGTTGAAGTCGCCGAAGGGCGCGTGCACAACGCGTGGGGAGACGCGACGTGTCGCTCGTCAGCGTAAGTGTCGTCGCGACGCGAATGCAGAATACGTACCGGTTGGCTCCCCGACGTGCCGTACGCTGCGCTGCTGTCCAGGGGCACCCCCGGGACCAGACGTAGCGCAGAATGCTGCGATACGGTCCTGCCGGTACGTAGCATCGTCGTGCCGTCGAAACACCGCTGACGAGGTCTTCGCAGAGGGGTTCGCGGGGGCGTGTTCTATTGTTAGAGCAAGCCGCGCTCGTCGTACAGGACCAAGGTTAGTGTAGTAAGTACGTACGTAGCGTACCGCCCGTTTGACGTACATGTTGTGTTCAGGCGTGTCGAATTGCGCGGCGTGGCCGTCAGTTGTCGCAGTGGTGGAGATCGAGGGGCGGCACGGAGATCGTATGGTCACCGAGGGCGCGCTGATGCCTTCGCCCGCGCTCCGATTTCGGGCTACATTCCCGCATCGTTGTCTCGTCGCCTCCTCATCCTTGCATTCCTCTCCTTCAACCATCGCTTGTACTCCGCGCCGGTTCGTTCAGCGACCGTCCTCGGTTCCCCCCGCTCCTGCGTACTCCTGGGGTGCGTCTGGACAGCGCACGCAGGGTAGTGATGGACGTGTGGGTGCGGTGTGGCGTGCGTTGCGGGGGGACGACGGACACCGGACGCGAGAGTTGGCCGTATTCCGGCCCTGAGATGGGCACCCGCCGCGCGAAGAGCGTGCGAACCGGTGTCTGCACGGTGTTCTGTTACTGAGAGGCTAGACGACCGTAGTTGGTGATTAAGAATGAAGCGGTCATGATGTGCGTGACAACGCACCGTGCAAAGCGTCGTGCCGCGCCACGTCCGGTGCACAAAATCCGTGTCGAACGGGCTGGTAGATGATGGTACGAGACTTGACTACCGGTGTAGTACAGAACGGGGACGTTGTGTGACGTCGCCGAGGCGGGACATGGCTGCCTTCAGGTGACTTGACTGGGTGGCACAGAACACCTCGCCGCGCCATGTCCGGTGCGCGAATTGGTCTCGAGCTGCCTGGTATGGCTTTGCACAAGAGTTGGGTGCGCAGGCCGTGCAAAACGGCAGTGTGTCGCGACGTCGGCGAGGCGGGATATGGCTGGCTTCGGGCGACTTGGCTGGGTGGCACAGAAAACCTCGCCGCGCCGTGTCCGGTGCACGAAACGACGCCGGGCGGGCTGGTATAGCATTTTGAGAGTGTTGAGTACCCACGCAGTGCCAAACGGCGATGGTCCGCGACATCAGCGAGGCGGGATATGGCTGGCTTCGGGCGACTTGGCTGGGCCCCAGAGAACGCGGCGCCGCGCGGCGTCCCGCGCACGGAATGCCTCCGGACAACTTGCAGAACGTCCACGCATGTCCTGTGGATCGTCCCATGTCGTTGCTAGGACGCTCCGATACGCGACGGATGGACCCGAGGGCGGAAGTGGGTCGGGGCGGAGACTTTGGCAGCGTGTTTGTGTCGATGAATGCGCGCGAAGAGGTGCTGAAAACGTAAATGCGACATACGTGGACCGATTATGCACCAAACGCACGGCTCATGGGTGTCGGCGGACTCGTCTCGGGCGCGGGCGTCGACTGGTACCGGCGGCGGGGGCGGGCGAGCAGCGGGGAGGGAAGAACGGCGGCGAGAGCGGGGAACAGAGCAGAGACGAGACCGCGGAACGGGCAGTGGATGCGTGCGTCGAGGGCGGAGCATGGGTGCACTGGAAGAGGTCGACTGGAGGCGACGACGGGCAAAAGGCGCGATCGACGAGCGTCGACGCGGCGGCTGCAGCCAATGAGCGGTCTGAGCGAGCGCCTCCGGCGGCCCATGACGCCGCAGCCTGGGCCACGCGTCGCGTCCCAGCCCGAGGGCGTTGACGACGCGGGGCGAGAACAGGTAAGTAGCCAGATCAGGCCTTCAGAAGGAGGAGGTATGTAGCCACCGGCCGCTGCAGTCGCACGCGCGATCATGGGCGGCCCTGGCATTGGGCGTCTAGACGGTGACAGCGTTGCCTCTTTTGGATATGTACTCGAGCGTCTAACCAGTAATCGTTCGGAATTAGTGTGACAATCAGCGACTTCGTGCGATATCCTGCTCGTAGGGATTATGACATCCTGCTCGTAGGGATATGACCTTCTTATGTTTCGACTCACGATTCTTGAATGGCAGTTATGCACTAGGCTGTTTGAGCACCACACGTGCTTGGCCAGGCCCGGGGTGTGCATGAAATGTGCGTGTTGTTCTGCTTCAAGTTCACTGCCTCGACCACTATCCTTCACCTCCGTCACTATCTGCTCATACATGTGCTCTTATGCAGGTCCTTCGACGTTATGTGGCCTGGCATTGCCTCCTCATCCAGGGAATCCAGCATGGCGATTGCTGTGTCATTCAGGATATGACCGATTTCAAGGCTGACCGTCTCGTTGGACTGCGGCGCACGTCTTCGTGCCAGCATCGTAATTGAGCATGGCGTCACGCTAGCCAGATACACGAGTTCAGCTTGCCTCAACCTCCCTTTTCCGCCGAGCATCGTGGCGCGGCTCGGTACTTAAGCCTCCTCCCGAGCCCTGGCAAGGTTCGAGGCATCTGGAACTCTCTTCCTTGAAACTCTCTTCTCTTTGCTATCTCAGGGCGCCCGCAGGACGGCTCTCGACGTCGAGCGAGATGCTCAGCGCGCTTTACCGCATGCTGCAGGCCAGCCCTGCTCCCGATCCCGGACAAGACCGCGCGTCGGCGGACAGTGCCAGAGAAGACACGAATGGCGAGGCGCGTGCGGCGACCAGTGCAGATGATTCTGGTCTCGGGCTGGAGACGATGCGTCTAGAGCGAAGACCGTCCGTCGATGCTAGCGCAGTGATGGACGCTAGGCGACGCGCCCCTTCCCATGTTTCGTGGAAGACACCCAACGTGAATCCGAGTCCCAGTCCCATCTCTGATTCCGTATGGAGTTCGCAGTATGAAAGTCATTCTGCGTCGGCACCATCATTGCTACTGCTCAATCCTGGGTCAGCGACAAAGGCAGCGTCGATTCATCGACACAGCTCACAGTCCTTGCGCACCCCGTCCATCACAGCCTCAGAAGACTTGTCGAGGCGGAACAGCCCGGAAAAGAGGGAGAACGTCGAACTCTATCCTCCGAGGCATCTCCCAGTGATTGATCCACGTGTGCGGTTCCCCAGCGGAAGGAGGCCGTCGACGGACTCAGTGCCCCCTACGCCGGAATCCACCAGGGTGCATGACGGACGTGAGTCGATAGGACACCCCTTCCACACATCTCTCGTTGACGATGCGCTACAGACCTCGCTGCATATCCAGGAGCGTTCATCAATCGGCCCCTCAATCGTACTACCAGCCAAACGTCGACAAGCACGACCGCCTCTGTGCCCGCTATCCCGCCTCTGGACCTCCGGCCCGACTTCCAAAAGACTATCGGTCCGCCCATTCGCAAGTCGCGTCTCCCGCCGCCGACGCTGCCCACCGTCGTAGGCAGTCCTCATCCGGGAAAGTACTCCGTCATATACGAGGACGGCTCTTCTGCGCGAACCTCGCGAAGCTTCGTCACCGCACCCTCCGTGCATTCTGTTCGCGACGTGTCCACGCCCGAGCCTAGTGGCGACGCACAGCATGCAGAGGAACGCCCAGTGCACGCACGGGATTATGCTATTTCCACCACGTCGAGCGTCGACGTCACGCCTGCAGTGCGGACGAGCGGCCTCCCAGAGGGGCTGTACGACATTGACCTGGGCGAGCCCTCGCACGCCGGAACCAGTACACACGCCGGGAGCACCAGCACGAGTCCGCGGCTCACACAGCCTCTCCTGCCCGCACCTCCCAGCGCCATCCCGCGCCGCCCGCGCTCCATCTCCTCGGGTGGCTCTCGCTCTGAGAGCTACATCTACAACCGCTGGCTCAGGGGCGTCTCCTTCGGGAGTGGCAACTACGAGTTCCACACCCCCCGTGCGTTCTCGCGCAGCCAGAGCCGATCGTACCTCGCAGGGCGGGCGGGGATGACGAGCGCAAGCATCCTTTTCTGGCTGGGCTTCATCGGACCGTGGTGTTGGCTCATCGGCGGGTGGATGCTCACCACGGAAGGCGAACTCGAGCCCGAGTTCAAGCGTGAGATGGACATCAAGCACGGTGCGGACGCGATCTTGCCCCAGTGGTTCAGGCATGGCAAGAAGCGTGCGAGGGTGGAGACTTCCTCGTGGCGATTGACTGGCTCGCGGGCGTCGAGTTTGCGGAGGCGATACCCGAGCGGGAGGCTGCTGAGGTGGGATCGGGCGCGGCGACAACAGGCGCTGGAAGGGTACGACGACCGAGGAGAAACTGTGAGTAAGGCCTCTCTCTAGGTTTATAAAGCGCTGGCAGGCCTCTCTCTAGGTGTAGAAAGCGCTGGCAGGCCTGTTTCTTGGTATACAGGGCACTTGCAGGGCTCTGCGTACACGAGAGCGTGCGGGTTCCATTCGCACTCGAGGCACGGGGATCCGTTCAAGCCCAAGGTGCGTCGTTACTCGTATATAGCTACAGTACACCAATGAAACCCGTTCGTCTACGAGCGCTCTCCACAGCGGCGAGCGTTCGAGATCATCTCACACAGCTGCTGTCATTCCCGCCGTCCTACGCCTCTCGCTATCTCGTCCAGTCACGGAACGGCTGTCTGGACCCTTCACCAAGTGCGGTGTTCCGTTGGGGGCTACGTGCCCAAGAAGATCGCGCGCAAATGTGTAACATCGCACCTACGAGCCTGCGGTCCCGTCAGCAAAGAGTGCACGAGGCAGACGCGAGCTCACCTTCAAGCAGCCGCCGAACGGTCCACGTCCGCACGTATCGCTCCGTTTCCTCCGTAGACGTTCCTGTACATCACGACCGTCTCCGCGTAATGCGCCGCTTGATGCACGATGCTGCGCTTCTCCTCGTAACGTTGAATATCACTTGTTGAACCTGCATGACCACTCTCGTCAACAGCCAATCCAAGAAGGTGGACTCAAGACTCACCTGTCGCCGCATTCAGAGCAACTGCCAATCGAGACGTCCCAGTCTCGCCCGCACGCGCCCATCTCGAGCTTCACATCCTATTGGGCCACCTGTCACGCCTCCACCCTCGCCACGCCGCCCGTCCGTGTGCCCCGCAAGGTGGCCAAAGTGACCTTCGCAAGTCACTCTTACTTGTAATCAAGCCAGCGTGCACCCGCTCGCGCCTGAGCTGCGTCTGTAGCTTGATAAGCAATCAACGTCCTACTGAATAATCGCAGACTTACCGAACCGCCGCGACTCTCTGCAGATGCCGCTCGACCCGCCTTCTTCTCGCTGGCCATCACTGTTGTGCATCCCATCTGTGAGGCTTCCTGTCCGTATTGTGTCTCGGGCGGCATCGGACACAACCATCGCTATCCGAATGTTGTTGATACATGTCGTCGTTGCGTTCTCGATGGGCACCACCACCTATTCGTCAAGTCAGTAACTGAGCTACCAAATGGAGACAAGGACCGACCTCCGGACTCGGAGCGGCTATTGCGGCGACGCGTGTCCCGCCGTCGAATAGTGACAAGCGGTCAGCTGTCACGGTCTACAAGTTGCTGAGACCGGCCTCAACCAACGCGGGACTTCGGATGGCCAGTCCACAGACCGAATACTGCACACAACCACGTAGTAAGCTACACGCCCTTTTTCATTCGCATGCAGTGCTTACCGATCCGCGTGTCGGCAGTGATTTTCTGTGAAGACGAGCGGGGCAGTCCTGTCATGTGGTTGCAAACCCGCTCTGAGCTCTTGACAGGCGATCTGTGACTTGAGCGCGTGTTCGAGCGTGACGTCTCGATCCAGTTTGTGTGCGTTGAAGAAGCGGCCATCCAGTTGGGAGCGCGCTCCGCGTCTTACAGCCTGAGTACGTTCTCTGCTTGCCTGCGCAATGAATAACTGCGAAGGTTGAGAGATGCTTTGCTGATGATTTCATCAACAGAGGTTACTTCGCTGCACTACTCGAGTACGTACCTCGCTGTCACAGCTCTGCTGACACGAGCCCTCTCAGGTTCGATGTCCGACGCGCCGGCACCATCAAGCTCTCCCTTGGACCAAGCTTTCCGTCGCTGTCTTCTACCAGACAACGGCTGGATACCGCGCGGCACAGACCGCCTTCGGTTCCGGTCGTGATTGAACGTATCGCGGTGGCTTGAACCAAGCTTTTTGAAATCAATTCAACGGAACTGCTGATGTTAATGGGGACAGAAACGGTTGGGAACCACAACAAAAAGGACACACCAATGTCTTGAATATGAACGAGCTCTTCGTTCCAGTTGGATCTACCAGATTTAGATAGTTTCTCTTCAAGGCTCGGACTTCATGCGTGAGCACTGTTCTCACACCTCACGCCCTTAAACCTCGTGACGTCTCTCCGATGCACACCAGTACTGACTGTCTGCGTGCACTGACGAGCCAGCAGATAAGTGTTCTACAACCTCAGTAAGATATACTAGTACTCACTGTGTATGAACAGTTGCATCGACGAGGAGGAGGTTGAACAAATGGGTCGTGGCGTAGGTCAGTAGGGTGAGTGTCAAGACTTAGAGGCTGTACACCGGCAATCACAGAATACACAGATTCAGGACATGCAGTGTACGTTGCTACTCAATCACAACTGATCGGTTGTCTTCGGTGAATTAGCAATACGTTCAGAACTCCGACCCTGGACGGGTCCAACAAGACTGGCTTGTTGATGCGCGCACTGTCATCTCATTCCAAATCTGGCAGTTCCTCATGTGTCAGCTTCGCTTTCAACTGTGGTCTGGGAGCCACGTCCCAGACTGTAGTGCTCATGGTTCTTGACACAGCCCCTCCAGATTGTCCTATGGACAGCAGACTGTACAGTATTGGGGACATCCTCCATACTATGCAATCTCCTGTTCACAAGCCAAGCCGCCAGGACAACTGATTTCGTAAAGACAGAACCAGTACAATCTCAGATCACACTAGAACAAGTCAACAGAATACATCGGGAACATTGCTACGTACAACTACCACGGTGTACCCTCACCGCAATGGTCCGCGCCTCGGCTTTCCTATTTGCCGATGAGTCGTCGCTCAAGTTCACTATGATACATATTCGCTAGGATACATACTCCGAGGATCTCCGCAAGGAACAGATCCTGCTGCTCAAACGCGTCAGTGCATGCCGCCGGGGGACAGCGAATTCGGATAGGTTTCCGAGGGAACCTACTAGGTTAGGTCAGCGCGCGAGGCCCCAGTGCTGTGATTGGACATAGTACTAAGAGCCGCCTTTCAATTCGCCGTTCCGGCAGTGTATTGGCCACCACTTACAAGCCCAGAACTGTTGACTATTGCCCAATGCCACAGCATTGATCCCTCGCAGGACGAGACAGCTGACAAGGGAGATGACGAAGTCTAGGAAACAGTACGGCGCGACGAAGGCTGGCAGCGCGCTGTCAAGCCCGCACGGAGGAGGCCTCGTGATGCTGTCCAAATCGGGCAGCCGGACACCTTGTGGCGTGCAGTGGCGAGTGACCGCGTTCGCGCGTTGCCCCGAACATCCATCCTCCGCTGCCAATCCCCGCTGCCTCGACGCGTCGCGACACAATATGACATTCAGAAAACACGAAGACATAAGAAAACTACTAGTTGTCAAATCCGGACGCGCTCTCGATGTCCGACACGCCGCCGCCACCGCCGTCAACCTCCGCTTCACCGTCCTCAATGTCCTCGACCTCCGTCTCGTACGCATCAGAGTCGTCGACATATGGCTTGCTTTTAGGACCCATGCGGATCTGTCTTGGCGGCCTGGAGAGCCGAAGCCAGGGAAGCACGCGCTGCTTGCCGTAGTCGCTCCTCGTAGCACGGCGCGGGCGCGGAACATACCACCCGGGAGCAGCTTTCTCGACGGTAAGCACGTCGCATTCTTCACGCGAGAGTCTATCAAAGTGCATAAAACCACACTGAATGCGACCGCACAGCTGTCGCATGGTGCGAATCCCGCCCGGGACGCGACTGAGATTGGCGAACGTAAGGTGCTGTGGCCAACCTTCAAGGCAGACACCATACTTGGCGGCGATGAAGGTGAAAAAATCCTCTGCGTTCCAGCGCATCCGGGCGGTTGAGTCGCCGGTAAAAGTCCCTGGATTGGTGCGTCAGTCAGACTATCTCATGATCGAGTATGTGAGTCTGGTACATACGCAGTCTCTCTGTCAACAGTCGGCGTACTTCCCCTCTCTCCTTCGCGAGGCGTGAGCTGTAGGTCGCCTTGGGGCTCGCGAAGGGCTTGTGTTTGATCACGAGAATGGGCCGGAGAGGTCGCCGCCGACGGGGTGACTGGGTGAGTACTTTGTGCGTGAACATGAGGCCCGAGGGTGTTTGTGGCGGCTGTAGGGGAGGTCTGCTGCGACGGCGGATGCAGGATTGGCGAGCAGAATAAGGTATACATCTATATGTATCCTGTGAATGCTCAATGCCCGAGATTGAACGGCTTCGAGAGCTGAACCAGTCAGCAGACCAATACCATGCCGACGGTCTGTGCTGCTCGTTTCAGAGCAGTTCGCCGCTACTACGTAACATCGACGCGACGGTCCGGGGCGCTGGATGCAGCGTACCTGCACGGCGTTTTGCTATTTTCAACATCAAATGAGTGGCCCTTGACTTCGCAGCAGACGGCAGATGCTCAACTAAGCCTAGCGCAGCTCCGTAGGCCCATCGCGGCTTGGTCCTCGGCTCAACAACCCTGCAGATTATGCGACGCTCTCACCGGTGTGTGCGTATCACTCAATAGGTGTGCCCGCTGTCAGTAACGTCCTGGAATCGCACTTACGGCACGCGTAGCGGCTACGGTGGCACATCACTACCGTCCGACAAAACCGCGCTGTACCTGCGCGAAGCAAATTAGGCGGGTCTGCCGCCAGAAGACACCAATGCGGCAAGCCATCTCCCTGCCGCTCTCCCGAGTCGTCTGCGTGCTGACGGATGCTGACATGCGACCAAATAGCGACGGTTTAGGTGCCCCATGACATCTGCTCGCCCGAGCAGATACAAGTTCCAAGCTTCCTAGGTCCTCAAGAGTTCTAATAAGTAAAATCCCAGGCAGCAGCAATAATTATAGGGTACGTCGCTTCACTTCTCGGGGTCCTTAGATCTGCCGACGCATGGTCGACTTGGAGTGTCATTGCGGGGCGGCACGAGAAGTAGCGTCGTCGCGATTCTATCCAGTACAGACGCATTACAGGCAATGTTATCGTCTGCTTACAATCACAAGTGGGGAGTGTGCTCATCATCGCGAGCCCGGAACGTGTGGTGCAGTCATGTCATAGTAAGAGCCACATAGGATGGGATCGTCGTTCAACACAACGTGCAGTGACATCCTCGGCTCTATGGGTACGTTACACGCCATTAACGCGGCCACTGGCATTGTATCTTCGCTCAGTAAGATAGAGGCATCATGAATAATGCACAAATTGATGCCCAATGCGATCCAGGCGACCTCAAAGTCCACCAAGCTAGTCCGCTCGTGTGATTGGTATGTGGCTCCTAACATATTCACCGGTCATATCTCACGATCTCAGGATGTATTGAGCGGCTTGTCATCGCCCGTCTCCGGGACGCATCAGTCACGTCCGGTACAGCAACAATCAAGAACGCATAGCCCGCCGCTTGGCTCGGCAGTCGTCTTGGGATGTCAGCGAACTTGAAGAGTCGCGTCTGTCTGTTCAATGTGTGTCTGGTATGTACGAGGCCGCGGTGACGTGCAACGGGCTGCGGGTTGCTGATAGTGACCACGGAGACACTAGGCACTCCATGTCATGTGCGTTGCAAGGGGCGCGGGCGGCCATGATCCGTGCTCTCAAACTCCACCGTGATGCTTGCATGTCGGTAGGGCCTCGGAAAGCTCAGCGGCGCGGATTCGACGTACCCGTCACTGGGTGGCCGTTGTACTTCGAGGTCGACAGCAGCGAGAGCGGCGTGTCACACTGTACACTACGCCCACAGCGTTAAGCGTCTGACCGGTTACCGGCAAGTGGCCCAAGACACCGGCTGCGGTGTCGCGAATGCAATTCGGTCAGAATGCCTGTTGTACGGGAAATGATACTGTAGTCAGCCTGAGCATGAGCGCAAATGCGGACCAGTAGTAACTGCGAATTGAATATGCGACATTGGGAATGTGCGGAGAACGCGTTCGGGTACTCACAGATGATATTACAGTGTCGGAGAACGGGCTATCGAGGTCGCTGGCTGCTTCTCTCGGAGAGTGTACTTGGTCATCACCGCAGGACATTGAGACAATCCAAATGATGTCGGAGATGTACTATCAATCACGATTGTCCACTCCAGAATGGCCGAGGTACGAGCAGAGAATAAGTTGCAATTGTCGAATTACAATGGTATGTTCAATACTAGTGCCTTGGTATTTCGCGAGGCAGAACGGTTCCAATAAAGATCACGACGCGATCCGAATCAGCGAACTTCAAACTATAACCGGTTTGTATGTCAGATACTGTAGTGACTATCTTCGGCAACACAACTAAGACCAAGTACTGTAATAATGATAGAGTTAATGGGGACAGAAGGGTTGGAACTGGCGAGCGAGCTGCCTGAGCTCAAGAGCGATGTCGAGAACGCTGCCCATCGGGTAATGGCAGTGGGGCGAGCGTGAGCGGCACTGTAGTCTCCGCGTAGCCTGAATGAGCGAGACTGGTAACAAACGGGCTTGTTTGGGATGTCGTACAACGGCGTAATGTTGGTTCAACCCCGAATCTAAGCCGGTCTATAATGACACTGCCAGTACTTGTAGCTGGACTACCGGTGTGCGTACAGCAGCTCCTAAACACTACCACGCCGTGCTGCCTCATTCACATAGCATAAGCATGCCAGTGGAAGACATGCTCGTCTTCGTTCGCAGACAGACCTACCAGTCCAGACTGACTTCGCTGCGACGGTGACTAGTAGTTCGCACCGCTCGGCATTGGCTTACGACGGTAGCAAAGTGAATATATTTCGTCCCCGGCAGTAATGTACATTTGTTCGGGAACATACCATACCTTGCCCAGCGAACCGGCTTGAACAGACAGGTTCAACAGACGCGAAGCTGAAAGACGTCAGACGTAAGATGCGGCTGGCGACCTCGCTGCACGTCGAGGGACGGCGCGCACTGCAACCGTACCCGGTGTTGCTTCCGTCGTCTCCTGGCCTGTTTGTCTGCTTGTCTGATCCCTCGGCCTGTCCGTCCGTTCAGAACGCACGACGTCCAGGTACTACCTGGTCGACGGTGCGCGCCGCATTCTTCACTGGGAAACACGCGAGCACACTGTGATGTACCTGCTCGCGCACCGATGAGTCAGTCTCATCCTTCGCCGGATAGCCTGCTCTACCAATCCTCGGGCCCCTGGTCGATCCACGACGCCCGCACGACGGGACACGACGCGACTCTCACCGCAGGCAAGATGTCGCGATGCTCGTTGTTGCCGTAGGTTGCGCCGCTCTCATGCACATACATCCCTGCCGTCTGCAGCGACAACCAGGTCGCCGACGATGAGTTCTCCGGAAGCGAGCTTGACCGCTGCTAAATTTTCGGGCTTGACGTAGCGAGATCGTCTGTCAATCAAACGGCACCTCGCCTGCCCGGTACTGGACCCCCGCCCGCTAACGCGACATGGTTCGAAAGTCTTCACGCACCAATGCGCATTCGGCGTGTTGTGCGAGGTACTCGCAGTGCATTGGGCTCCGCCAGCGGCTCGCGACGACCTCACTCTGCCTCGGCCGCGACAACTGCGGCAACGTAGGCAGCGACTTGCACAACCTGGTCGCGCATTGCGGCCTCGTCCTGAATGTGCGCATCACCGTCTGCACATCGGGGCGTGCCGCCGCCGTTGTTTCACGAGTCATCTCCACGGTCGGACCTTGTCATCGCGCTTTGAGTGTGAAAATTACGGCTTCCGGTTGCGTGCCAATTCGCAGCCGATCGTGAGTCTCCATGTACGCAAGTAGCTCTACCCGCCCATCAGACGTAGATGAGCCTATACGTGGACGCGCAATTTGGCGTCCCCCAAACCGCGCGGAACATCCCGCCGAATGCAGACGCTACAGGCTCGACACTGCACGCCGAGAGACAGCTCTGCGAGCCCCATCTCGACGTGCAAGGCCCAGTCCAACTCATCTGGCCTGTGCGCGCGGTCCGTGCAGAATGGCGAGGGCCGATTGAATGTCACGCAGGCCGCCCGCACAGATCGCGATTAACACGCACGACGCACCGCTGTGTCGGGTGATCGAATCGCAAGCTGTGCGGGCTGCCGTCATGTCGCGCGGCGTGGCAACTTCGACGAGCGCCGCGCACGGACGTCCTGTCGGTTAGCGATCCCCGCGCTATGCGAGGGTTGCCAGGGCGGGTATGGGTTGCAACAGTCATGTTGTATCCGTCGACACGTCACGACGCGGCTCGTGCGCGGTCGATGGAACGGTTTCGTGGGATCCCGGGCGAAGGACGAGGATAAAAGGGGAGGCCGTGGATGGGCAACTGCAGCTCGACCTGCGTCTTCGTCCCGTCTTGTGCATCGTGAATCCGCCCTACGACGGTAAGTGGGAGCCCGCTTCGTCGCACGACGTGTATTGCTGACACGTTCGCTCTCGAAATGTTGAAGTCGCCGAAGGGCGCGTGCACAATGCGTGGGGAGACGCGACGTGTCGCTCGTCAGCGTAAGTGTCGTCGCGACGCGAATGCAGAATACGTACCGGTTGGCTCCCCGACGTGCCGTACGCGCTTGGCGCGCTGCGCGCTGTCCAGGGGCACCCCCGGGACCAGACGTAGCGCAGAATGCTGCGATACGGTCCTGCCGGTACGTAGCATCGTCGTGCCCTCGAAACACCGCTGACGAGGTCTTCGCAGAGGGGTTCGCGGGGGCGCGTGTTCTGTTGTTAGAGCAAGCCGCGCTCATCGTACAGGAACCACGGTTAGTGTAGTAAGTACGTACGTAGCGTACCGCCCGTTTGACGTACATGTTGTGTTCAGGCGTGTCGAATTGCGCGGCGTGGCCGTCAGTTGTCGCAGTGGTGGAGATCGAGGGGCGGCACGGAGATCATATGGTCACCGAGGGCGCGCTGATGCCTTCGCCCGCGCTCCGATTTCGGGCTACATTCCCGCATCGTTGTCTCGTCGCCTCCTCATCCTTGCATTCCTCTCCTTCAACCATCGCTTGTACTCCGCGCCGGTTCGCTCACCGACCGTCCTCGGTTCGTCCCGGCTCCTGCGTACTCCTGGGGTGCGTCTGGAGAGCGCACGCAGGGTAGTGATGGACGTGTGGGTGCGGTATGGCGTGCGTTGCGGGGGGACGACGGACACCGGACGCGAGAGTTGGCCGTATCCCGGCCCTGAGATGGGCATCCGCCGCGCGAAGAGCGTGCGAACCGGTGTCTGCACGGTGTTCTGTTACTGACGAGAGGTGCTAGGCGACCGTAGCTGGTGATCAGAATGAAGCGGTCATGATGTGCGTGACAACGTACCGTGCAAAGCGTCGTGCCGCGCCACGTCCGGTGCACAAAATCGTGTCGAACGGGCTGGTAGATGATGGTACGAGACTTGAGTACCGGTGTGGCACAGAACGGGGATGTTGTGTGACGTCGCCGAGGCGGGACATGGCTGCCTTCAGGTGACTTGACTGGGTGGCACAGAACACCTCGCCGCGCCATGTCTGGTGCACGAAATGACGCCGGGCGGGCTGGTATAGCATTGTGAGAGTGTTGAGTACCCGCGCAGTGCCAAACGGCGATGGTCCGCGACGTCGGCGAGGGGGGATATGGCTGGCTTCGGGCGACTTGGCTGGGCGGTACAGAATGCCGCGCTGCGCCATGTCCGGTGCGCGAATTGGTCTCGGGCTGCCTTGTATAGCTTTGCGCAAGAGTTGAGTACGCACACCGTGCAGAACGGCGGTATGTCGCGACGTCGGCGAGGCGGGATATGGCTGGCTTCGGGCGACTTGGCTGGGTGGCACAGAAAACCTCGCCGCGCCGTGTCCGGTGCACGAAACGACGCCGGGCGGGCTGGTATAGCATTGTGAGAGTGTTGAGTACCCGCGCAGTGCCAAACGGCGATGGTCCGCGACATCTGCGAGGCGGGATATGGCTGGCTTCGGGCGACTTGGCTGGGCCCCAGAGAACGCGGCGCCGCGCGGCGTCCCGTGCACGGAATGCCTTCGGACAACTTGCAGAACGTCCACGCATGTCCTGTGGACCGTCCCATGTCGTTGCTAGGACGCTCCGATACGCGACGGATGGACCCGAGGGCGGAAGTGGGTCGGGGCGGAGACTGTGACAGCGTGTTTGTGTCGATGAATGCGCGCGAAGAGGTGCTGAAAACGTAAATGCGACATACGTGGACCGATTATGCACCAAACGCACGGCTCATGGGTGTCGGCGGACTCGTCTCGGGCGCGGGCGTCGACTGGTACCGGCGGCGGGGGCGGGCGAGCAGCGGGGAGGGAAGAACGGCGGCGAGAGCGGGGAACAGAGCAGAGACGAGACCGCGGAACGGGCAGTGGATGCGTGCGTCGAGGGCGGAGCATGGGTGCACTGGAAGAGGTCGACTGGAGGCGACGACGGGCAAAAGGCGCGATCGACGCAGCGTCGACGCGGCGGCTGCAGCCAATGAGCGGTCTGAGCGAGCGCCTCCGGCGGCCCATGACGCCGCAGCCTGGCCACGCGTCGCGTCCCAGCCCGAGGGCGTTGACGACGCGGGGCGAGAACAGGTAAGTAGCCAGATCAGGCCTTCAGAAGGAGGAGGTATGTAGCCACCGGCCGCTGCAGTCGCACGCGCGATCATGGGCGGCCCTGGCATTGGGCGTCTAGACGGTGACAGCGTTGCCTCTTTTGGATATGTACTCGAGCGTCTAACCAGTAATCGTTCGGAATTAGTGTGACAATCAGCGACTTCGTGCGATATCCTGCTCGTAGGGATCATGACATCCTGCTCGTAGGGATATGACCTTCTTATGTTTCGACTCACGATTCTTGAATGGCAGTTATGCACTAGGCTGTTTGAGCACCACACGTGCTTGGCCAGGCCCGGGGTGTGCATGAAATGTGCGTGTTGTTCTGCTTCAAGTTCACTGCCTCGACCACTATCCTTCACCTCCGTCACTATCTGCTCATACATGTGCTCTTATGCAGGTCCTTCGACGTTATGTGGCCTGGCATTGCCTCCTCATCCAGGGAATCCAGCATGGTGATTGCTGTGTCATCCAGGACATGTCCGATTTCAAGGCTGACCGTCTCGTTGGGACTGCGGCGCACGTCTTCGCGCCAGCATCGTAATTGAGCATGGCGTCACGCTAGCCAGATACACGAGTTCAGCTTGCCTCACCCTCCCTTTTCCACCGAGCATCGTGGCGCGGCTCGGTACTTAAGCCTCCTCCCGAGCCCTGGCAAGGTTCGAGGCATCTGGAACTCTCTTCCTTGAAACTCTCTTCTCTTTGCTATCTCAGGGCGCCCGCAGGACGGCTCTCGACGTCGAGCGAGATGCTCAGCGCGCTTTACCGCATGCTGCAGGCCAGCCCTGCTCCCGATCCCGGACAAGACCGCGCGTCGGCGGACAGTGCCAGAGAAGACACGAATGGCGAGGCGCGTGCGGCGACCAGTGCAGATGATTCTGGTCTCGGGCTGGAGACGATGCGTCTAGAGCGAAGACCGTCCGTCGATGCTAGCGCAGTGATGGACGCTAGGCGACGCGCCCCTTCCCATGTTTCGTGGAAGACACCCAACGTGAATCCGAGTCCCAGTCCCATCTCTGACTCCGTATGGAGTTCGCAGTATGAAAGTCATTCTGCGTCGGCACCATCATTACTGCTGCTGAATCCCGGGTCAGCGACAAAGGCAGCGTCGATTCATCGACACAGTTCGCAGTCCTTGCGCACCCCGTCCATCACAGCCTCAGAAGACTTGTCGAGGCGGAACAGCCCGGAAAAGAGGGAGAACGTCGAACTCTATCCTCCGAGGCATCTCCCAGTGATTGATCCACGTGTGCGGTTCCCCAGCGGAAGGAGGCCGTCGACGGACTCAGTGCCCCCTACGCCGGAATCCACCAGGGTGCATGACGGACGTGAGTCGATAGGACACCCCTTCCACACATCTCTCGTTGACGATGCGCTACAGACCTCGCTGCATATCCAGGAGCGTTCATCAATCGGCCCCTCAATCGTACTACCAGCCAAACGTCGACAAGCACGACCGCCTCTGTGCCCGCTATCCCGCCTCTGGACCTCCGGCCCGACTTCCAAAAGACCATCGGTCCGCCCATTCGCAAGTCGCGTCTCCCGCCGCCGACGCTGCCCACCGTCGTAGGCAGTCCTCATCCGGGAAAGTACTCCGTCATATACGAGGACGGCTCCTCTGCGCGAACCTCGCGAAGCTTCGTCACCGCACTCTCCGTGCATTCTGTTCGCGACGTGTCCACGCCCGAGCCTGGTGGCGACGCACAGCATGCAGAGGAACGCCCAGTGCACGCACGGGATTATGCTATTTCCACCACGTCGAGCGTCGACGTCACGCCTGCAGTGCGGACGAGCGGCCTCCCAGAGGGGCTGTACGACATTGACCTGGGCGAGCCCTCGCACGCCGGAACCAGTACACACGCCGGGAGCACCAGCACGAGTCCGCGGCTCACACAGCCTCTCCTGCCCGCACCTCCCAGCGCCATTCCGCGCCGCCCGCGCTCCATCTCCTCGGGTGGCTCTCGCTCTGAGAGCTACATCTACAACCGCTGGCTCAGGGGCGTCTCCTTCGGGAGTGGCAACTACGAGTTCCACACCCCCCGTGCGTTCTCGCGCAGCCAGAGCCGATCGTACCTCGCAGGGCGGTCGGGGATAACGAGCGCAAGCATCCTTTTCTGGCTGGGCTTCATCGGACCGTGGTGTTGGCTCATCGGCGGGTGGATGCTCACCACGGAAGGCGAACTCGAGCCCGAGTTCAAGCGTGAGATGGACATCAAGCACGGTGCGGACGCGATCCTACCCCAGTGGTTCAGGCATGGCAAGAAGCCCGATGCCACGGCGGAAAAGGACAAGGCGCGGAATCTCCTCGCGTCCAAGCTGTTTCCGCTTGTGGCGCCGTCGGTAGAGAGCCTCACGCCATCTGCGCGCAGCCAGAACTCGGTAGCTTCTGCGCGGAGGCTCAGGAGGGGAGCACTCCTAGGAGTGGATGTTTGGGTTATCCGGTGTCGTATCGCCGCCATTATGAGTGGGGTACTGATTTTGGCTGCTGTCATTGTCGCGCTCATTGTCGCTGCTTCTCGTTATTGATGGGTGTAGGAGATGAGTGTAGGACACTGTCGATTGTCTTGGGACGATTCCTCACGCTACTGTACCTATAAATCTCGGGCATTCGGACACTGGGCCCGGAGATACGAACTTTACAACGGACCCTGCACCTGATATTGATGATATCCCACAACCAATGACCACGCACACAAGAATATGTATGATCCAATAGGTCCATTCTAATGTATACTAGCACAGACAGCATTGCGATATCCATAGAAATACAGCATGACAAATAAATCAGTGACGAGCGGAGATGAGGAGTTCCAGAGGATGATGCATGCGATCAGTCAGATAGCTCAAAATACGTGCGGAACATGGACTCATTGCGGAGAGTGGAGTTGGCGACGACAGTATGGACATGTATGAAGAGAAGGGGGAAGCGCCGGGTGAAGTAGGCAAGGAAGCCTTCTGGCATAGAACCGAGAAGGCGCTTGACGTTGTCGGGGAGGTCTTGATAATGGTGTTTCTGACAAAGACGTCAACATCAAAGTCATCCTAGACATCTGGACGACGTACTTTGTTCCGCAATGCGCGTAGTAAATCCTGCACGGCCTTGCCGTCATACTTCCTAAATTTGCCCAGGTTCTCGATGAACAGCTTGTCAAGCTTAGAGTGCCAGTCGGTGCCCACGACTTGAGCAGCACCCGTTTCGAGTAGGATCAAGTTGAAGTCTCGCGGGTCACGGCACATGATCTCAAACCGATCGGAGGCGTCTTGGAGGAAGGTTAATCGCCTTCCCGGATCCCAGAAATACGGGTGTAGTAAGCACGAAGTGGTATCCGGCCTGGCGCAGCGTAGTCAGTGGGCCGTAAGCAACGAAGCGAGGAATACTGGCGTACCGGTCATATGCTTCTGGACTCAACATACGGTTGATCAGGTCAGCGCCTTCTGAGCCCTCTTCCCCAAAGCACTGCAAGCCTTCCAGCGACTTCGCATTCTTCATGATGTTCGCCTCCCGCTCGAACCTGTCGCCGAACGGGTGCCCGCCGTTCGTGAGTACATAATAGTACAGACAACCCAGCGCAAAGATGTCGACCGACTTGGTCAAGCGTGCTGGCTTGCCCGTCGGTGTGCCTGTCCGCGGTGTGCCCACGGACCCTCGTGAGGAGCCCGATTGCGAGTCATCCCCGGTGGTTTCATCGAGCTTCACCTCGCCGCGCAGGATCTCCGGCGCTCGCCACCCGACAGTGCCGGCGCCAAACGCACCGTGGGCGGTAGGCAGGAAACTCGTCTGGTCAATGTCGAGCTTTTTGCATAGCCCAAAGTCCGAAATGAGCATCCTGTGGCCTGCGCCACGCTTTGCATGAGAAATAAGGATATTCTGGGGCTTGATGTCTCGGTGGACAATCTTGAGAGCGTGCAAGTGCCTCAAACCGGCAGTGACCTGGCGGAGAGCGCGCTTGGGATCAAACGCGCCGACGATCTCGTGGTACCCGTCGGGGCGTTCGATGATATCCGCAAGGGAGGCTGGGCAGAGCTCGAGTGCGATGTACAAGAAGTTGCTTCGAGATTCCTGGTAGTAATACCGAATGACGTTCGGGTGGTCGTCAGACTCCTGAAGGACGGTCACTTCCCGGGACGCTAGGGTGACGAAGTCTTGCAAAAGACGCTTGACGGCAACTGCACGTCCTTGTAGAGAGCCCTTGTAGACGACTGTCCCATGCGATCCAAAGCCTGTACCAATGTGATAAGTTCATGCCGACGACTTATGTCAATTCTGACGACTCACCCAGCACAGTGTCCGACACGATAAGCGACGGCTCGACCGATGTCGCAGCTGGCGGAGGAGCGGCGATGGCAGACTGGTCCACCACATGCGCATCGTCCTTACCAGCATCGTCCTTAGCATTTCCGTTGGGAGAATCACCATTGGCCGCCTCATCGCCATTGTCTTTGTCGTCTTCCACACCACCAGCTCCGCCACGTTTCTTCCTCCCTCGCTTTCGACGTACGCCCTTACGCCTCGCCGGCTGTTCCCCATCGCCATCCTTATCACTGTCGTCGCCTTCGACAGCGTCCCCGTCCGGGTCTGCTGCCAGCTCGGAGATGGCAATGGTGGACGGCCGCTTCATAGGTGTACCCGGGCGAGGCGTACTGGGTCGAGAGGCTGTTGAGACGGTACGCTTTCGAGCCGGGGAGCCGTCCGTTGCGGAACCGCTGAGCATCGCATCACCATTCGCCGGCGTAGGCGAGACAGGAGCGTCCTTCTCAACGGGTCCCACCTTCGTCTCAGGTTCGACGGCGGTAGTGGATATGGGGTTCGACGGCTTGCCCGACTTGCGCTTCAAGCCCATCCATACGAAAGCGATGAGCAGCGCCAACGCACACACAGCGAAGGCCGATAGAGCGGACGTGGACGCGCTCAGAGATGAGACACGCTCCGAGTCCAAGATGATCTGGGCTGACATCGTGGAGTTCTCCTGACTTGTTGCTGCGTGGACACTGATGTTGCGCTCGGGCAGCGGGGATGGCACCACCGGCGCAGCGTCCAGCAGTCTACTGAACCTCGACTGTGTCCCTGCCTCTAGTCGACGCACACCCGTGAGGCACCGAAGGTCGTTGCTGCCCTCCCTGCACATCTTTTGCATTCGTCGCTCCTTCGCCCGACGCGTGACGGAGTCGAGATCCCCCGGCAGATCCCCGTCGCGCCCGAATTCGTCGTCGAAATGAGTGTCCCGCGGCGCAGCATCGAGGAAGCGCCCGACGCCTGCATCGCCGAAGATGACGAGGGGGAATGTGTCTGGGCCCATAGCGTAGAGCGAGCCCGTCTCCTCCACGATGCCTACGAAGGCCGCATCGAATGGCATACTCTGACGTGCGGCTGCTTTGCGGAGCTCGGCGGAGGGGAGGATGTCCTCCAGATGCAGACGGGGCTGTAGAAGCACGAAAGGCTGCGAACGCTGGGGCGAACGTAGGATGTCGAAGACAGCGACACTATGGGCCGGTGAGTCGGAGACACCGACTGCAGAGACAGAAGCACGTACACAGGTGTGGAGAATGCCCGACCCCATTCGAAATGGGTATTCCGTGCCACATCAGAGTCGGCACCTTGTACAACGTCGGACGTGAAGGAGACGATCTCGCCATTTGGCAGGGGTTGAATGTACGCGTTGTCAGCGGTGCGGCGGTACACGGACTGGATCCCGAGATCCTGGTTGTTGGGTCCGTATACGGAGAAGGACAGATTCTGTACTGGCGGTCTGATAGCTGAGGACCGCGAAGGGCGAGTGTGTATCGAGATATGGTAGTCTGCGCTGCGTGAGTGGTGCTGCGCCGTAAGCGGGGGATGCAACTCACCGGTACGCCCAATGAACACTTCGGTCGGCCTGGAAGCCCGCTTGGGCGGTTCTGCGCCCTCAAGGTCGTCGAGGTCGAGGCCGAACTCTGCAGGCTCAGCCAGGTCCTGGAACGGATCCCAAGGGCACTCATGGTTCATCGTCCTTACCCTCCCCGTCTCCAGCTCTACCAATAGTAATGACGTCTCCTTACGGCCTATGAACATCCTCCGGTCGTCATCCGAAGGAAAGCTGAAGGGTGACATGTCGACGAGCTGAGGCATAGAGAACGGAAGTCGCTGCAGGGGGCCATCCGGGGTAGACATGATGTAGATGTCGCCAGACTGCGGTTCAACGAGGTAGACTTCTCTGTGCACAGAGTCGTCGTCTGTGAGGTCCGGGTCTATTTCCGGGTGCTTCGTGCGCACGAGAGGGCCGAGGGTTGCTGGCTCCGTGCCCGAAGCCGTCTTCATTGACCAGATGAAGTCTCCCGACGTCCTGTTGAGCGCATGCAGCCTCCCGTCCACAGAAGCTACCAACACAATTTCCAAGAGGTCCAAACCGTTCGTCGCAGCTGACCCTTGTGCTAGTCGATAGGAATCACGGCGCAGTTGGACATCCGTAGACAGGTCGCGGTTGGCGGTCCATGGTGAGACGACGGGCTCTCCGAGGCATATCCCGGCAGCAAGCAAAGCAACAAGGAGACCTTGAATGGTCATTCTTCATATCCTCATAGCCAGGAAGACGAGGTGGAAGAGATGGAGGCGAAAGATGGGGGATAAGAGCAAGACGCAAGATGCTTGAGACTTGGTTGAGACATCGCTGAGCGCTGAGCCCGCAGGTGTGACATGTAACTGCGTGACACCAGTGCAGGAGATGTGACGCGTGACTCTGCAATTCAGTACCCGCTTCTCACGGAGCGCCCAAGTACAGTGACGGTTTGCGGAGCGCCCAGCCTCTTCAAGACTCTCATCCCCCCTAACGCGATGCCCGACATCCATGTTGGCACACAAATATTCGACCTCATATTCCATCCCTCGAGCTCGGTCGTGTATCTAGGCCTACTCACCGGCCACATCAAGGCCTTCGGCTACGACGACGAAGGCGAGCACGACAGAAAATTCTCTGTCCGACCATCCAAGCGGTCCTGCCGGGCGTTAGCAATTGCCGCAGATGGTGGCAGGCTGTGGGCGGCCGGAAAGGCAAAGGCGGTGTTGTGAGTCTAACGTCAATTGTCCAAGACTTATTAGGCGTCCTCATTGCAGTCTAGCTCAATTGATACGGGCACAGGCCAGATAGTTGACACTTGGTCCAACGCTCACGAGTGAGCCGTGACAGACATACACGCGCGTACGTTTCCTAACAAAGAACATTTGCAAGCACAGCCATCAATCGGGTGAAGAGCCTCACGCCGAATCTACTTGCTTCTGGAGATGATGACGGAGTCATTAAGGCATGTTCGCAACGGACTGGACGTTGGTTTTCCAACTAACGTCCAATACACATCGTTCTAGCTCTGGGATCTACGAAAGTCAGACTCCATACGAACATACACACATCACTTCGACTTCATCTCAGATTTTCTATGGCTAGAAGACAGCAAGCAGCTCGTCTCCACCAGGTAGACTCCCCCCGGTCACGACTTCAATCCGAATGCTGATCATGTCTAGTGGTGACGGGACGCTGTCCGTCATAGACGTGCGCTCAAAGAAAACTGAACCCATCGCGCAGTCAGAGGACCAGGAGGACGAATTGCTTTCGATCGTGCCCATAAAAGGGTACGCCGTCCATCCTTTACCTCCCATGCACCCTCTCACCCTCACGCAGCGGCCAGAAGTTTGCCGTTGGCACCCAACTCGGCATACTCTCCATCTTCAACCGCCGCAGCGGTTGGGGCGACTGCGTCGACCGCATCCCAGGGCATCCTCACTCCATCGACACACTCGCGCCCCTCCCCGCCGCCTACGCCCCGTCGCAGACGACCTTCCTCACGGGCTCCTCCGACGGGCTCCTCCGCGCGGTGCAGCTCTTCCCTACGAAGCTCCTCGGCGTCGTCGCCGACCACGGCGAGTTCCCCATCGAGCGTATTGCTGTGGATCGAGGTGGCGAAGGACGTTGGGTCGGGAGTGCGGGGCATGAAGAGGTGCTGAAACTCACAGACTTGCAGGAGGTCTTCGCGGATGATGAAGAGGAAGACGTGAGCGAGGGTGAAGAGAAGGAGAAGGTTAGCCAGAAGGACAGCGAGGAAGGCGACAGCGACGCTGAGGTGGAAAGCAGCGAAGAGGAGATTGTACCAGGACTGCCGCCGGCTTCTCCGAGGAAGGAGCCTGCACCAGAAGCGGAGGCCGAGCCGGCTGCTGATGCCCTCGCAGCGGGTGCCGACTCGAGCGACGACGAAGGTATCGTAGAGAAAAAACGCAAACGCAAAAAGGAGAATGATCCCTTGAAGGCCGAAAAGCGGTCTAAAGGCCGGAACACGGTAGTCGCTGAGCCGTCTTTCTTTGCTGACTTGTAGTATCTTGGCGTCCCCATCACTTGCCGACTTTCCGTGCTGTTGTTATCGAGTACGCCTGTATTGAGTACCACTTAATTACTAGGTCCAGCCATTGTTGAAAGGCTAAATGTGTCCCTCGGCTGCGTTAGGATGTCCGTCGCGTCATCACATCGACATCCAACCCATACGTCCGACAGCACGGTCTCATAGCTTCGGTCTCACTCTCCCCTTTGTGCTCACAAGCAGCAACTTCCCCTTCGCCAGCATGTCCTTCGCGCGGTCGCGCAGCTCCCGACGGAGCAGCTTCCCGCTAGGGTTCTTCGGTACGCTCTCGACAAACTCGACGCCGGCGAGCCACTTGTACTGCACCTTGTTGTCCGAGACGTGCTGAACGAACGTCAACGCACACGTCGCGACACGACTGGGGTGGAAGGAACGCACCTTCATGACCGCTGCTCTAATACTCTCGGCCTCTGCTGGAAACTCCTTGATGCGCTGGATCGCTTCCGCGCTGAGGACGACGAACGCGAAGGGCAGCTCGCCGTTGTACTCGTCGGGTATGCCGACCACACAGACGTCGGAGACGTCAGGGTGATCAAGGAGATGCCCTTCGAGCTCAGAGGGTGCCACTGCACGCCAAAGCAAATCCATGTTAGCTCGCTCGATCGTGTTTGCCTGCGGCTCACCTTGGAACCCCTTGACTTTCAGGATCTCCTGCAGACATGAGAGGGCGACTGAGATATGCCGTCTCTGACATGTTGTAGAAGCTCACCTTGATACGGTCAGTAATGAAGACCTCGTATTTGTCATTGATATAGACTTCATCCCCGGTGTAGAGCCAGCTTCAATGTCAGAGATTATCAGATCACGCAGCGTGCCTCGCAGTACAGATCTCGCACCCGTCAACGAATGTTTCTTTCGAGCTGCAGTCAAGAGTCAGTCGTCACGAGGCGGTTTCCACTGTTGTAGGAACTAACGCCTCCTCGTTGTTCAGGTAGCCCAGGGCGATCGCATCGCTCTTGATCACCAACTGGCCCAGCTCCCCCAATCCCGCGAGCGATCCGTCCGACCTTACGACGCGCGCAGTGAGCCCGGGGACGAGCCGCCCTGCGCTACCAGGCGAACAGATCTTCTGCTCTAGCTGCGGGAAGCAGACCGAGCCCACGGCCTCCGTCATACCTGAACTAGTCAGCATGACAAGTTCCACGGATATACGAGGAGCTCCGCACCGTATCCTTGCCCGATGCTAATCCAGGGCAGCCGGGCGGACAGCTGGTTGATGAGCTCGGCCGAGAGCGGTGCGGCGCCGCACATTACGAGGCGCAGGGAGGACAGGTCGTACCGATTCACTTCGGGATTCTACACGCGGTGTTGTATGTTATTCAAGCTCGCAAAAGAACAACCGCTCGGGGCTTACCTTACACAGCAGGACGACTATCGGAGGCACGGCTCTACGGTCTATCAGCGGATTATCTGGTGGGTACAGAGACAACACGCACGGGAGCATCCTGATCTTGTGGCGTTGTATGCTTTTCAACATGCCCTCGAAGCTGAACTTTGGGACTACCACGAGCGTCGTCTATTCCAAGACCAAGCGCACGTGAGTAATATGCTTCAAATGCAAACCGAGTTTTCACCTTACTCCGTAGAACAGTGCAAAATGCATGATGCCGACGAGGCCGTATATGTCTAGACAACGTGAATGTGACACTCGAACGTATACGTTGACATATCATGGTACTTACGGAAGAAAGGCAGGGCTGCCCAGAATTAGAGGCCTGGTCACAGATAATGCGGGTTTCTCTAGCAACTGGTGTACTCACCGGCATACCACCGGTCTCCAGGACGGTACTTCCGGTCGTCCCAGGGAGTGGTATCTTGTTCTAACATATGACCCTGTTGGATCATGCCCGCAATCACTGCACTATGGGGAATGCAGACCGCCTAACAACGAAGTTCATTTCGCTTGCACCTACCACACGCCTCGGACTTACCTTAGGCTTCCCTGTCGTCCCACTTGATAGGTTGATATAGGCCAGTTTTGTCTTTCCCTCATTCGGCCCCAATCGGCGTTCCGTGAAGCTCTGCGGCTTCGCGGACCCTTCCTTGACGAGCTCGGAGACAGTAGGGTATGCCTGCGATGGCTCACTGCTCTCCGCCACGTCGAACAATATGGTCCGTTCTAAGGGAAGTCCTACGGCCTTCGCCGCAGCGTGTCCGACTGCCAGGTTCCAGGGATGTAAGATGAGGATCTTGGCATTTGTGATCCTAAGCTGGTACTCGAGATCGCTGGCCGTATATGCGGGGTTCGAGGCCCTAAACAGAGCATTCAGTTATTGCCACTGACAATGAGATGGCTGCGGCATACGTGACCACAGCTCCAAGCTTCTGTGCAGCTCTACACATGTTCGCTGGTCAGCTACACATGTTGGAGTCGGCGATGAGAATTACGTACAGCGCGACAACAGGAAAGTCTACGGAGATTCAAATACAACTCGATATGCCAAGCGTTATGCAACTTACCTACGTGGTTCGGGGTGCAGATGCAGACTACGTAAGGATATGAGAACAAGGTTCGGTGACACACGTTGACAGTCAAGTCCATGTCGTTGGGCCTACGTGCATTTCGAAGGCGCGGGGCCCAATGGTATGAAGTTAGCTGGAAGGGAGTGCCGTACCAACGTCATTGTCCCCTATTTACGGCAACTTAACCAGGCTCATGGTCAGAACGCAAGGAACCACGTACTGATTTGGAAACGGGAATGCAATACATTTGCGAGCGCGATCGTACGTGCCCGAACCTAATACAATCGTCAATCAAATTGAACCGTTGACACCAGCATCTCGTTCCGGTAACTGCTCACCTCGTCAAAAGAGATCGCACGACCAGTCGCATCCTCTATCATACACGGGGCGCGTGACAGTAGCGCTGGCCTGGCGGGATGCCAGTCTATGTCGAGCAAGAATTGGGGAACGGTGAGGTCGTAGGGGACCTCGGGTATGGGCCCGCCGGGGGCGTGTATGTCGGACATGGCTGTTGAAGACAAGCGTCGATCGTCGTGTTTGTCCGCCACTTATGGTTACGCATGTATGGGAACATCCTTGGACGATCAATACGTACGGGAGAACAGATCATACATGATACTCGGCCTACATTAGCCTACACTCTAGTGACTACTGCAAGCAGGTGTGACCTGAACTGAATAGTGCGGGATGACACGCTCACGTGGGACATCCCAGGCGCGTTCTCCCGGTCTCCGGGCCTGGCAAACAACAATCTAGTATAGTGTACAGCCATGCCCTGAAATGCTACAAGTACAACTACATGTCTTCAGTCCATTGCCAAATAGACAGTCCTTTTACCACCAATATATCACCTCGTCCAAGCAGTCATTGTAGACTGGAAGCCGTTCTGGTTCGCATACGCAGGAACGATCCCACGACCCTCCACACTCAACTGGTGTGTCACTCCCACTGTCGACAGGCTGTACACATCTACTGACGACTGTGCGTCAATGTTGAGGATTTGGCTCTGGCACGACGAGTCTTTGAGGCAGGCCTGGCCATAGCTACTGAAGAAGCTGTACAAGCCCGCACCTAGCCTGTTTGTTAACCAGTGTATGTAGTCAGGCATGTGAAGAGCTAGTTACCGAAGATCAGCATGCCGTGTGAGTTCTGTATGTTGGCTGCCCAGGCTGATGATTGGCCTGGAGGGAAGCTCGGATCTTTGTAGCGGCTTTCGATAACGAATGGCGCAGGAGGCGGTGGCGACGGTTGGTAGTACGGCTGTAATGCAAACGCACCGTCGTTAGGTGCAATCAGTAATTTCCGCGATACATGACCATGACAGGTTAACTGACAGATTCTGTCTGCAATAGCCCAAGATAGTGATCTCGCGCATCCACGAAGCTGTATTGATACAACGTGTGGTGCTCAGCTAGGTAGTTGTCAGCCCATCGCTCGCTGTGTCTGTAAAGGGCTTGACCTACAAGCTATGAAGTGATGATCTGGATAAGCTGACAACAGGACACAATTCCCAACAGACTACTCACCAGTCCCGATCATCCACACAGGCCCCTGCGACTCTGACAAGACACCCCGCCCGCTGTACACCGTGATCTGAGATTTTCCGTCACCATCCAGGTCGTGGTCCGCAAGCCAGATCCATGTGCCCTGCGAAGCATCTTCAGCCACAGAACATGTTTTCTGGTGTATAAGTGTTTGCCTCTAAGTACGCATTCGACTGTGGGGTGAGGTGCATCGCCAAAAACGCTGCATAGCACTGGTCAGACTTCGGCTGCAGAGGACACTGTGCGCGTTCAAGGCTCGTTCCGGCAGCTGCTCGATCGTCCATATGGTCAGCGCACTCGCGGAAACATTGGTTCACCTACCTCCAGCTAACCTGATTTGCATGAGAACGACTGGTCAGCACAGCTCTCAGGATCGGTTCACCCAACCCACCGAATATGAGTGTCCCACATGCCCGCCCCGCCCTGCACGTCCGAGTGCACGTTCCACTCAATCACGATAGCGCCGGCTGCTGGACCCCTTGTGGCAAAAACCACGTCCGAGATCTCCAAGACGCCCTGAGAGCCTGGTTCGCCCGCACGCACCATGACGCGCGGACTACGGACGTCCGCAAAGGCGGGCCCGCCACCCATGATGACGCTCCACGCCTCCCCGACGAGATGTGTTCCCGCAGGAATGAGGAGAGTGTCGGTAATATAATACGTGCCGTGGTCGAGGAATATGATCTTCTTTCCTGCGTGCTACCAGGATCCTCAGACGCTACGACTAGATGAGTTGAGTGGGAGCGGCGTACCTCACCGAAGATGCGCTGCAGCGCCTCCGTGTCGTCTGTCAGTCCATCGCCCTTCGCTCCCAGGTTCTTGGCGCTGACGAACTGGTCCAGCGCATAATCTTCATACTGCGGATGCATGCGCCCAAAAACCTTTCCCTCTGAATTGAGCAGACTCCTTGCTTTGGTTGGCACCTCGTGACGGCCCTGCATGAACCGTCTCGCGCCATTTGCACCCTGGTACACGTTGCCCTGTACCCAGCTCTCGATGGTCGTCGTTCCTCCAGGAAGAATCGTGGGCCCATTGAGGACTCCAACGGCAATAGGCACGTTGGTGAGTTGGACATTGTTGAGCACGAGTGAACCCGCTAGGGAAGTGGTGTGCACAGACGAGCGTACGAACACGGGCGTGTTGGACACTACGGCGTCGATAATTGCTTCGCCGCCGACTGTCTATGAAGCATCGGCAATGAAGAGGTGAAGGAAAATGGCGAGCGCTGTTTCATACCTGCGTATCTGACGTCGTTCCACCTGTTTTCAGGTCGAAGCCTACTTGGCAGTTGTTGACTGTATCCTGTTATTGTAGCGCGATCGTTAGAACTTGACAAATCCACGTACTTGTGATGCCCTGGAACGTCCAACCTGAGAGCGTACCATCAGCGGCCGGGACAGACGCCCATGACTGTTCACTGACCCCAATTCCACATCCCATAGACCGCTATAGCCCAAGTCAACATGAAAGAGGCACGCATCCATCAACCCAAATTCCTCACCGGTCTCGCAATTCGTCATAGTGACGTTTCGAACTGTGAACCTGGAGGCGGTCAATAGTGGCCTCAGTATCGCAACCATTGGAATTGTGCTTACTGCTGGTTGCCGACCCAAATCCCAAATTTACCTGCCCCAGACATAAGACTGATGTACGGCGTTGTGACATAGGGCACTGACCCCCATAAAACTCCATATCTATACGTATCGTCAATCTCAATAGGTAGAACGCAAGTTCAAGTCATGAGCTCACCTCCCATGAAGCCGCCGCTCCCGTTCTCCATCCAGATCCCTACACAGCTCATGTCAGATCTTCAACCCACAGGTGTATTACAGTAATGTAAAAGACCTTGATGAGCATTGCCCTTGCGGTCGCTCATCACGAAACGAATGTTCATCAGGCTAGTGGCCTGTGAGACTTGCCAATGGATTCCGGTAGCAGAGACGTGGTCGGGCACGCGACGAGTGTCGATGACGAAGTTGCGTACACTCCGGAAGAAGTTGTTCTGATTGATGTACCATTGCGCACCCCCGCCACCCGGGATGTACGGGTCCGCATCAATGACGGCCATCCCACTGAAGTTCGAGGCTGCGAGAAGTGTAGGCGGTGCTCTCGCATCACCGATGATCTGGCTGTAGTAGTATGCACTACGAGTGTGGATATATGAGTAGGAATCCATGCGGGTAGGACGTGCGGCCTACATGATCGGCGACGACACCTTGTATATGCTAGAGGTCAACAGCATAAGTTAGGACGCCGGTTGTCAAAGGCTTCGGCTCACCCCTGCGGGAAGTACACGACCGCTGGTGTGACAGTTGAAGACTCGCAGTTCCCTCCACCACACCGTCCTCCGTACGACATCGCCGCACTGCACCCAGCACCAGTTCCTATCAGCGATACATGACAGCGGGTTTCCGAGCTCACTTGATTGCCTCAGTATCATCCGCCTTTCCGTCGCCCACTGCTCCAAAGTCCTTCACATTCCTGAAGACCTGGTACGCCTCTGGCTTCGGGTTGAAGGCGGCCATCCCCTGGTGCTTGATCCCCTCCATCCAGTATGGCTCGCCAGGAGCCGCGGTACCTGGACCAACTGGCGAGTCGTGTGTGGGCCGGGACATGTTGGGCGACGGCGTGGGCACTGCGAACGGATCCTCAGTCAATGCCAATGTTGCGACGCCCCCGAATCGGGCGGTGGGGAATGGATGAGAAGAGGATGCAACGAGTCTGGCTCGCGGGAACCAGTAGATGACGAGGCAAAGAGTGACAATGACATGTACCACGAGCCAGAAGATGAAAGAGGAGCTCTTGCACGCTGGAGGCATTGTAGACTCTAGGCGGACTCGGACATACACGGTGCGGGTGGTCTTCTGAGCTTGTCTTGGATCCTGTGGACCAGTTTGCTCATTCTAGGTGTATTGAACAACCCGAGGAGTCAGAAACACGCGAAACAAAGCTTGTCTCCGAGGTGGGTTGCAGTGGGTGGGACAGGCACAGCGCCCGCAGCCACAGGCCCACAGCTACTGTACTCGGAGGCGCGTTGTACGCGCACGAAGGTATGACGCGTCTCACGTGCCAACCCGCTAAGCCCACTGGTCACTGCCAATAAGTAACACTAAGTTAGAACTTGAGTAGCCACTTACCAGAAACCACTGATAGTCTCGAGTGGGTATGCGATACAAAGGAATTTATCCATGAGTTTCGCAAAAGGCGCCAATAAGTTAGCTGTAGACAGAGCATCTCGGAAGACGGGGGACTTTCGATTCTTCGATATGGGCGACGGTGGCAGCGCACGCCCGTCTTATAAACAAGGACAGTGCGGTCAATAGTGGAGCTGCTCCGTATACATTTCCGTATTTTTAGAAATTCCCGAAGTGCCCGAGGGAGAGGGGAAGTGAAAAAGAGCTAGAGAAACGAATGTCAACCGGATGAGGAAAGTAGCTTGCTTCATTGGGAAGGTATCGTATGTACGATGACGACATCAGGTCGCTTCCCTTAAGTTTCTGCCAAACGCCGGGTCACCTTGACTGACCGGTGTGCTCCGCAGTACAGTGGCGATTTGGAGTCGGCGTAGGGTGCCGGCCACTACTATGGGAGTACTTACTCATATTGTTAAGCTTAGTAGTTGTACGTAGACCGTATACGTATGGCCGATCACCGAAGGAATCACAGTCGATGCTCGCGCGGTAATCTTGAGTAGGTAATCCTCCGGTACCTAGCTGTCTGACTGGGAGTCTGTGTATGGGCATCAGACTCTCTAGACTGTGCCACCATCTGACAGGCTACAACATTGTAAGTATAGCCGCATATGCTGGCTCTGACGGCAACCCTGGCAGCACGGAGCCCCAAGACGCCCGACTAACCCATCCCACTGGCATAGGTCCCTAGTAATCTAGGTTGGGAAGTTTCACCCCATCCCTCTCCAGAGTCGTCGCAACGTACATGCGCTCCTGGAACGCGGGCTACAGGCCTGTTGTTTGTACAGAGCAATCACGCTAGACCGTGGCGGTACTTACCTGAGACTCAAGCATAGATCAGTTCGCAGAGTAACATACCGCCCGGTCGGGCGTCTCGAGACTTGGACTGTCCAGGGCCCTCTCTGAGCGCGCATACAGTGCAGTTTCTCTTGTTTCAGCTCGGAACTACATCACCATCGTGCCGCACGCTGGTGTTTTTCGCACCGCACCGATGTCGGGCAATGTAGCATACGGCTGAAACGATCGGACACCATCAGAGGGCGACAGCTGCCTGCACCTACAAATGACGCTCCCATAGGGTAGTATCAGAGTATCGTGCCGCTCTCTCAGACATTCGAGCCATCCAAGGCAACTGGGCCACCTGGACATCATGGGCATCACCTCGGAATATGCAGTTGTCTACAAGCCTGACAGCATACCTTCATCTAAGCAGGACTCCGTCCGCGGCCTTCGACTCGAGTCTCGCGGGATCAAGTTCGTCCGGGTCCAATTCGTTGACTACACGAACACTGTACGCTTTCGCATTTTACCCATCACATACTTCAAGCGAGTATGCGAGACGTTGCGGCCAGGCGTTCTCTTTGACCTCTCTCTACTCGGCACAGTAGAGGGCGACATCGCGGAGTCATTCAGCACGGAGGCCGCAAGCCTGTACGCAATCGACTTCAGTAGTTTCCGTGCATGTCCGTACGCCCCGGGACATGCTACAATCATGGGCTGGTTCCAAATGAAAACGGCATCACCCACGGGCAGCTTAACGATCCCATTCTGTCCAAGGACGCTCCTGGAAAGCATCGTAACCGAGGCCAAGTTGAAAGCAGGCCTAACCTTCCTGGCAGGCTTCGAAACCGAGTTCACCCTCCTCAGGTTACAAGACGCGTCAACACAATCCGCCCCTGTAAATCGAGCGGGATGGGGAGCTTCATCGGGCCATCGGTCGGGCACTGTGGAGAAGACGGGGCTCGAGGAGATCGTTGAGAACCTGCTGGATGTCGGCGTCGAGGTTCAAGCACTGCACGGGGGCGCAGCTCCGGGTCAGGTATTGCACACGATTGTTGGCTTTCACCATTCACGACCACTGACCGAGATTGCTAGTACGAGCTTGTGATGGGGCCGTCGACGCCCTTGGAAGCCGCAGATACGCTTGTGCATACGCGTGAGACGTTCTACAACGTCGCGAGCAAACATGGGCTCCGTGCGACGTTTGCAGCTAAGTTGCACACCAATTCCCGTCAGTCTCCAGACATTCTGCTCACCATCGACCACGTCACTCACCTCCTTCGCAGGCAGCGTCGGCACTCATCTGCACATATCCCTGCATACCAACAAGGCCGAGGCAACCTCGAGCCAAGAACGTGCCGCCGCAATCGCACCTACGCTCACGCCCACGGACGCTCCTTCCTCCAAACGCTCGTCGAGCACATCCCCGCCCTGAGTGCAATCAACCTGCCCATCGCCGCCTCGTACGAACGCGCCCGGGACGGCGAACCACCGGCCAACGCGTATGCGAGCTGGAGCAGCAGCCGTAAAGACGTCCCCGTGCGGTTATGCGGGGACCGAGGCGCGCATCACATCGAAGTGCGGACTATCGACGGGACGTCGAATCCCTACTTGGTCTTGGCTGGCGTTCTGGCGGCAGGGTTACTAGGTGTTTTCAGCGGTGCAAAACTGACCTTTGGGGACTGCGTACGTCCAGTCGCAACCATGACGGCAGAAGAGAGGAGGACGGCAGGACTGGACTTGTATCCGCAGTTGCCACGCACGTTATGCGATGCGAGGAGGTTGTTACAGGAAGACGGTGCTCTGAGGGAGAAGTTGGGCGAGGAATTCGTTTCTCGGTTTCTGTCAGCGAATGAGGTGAGTTGACCTTACTCTTCGTAGATGAGCAGTTGTTGACATAGAGCTTGGCTGGAGTCGCTTGAGCGGGTCATGACGCAGTCTACGGAGGGCGACAACTTCGCGCATATGTTCGAGCGCTATTAGTGTGTGCGACGACTAACTCGTGCCAATTTCGACAGCCGTTTGGTGAAGACAGATGTTGTTTAGCAGTGTAACGTGTGAAGGGCTACCTCACTGGATGGAACTCCTAATAGTACTCCACCAGATGCGTGATCGTCTCTTCTTCGCTGGGCAGTTTCAAGAACTTCTCCAACACCTGGAGAAGGGTGAGTACAGCGCCCGCCAGACAAACGAGACACAACGCGCCTTGTTCACAGCTACATACTTCGTCACGAACTCGTCGCCCAGCATCTCCCTCAGTTGCTCGTCTTCCTGCAACCTCTCTCTCGCGTCGCCCACGGTCCGCGGCAGCCGCAGGGGGTTCTCCAAGCCGACTGCCTTCCTCTCATCCTCGCTCATGAACGCGACTGGCTTCGCGCAATCACCCGACTTGAGCTCGGCCCCCGTCAGCACGCCGCGCAGGCCCGCGGCCAGCGTTCCCGCGAGGACGAGATACGGGTTCGACGTGCCGTCAGCCGTCTTCATCTCGAAATGATGTGCACCCTGCGAGCCACACAGCCGGATCGGCGTGTCTTTATTGTCCAGACCCCACGAGGAGTAAGTCCCGCCGGACCAAATCCCGTCAGCCATGCGAGCGTAGGACGCCGAGGTGGGGAGCGTCAGCGCGCAGAGTGCGGGTAGGTGCTCGAGGATGCCTTGGAGGAACGAACGCTCAGTAGCGGTGAGTGTCGGCGCGAGAGCCGCGTCGCGTCGTGTGCCGGACGTCGGAGGCCTGCTTGAGTGGACGGAGAAGTGCACATGCGCGCCGTTTCCACCTGTGGAAAGCATCGGTCAGAGTACTCGTCAACATGTGTCTTAGACGGGGACTCGCAATTATCAGCGTGCAGTCGCGGAGCGAATGTCGCGCGGAGACCGTACTTGCTAGCAACGTTGTATATGGTTTCCCGGGTGTGCACCACCGCATCGGCCGCCTCGAGCGGAGACAACGGACCAGTCACAACTTCGAACTATCGATCGCTATCAGCACGCTGCCAGGACAAGTTGATCGTAAGGCAATACCTGTCCAGGAGCCGACTCCGCGTGTATCATCTGCAGCTCGAGTCCTGCATCCTGCAGATTGTCTGCTATCTCCTGCAGCACGGTGTTCTCTACAGTGCCCGTGCGGAACTTGGCTGCACACGACCAGCCGGCGTTATTAAGCGTCACAGGCTTCGGCGATGTCGCGCTCAGAAGGATGAACTCGGACTCGAACCCAGCAAGGAAGGAGAGCCCGGCATTGGTCTGCGCCTCGTTCACAATGTTCTTCAGCAGCGTCCGCGGGCACAGTGGAGTGGCCAAGCTGCCATTCGGGAGCGGCGTCTTCTCCTGGAACCAGCCCATCAGGACCGCATGCCCGGGCGCGTAGGGGCTCAGGCGGAAACTGTTGAGGTCGACCACGTACAGGTGTTCGCCTGTCCCGCTGAACCCCTCCGCCATGTTGACCCCCACCAATCCGAGCGTGACCTTCGACAGACAGACTCCGGGTCTCGCGGTTTCGAAGAGTCTGGTGAAGTACGAGGCGGGGAGGATACGGAAGCGCACGGTGTTGACCAGGTCGACCCATTGCACACGCACGTAGCGGATGCCTCGCTCTTCCAGCTGCAGATCATGCACGGACGCGTATTTTGGCTTGGAAGCCTGTTCAGGCTTGTAGAGAATACCGATTTGAGACATGGTAAGAGATAGATCCCTGGGGTGGGCGATAACGCGCTGTCACCATTTATATGACCGGGGCGTTTCCCCGCATCCCCTTAGCCGCCGCCAGGTTTCAGTTCGGCGTCCTGCGAAGCAGTGCAGGGTGGTTTGACTGATCTTGAATGAGTATTGACTGTGGAAGTAAAATGAATTTGTATGGTTGGCACTGAATCCGGAAGTTGGCCCCTGAGCCCGTTTCACGACTGTCGGAGGGAAAACGCGCCCCTTGGCGAATACATTGATGAACCCCAACCGGAACTCCTGGCCCAGGCAGTTCGAGCGTGTTGAAGGCAAGTACTCTTAGGTAGGACCTCGGGCGTCGGACCTAGCGTTTGAAGAGTCCCAGTGCGGCACAGTGGATGTCGGCGGCGGCCTTAAGTTGTAGGCAGAGTACTAGTACTTAGGCCGACTCAACCGATACTCTTTGCGCAAGCTCACTCGACTGGTCTGGAATCACCGCTCAATTTGAGGTGCTGCAGCATGGGGATCCAATGCCAGCGAACAGTGAGCGAGAGACAGAAGGCAACGGGGGGAGGTTGGAAGCGCGACCAGGGGCTCTCTCTATTAGTACAGGCAGAACTAGAATGATCACAAACTAAGAATGACAGCACAGGGATGAAGAAGACATGGACACTCGATTCGAAGACGGATCGGCGGAGAGCGAGCCATGTTTGACATGTCGTGAACTTGAACGAATGACACCGTAGGAGGAAAGTACCGTATGGTAGACCGCTCGAATGTCGACGTTGATTGACCGTTCGCCCGGCTTCGTCCGGCGGCCCATGTGTACGTGCGGCATTCTAGGGCTGAGTCTACTGAGTCAACGGCACCCGCCTCCGCCCTATACTTAGCCATGGGCCATCTACACCTGCATATCTACCGCGTGTACTGTCACGTCACACACACGATGACTAGGCGACGTACAGGTAGGATTGGAGCTGAGCAAGTTGGCAGCCAATGTATGCGAACCCAAGAGTTCGTCTTAGGATAGCAACCAACAATGTGCGTGACAGTGTCGGACACGAAAGAAAAAATACAATATCTTCATCTACCTACCCCCATCAATTTGAGGTGGTTACATCCTCGACCTGGGCGGTTTCGACAACTTCCCCTGCTTCCTCAACTCGGCCGCCCGATCCCGCAACACCCGCCTCAGCAGCTTCCCACTCGGGTTCTTAGGTATCGCCTCGACGAACTCCACTCCGCCCTCCAGGTGCTTGTAATTCACCTTCGCGTCCGCGACATGCTGCGAAGCCAACCCACAAGTCAGCGTTCAGATCGTGGAACAGATGGGTGTAACTGACCTTCGTGATCGATGTCCGAATCTTGGCCGCCTCAGCGGGATCTTTCTTCATTCGTTCCGCGGCCGCGACGCTGGGTGTCACGAAAGCGAGGGGAAGCTCTCCGCTGTAGTCATCCGGCAGGCCGACCACACAGACGTCAGATACGTCTGGATGATCCAGGACATGGCCCTCAAGCTCGGCGGGCGCCACTGCTCGGACATCAATGCTTATGTCTCACAATGCTATGATATAAGCACACTGACCCTGGAAGCCCTTAACTTTGATGAGTTCCTATAGGAGGCAAGCATCAACGACGGTTCATGCAGATCTCAGCAACGCAGATCCGTGGGGGTCTTCGTAGATGCACATACCTTGATCCGATCAACGACGAACACCTCCATCGTCTCATTAATGGTGACCTCGTCGCCAGTATGTACCCATCCGTCCACGAACGTTTCCTTCGTTCTACGTCCGGTCCACAGGTGAGTCCAATATGACTAGCGTGCAAGGTGACCGCAACTCACGCTTCTTCGTTGTTCAGATAACGCAGGGCATTAGCTGGGCCCTTCACAATCAGGTGGCCCGGCTCGTTGAAACCCGCGAGCGAGCCGTCTGGCTTCACAACGCGCGCGACGACCCCAGGAACGAGTCTCCCTGCCGAACCCGGCGTGCAGATCTTCTGCTCGATCTGCGGGAAGGATATCGTCGTACACGTCTCCGTCATGCCTTCCGGGCCTCGCATGTTAGCACGAGCGTGCTGGTGTTGCACATAATTGGGGGTGCGCACCGTATCCCTGCCCTACGCATGCTTGTGGGAGGACCTTGGCAAGCTGGTTCGTGAGCTCGGGCGATAACGGCGCAGCACCACTCATGATCGCATGAACTGAGCTGAGGTCGTAGTTCTTGACGGCCGGATGCTGCTCATTGTTGAACTCATCAGTCACATTACTGTACGCCGTTGCATTATTACCCACTTTGCACAAGAGAACGATCATTGGCGGAACGACCCTACCCGCTCTCATGTAAGCAAGACCGACGATACGCGGACGAGAAAACCTACGGAAGGAGGCCAATCTTATGCCGCTGTATGCTGCCCAAGAAATCGAGTAGATTGAATCTGGGAACAACAACAAGGCTGGCCTGATAACGTGCGGGTGCAGCTCAGTACTCCGCATACCGCGTCAAGGACTCACATAACGCACCCCATAGAACATCATGAAGTGCATGATCACGACGAGCCCATAGATGTCTGGTTGGGACACCACTGTGAGTTCAGACGTCGTGTGTTGTTTTGTTCGACTCACGGTAGAACGGAAGCACTGCATCCAGGTTGATCAGCTAAGAAGAATTGACATGGTGATTCTCAAGGCATACCTCCCATGGCAACACCGCCCGTTCTGTACTTCACAATCTCCCAGGGCCCCGGTTGTTGGTTGGCGAGGTGCGCCATCTGAAGGACATTAGCAATGGGTGCGTAGTGCGAGATGCACACGGCCTACAAAACTCGATTATCAAAAATTCACTGCTGATTCAGATGAACTCAATGTACCTTCGGCTTGCCCGTTGTTCCACTGGAGAAACTGAGGAACGCAAGTTTCGTCCTGCCTTCTCCCCGCTTCAGCTTGCGCTCGACATAGCTCTGTGGCCTTTCCAAGCCCTCTTTGATGAGCTCGTGTACGGTTAAGTGCTTATACGAGGACGACGCCGAGTTCTCCAGCGGATCGAACAGGACGATGCGATCGAGCGACAAGCCTATAGCCTTCGCAGCGGCGATTGCAACCGAATAGCTCTGACCGTGGACAATGAGCACTTTCGCTTTCGTGGTCTCCAGCTGGTATTGCAATTCTCCGGCGGTATACGCCGGATTCGCGCAACTAATGATAAAGTCAGTTGTAAGCTCCCTTCGTACGGGATTATCATCGACGTACGTCACGGTAGCGCCGAGCCGGTGTACAGCCCTGTGTAGAAAGGTAACCCAATGCCAGAACCACGAAACGTACAATGGGACTCACCAGACAGCTATCGGATAGTCTTGCGGATAGAGAATCAGACACACTGAAGACGGAGTAGATACAAACCAGTACATACCGACGTGATTGGGTCCGAATATGCAAACTGCAGAGTGTCAGTGGGATGGTACACATATGGGCTTACAGCTACTTAATGCTGTAAAATATCGATAGACCGCCCTCGACGGTGCGCGCACAGGTGCCATATGGCGCTTGGTGACACGTCAACTCCACAACGTAGCCGACTTCCCATAGTGAATGTGGCTTGTGGAGTGGGGTCTGCTTCTCCTGGCAGACTACTGTGTGCGCGCCGCGAGAACCAGTCTATCGAGATTTCATTAGCTGTAAAGAGCAAGACGCGTACCTACGTCGTCTTCGGCTGCCAATATAATTAGATGCGATTTCAATGGTTCGAAGACCCACGTACCAATGCGCCAGCGCGAACTTATCGCGTTTGCCAAGCCATGTGTGCGCATTCGCACCTTCGAACCTGATGAGCCTTTCCGAAGCACTGGGCTTTGCACAGCAGTACGCACCTCGCCGTAGCCGATCTGCCTGCCCGTCGCGTCCTCGATCATCCAGGGGTTCCCTTGGAGGATTCTCTTGACCGGTCTTGATGGGTGATCAGAATCGAGCATGAACTGAACGAGTGTGACATCATCGGGAACGTGAGGAAGAGGCCCGCTGGGTCCGTGGAACTCAGTGGTGGCCATGGAGGCAGAGAGGGTGATTCCGTTGTCGAGAGAGCAGGACGTCGTAGGGGGGTCTTCCCGAGCGACGGACGGCACGAAGGCGGACATAGGCGGTTAAATAGCAGGCGTCCTGCTCACAGGGATCACACGCCCGCGAGGACCTGACACGAGAACGTCTAATGCGCATCCAATCGACTTTCCCCGCGCTACCCCGGGGCACGTGAAAGGGACCCGATCTATGCCCCAGACATGCGTTGCGGCCAAGTTGGGGCCAAGGTGCTGCACAGTTCATCCGTTCGCAGCTAAACCTTGGCAGGACGCGCGCCTGTCTGGCAGTAGGGGAGTCGGGATGAGCGCAGTGCGACTGTGCCGGTAATCACAGAGGAGATAATACCTGCATTCTGTCGTAAGCATGACACCCTGAGCGTGGAGGAAAGTTCCTCCGTGTCCGACAGGAGCTTCCGGTGGTGACATCGCGGATCTGCGCGAGAGATCTACAGCGTCTGGTGATGATGGGGAGAAAGGACGGGGGTTGGATGGGAAGGAGACGTAGGCCCGCCTTATATATGCGAGGAGTGAGGCCAACCGTCGAGCCGATGAAGTCAGTGTGACATGCGTGTTTCTAGAGTTGACTGACGTGCCCGGCCGAGGCAGGAGGAGAGTGAAGGCGAAGATAGAGAAACGGATGTCAAACGAAAGAGGAAGGTGGCTTACCGAAATCGGAAGCCATCCTTTGACCCCCGCAAGACGATAGCTTGCTTTCCGGCAGCTGATTTGTAGATGTTAAATGATCGCGATATCCATCTGCAGCGCGGTCCCATATCACTGTGCGCCCAGAGGCTACACGCTGCTAGAGCACCTTCGTGCCGCAGGCATGCGAGGGAACCACACCAGCGTTTTGGAACTCCGAAAAGCCTACGAAGATTGGTCTTCCCTGGGAACCTTTTCTGAGGGTGTTTGGGCTCCGAACATCCTCAGAACATGAGGTATTTTAGCCAAATTTCAGCATGTTTGACGAAAACACGCATTTTCCAAGCATTTTCTGGGTCCGTCAAATCTCAGAAAGGCTTCCCATGAGGGACCGATGTTCGTAGCGTTTTTGGAGTCTGAACAACCTGGTCTGCCCGCGGTGTGACTGAAATTCTGGCCAAATGTGGCCGTGCGCAGTGCGCACTGGTGCCGCCACGCTGCCTCGAATCGCCCCACTGGCATGCGCATGCAGTGTGCGAAGGCACTGGACTATCCAGCAGGTCATCAAGCTTTATGATCGACATTGGACGCATGCAGCGCCAACTAGAAAGTCTCAATAAGGCGTGTAATGGTCGCCTCCTCCGTAGGAAGCGTCATATGTTCCTCTAACAACTATAGCAGAGGATGTGAGTACGAAGAGCTTGTCGTTTCCAGAAACATGACTTGCTTTGCTTACTCCAAGGTAAACGCCCACGAATTCGTCACCCAGGGTCTCCTTCAAGTATGTATCCTTGTCCAGCATCTGTCTCGCGTCGCCAACTATGCGCGGGAACCGACGGGGGTTCTCCAGCCCCACCGCCCTCCTCTCCTCCTCGCTCATCTGAGCCGCTGGCTTGGCGCAGTTGCCGGTCTTGAGCTCCGCCCCGCTGAGCACGCCTTTCAACCCAGCTGCCAAGATACCTGCAGACACGATGTACGGGTTCGACGTGCCATCTATCGTCTTCACCTCGAAGCGGTACGCCCCCTCATCCCCGCACACCCTCACGGGGGCGTCCTTGTTGTACCACCCCCAGCACGCGTACGTCCCGCCCAGAAAATGCCGTCTTCGACGCGCCCGTAGGAGGCGTTGGTGGGTAGAGTGATCGCGCTGAGGGAGGCGATGTGCTCCACTAGCGTTTGTAGGAACGAGCGTTCGGTGGGCGTGAGCTCGGGTGCCAATGCGGCGTCTAGCCGGGTGTCGGGCTTCGCAACTGGTGCGCTGGAGTGCAGAGAGAGATGCATATGTGCGCCGCTCCGACTACGGAGAGGGCGAAGAGCACCGAAGGCGAGAGCACCGCAAAGGGGTTGACTACACTCACTGCTCTCAGACAACAGTCGTGGAGCGAACGTCGCGCGAAGTCCGTGCTTGTGCGCGATGTTGTAGATGGTCTCACGTGTGAACACCAAGGCGTCGGCAGCCTCAAGCGGGGACATTGGCCCCGTCACTAGTTCGTACTGTGAGTGGTTCGTGAGTTGATCACATCTATCACGGTATGCAGCGGAGACTCCATACCTGCGCGGGCGCGGCCTCCCCATGGATGTAATGCGCCTCTACGCCGGCCCCCTCGATGCAATCGACGATCTCATCGAGGACGGCGCTCTCGACGGCACCGGTGCGATATCCCAAGGAGCACCCCCACCCCGCGTCGTTCACCAACTCCGGCGGCGACGATGCCTTTCTCAACAAGAGAAACTCGGACTCGAAGCCGACCAGGAACGTCAACCCAGCCTTCGCCCGCGCTTCGTCAACGACCTTCTGCAGCATCGTCCTCGGACAGATCGACATCGCTAGCCCAGCGGTCGGTAACGGTACCTTCTCCTGGAACCACGTCATGACGACGGCATGCCCGGGTGCGTACGTGCATACGCGGAAGCTGTTGAGGTCTATCACATGGAGGCAGTCGTCGGTGCGGCGAAAGCCACCAGCGAACCTGATACCGACGAATGCGAGGGCGAACGGCGATATGATGAGGCTCGGGCGCGCGACCTTGCAGACGCGCTTGAAGTACGAGACGGGGAGGACCCGGAAACGGACCGTGTTTCCATAGTCGACATACTGGACGCGCACGTACTTGATTCCTCGTTCCTCGAGTCGCAAGTCATCCACGGATGTGTACCTCGGCCCCGAGACTTCTGCAGTGTAAGTCACCGCGAACTCTGAAGCTGCGCCCATGGTGATGAGGACCTTGATGATACAGTTCCTGTGTCACTGCCGACCACTGATGACGATACTACTTATACGAAGTGTGTGCGCTCACGGATTAGACCTAGTCGACGTCGTTTCAAGGGTCCAGCGCGTTCAAATCTCAGACTCACAGCCTTCGAAAGATCCGTCTGAAGCCGTCGTAGGTCCGCATAGTCATCGGGATGTGTATGAGACGCAGATAGTATGCAGTATCCGGTTGGTGACCGAGCGCATTGATCCTGAGAGGCAGGCTCTGAGGTCCAATAAGTAAATCACCACAGAATCCTGACAGGAAGCCACTGACATTCCCTTCACTCACCAGCTCAGATGTGGTACGCGCGACCGTGGATACACGCAAGAAGCACACTCATCAATAGTTAATCCATGCCGTCCGCGGGCATACCTTCCAGGAGATGTCGGAAACCACGGGTATAGACCGTAAAGCCCGACGCTGGCCCGGCGTCCCGCGATGGACTCAGACATGCGCCCGGCGATAACTAGGGCCCGGGGAGCATGCGGTCCATGGCCAGAACGCTGTAGTGGTTGTGCCGTATGTCTAACGGCGTCGCTCGGAAGTGCGGATGTGTGGATGCGCTCTGTATATGCGTCCTTGGAACATGGGAGGCCGCGATGGCGCCTGCATCCTAGGCAGTGTTGGACCGGGCGTGTATCATCGATAGGAGTGTGACCGGGGCTTCCTAGACGAGGATACCTTTAAGCAGGGAGGGATGACCGGGTAGAGTGTCATGTAGATCAAACCCGACGATACGCAAGATATTAGCTGATAGGGCTCATGTCTCAAGAGCAGAGATACATACTGGTAAACTATGGGCATCTAGCTCAACGAGCGAACACATGCAGCGAACGGCCGCGAGTGATATAGTCTACTGAGCTTTAGACCCAGACAATAGCACCTTTTCTGCGACTCACGGGTAGGAAATCACTGCGGCGACCTGCACTATGGCGACGGGCGCTCCTGGTCATTCCTTCGTCACCCGTACGAGCCCGTATGTACCCGTACTCGAATCTATCTCACCCTGGCTACTGTGGAACGACTCTCGTTAATTAATCTATGCACCAAGCTGACATTTCAAGCTCACCCTGCTCATCGACTCATGAAACGGCCGCGGGTCCTCCTCGAACAGACGGACAGAGGGTATCGCAATGAGGCAATGAGGTAATGATACAACGCATAATACACCGTTGCAGAGCTACGCGACACCGTCCAACGAGAGCGAGGCAAAGTCCGATAGAAGCCGTATATAATCCTTAATCGTGGTGTCGTGCTGTATGGCAGCATCGATCAGCGAGAGGTGACGGAGTTATGGAATCGGGTACTGACAGAGGCATGAACCGAATGTTCCGTCACCGTCCTAATCGCTTCACCGTTCCTCCCAAAACCACCGCTCGAAATCCAAGTACCACTTCGGCGGCCCCTCCATGCCTAGACGTCGCCGAATCTTCTCAATCGTCTCATCGGAGGGCAGGTCCACCCGTTTGAGATTGTAGTTCGTGTAGAGGGACACGACCAGTGTGAGTGAGCCGTCCTTCATTTGGACGAGCGATCCTTTGATATTGAGGAAGTCGATCCCGATTTCTGCCACTCCGTCGAGCCGTATCATCCCATGAAGCGCTTTCGACAACGTCCTGGGTAAAAACTGCGTGCTTCGGCTACGGAAAAGGAGCTTGTGCTCCTTGGCATAATCCAGCAGGAGTTCTTGTGGCGCAATCTAGCCGTAGTGCATGCGAGGCGGCCACCACGCTTTCCGACCGCTCGGTACGAGAACACGGGGAAGCGAGTCGAGCGGTTTCAAGTTTGGGGACTTTTGCACTATCTGAGGACGAGCAACAAGATCAACCTACGAGTACAATGTGTAGCGTCGTAACGCGTACCTTCTGCTTATCTGGCTTCTGCTTGGCAGTGCTTGCTGAACGCGTACGGGAAAGCGAGGCGACTGGTGCCCGGGAGGTCAATCGAGCTCAGCTGCAGCATCCGGGAGGGAATGGCCTGATCCATACTAGTGATGATGTCCGAGAATGTAGTTTATGAGATAGTGGGGCTCATTCTAGCAGTGATCATGAGTACTTATAGCAAGTTCAACCACGTCGCGTAGATCGGACGTGGCGGCCAGTCACGGTCACGTGCCGGTAACTTGTCTCAAGTTCGCCTTTCCTCCTCCCTCTCCTCGTCGTCGTCGTCGTCGTCGCATTCCTTCAGACTTGAAGTTCTGAGGGCCTTCTTGGTCTCCTCTTTATCCAAACACTCTGCACTTGCATCTAACACTTGCATCATTCTTGATGAAAGACTACAATCGCTTGAGGAAGACTTTGCACCCTGGCTCCGACAGAGTTGCTACTCAGCTCACTGCTCTACTCACCGCGTGTCCTCTATCTTTTCTATACATATACGACTCAGACTGTGCTCGAATTGCATCCGGAATCTTGCGCGGGGTGTGTGAAGAGCTTGCCGGGGAGTCTACGCGCTTCAGGTACGCGTTTGCCAACGCTGTGGCCTGCTTCACGCCGCGCCTGTTCTACGACACAGTCCTCAACGCTCTCTCTCACCACACGCCAGACTGGGAAGATGGCTGCGAAAACTGGGCCGGGACAAGCGTGGAGGGGCAAAGGTGGAACGAGAGTATTGATACATTCTTACACGGCTTAAGAGCCATCGCCGCCGAAGCGCAGGTGGGCGAGTCGAACGGCAAGGGAAAGGCCCGTGCGAGCGTGAATGGTGCTGGAGTCGGGGCGAGATGTAAATTTGTTCTTGCGGTAGAGCGTCCGGAGCGACTCAAGGAGAACATGTCCGAGCTCATAGTGCCCCTCACGCGTCTCGCTGAACTAGTGAGTCTTGTCCTCGTATAATTGCACTCCTGTCGACGGATTGAACAACAGTCTCAAGTTGACATCGTTACTGTTTTCGTGTCTGACGTTCGCTGGGAGGACATCCGTCCACCATCGGGAGCGTCGCCTGAACCTCTCTACATAGACGTGCCCGTTCTTTCCAAGCAAGGTGCGTCATCCATCTATTCCTAAACCTCCTCCTCTAACTCCTCGTGCCAGATGTTCTGGACACGCTAGCGTCCTACTTTCCACCGGACGAGTCGAGCCTTGTCAACTCAAACATCGATCCCGACACCTACAATCCCGTCTTCCGGCCGCTCTACGTCCACTTCGTAGCAACAGTCTACAGTATCTGCGGGCCATTCACGCACGACCCGCACGAGCTCGCCTACATCGCTGCGGCGCGCTGGCCAGGGTTCATCCAGCCAATACTAGACGAACACAGGCAACGCTTACGCGAGTACGAGGAGTACCTCGCGAGCCGAAACGAAGATGGCGATGCCGACGCGGAAGACATGGGTCCCCCTGAACTCGTCGCGCCGACAGAAGACGCTCGCCTCCGCCTCATCCGCCTCTTCACGCCCTCTCTGACCGCCGCCCTCGAGGCGCTCTACCCGCGGCTCACCAACGCCGCAGACTGGGCCCGCACCCACACACCGCCCCCGAACCTGCTCACCATCCACCCCTCCCAGGTCCCCGTCGCTTTCCGCGCGGCCGCCGCCGGTCACGCAGATGGCACAGACGTCAGGGGCGTCGATGGCCTGCCGCGGATGGCGAGGTTCGTCCTCGTCGCGGCGTTCCTGGCGAGCACGAATCCGCCGAAGAGCGATGTGCGAATGTTCGGGCGAGGTCCGGAAGACCGCAAGCGACGGCGCAGAAAGGGAGGAGGCCCGCGCAAGGGTCGAGCGGGAACTGCCACGAAGGTCAGTCATCTCTTTAACCTCCGGACGATTGCCGGGTGACCATTTCTCCTGTCAGATTCCTCAGCGGCTGCTTGGCCCCATATCCTTTGGACTCGACCGGCTACTGGCCATCCTAGGGGTGCTGCTCGAGGAGAACGACGCAGAGACGCGGCCGTCGGCGCCGCAGTACTCTGTGCCTGGGGAGTATACCGACGTTGAGATCTCCCGTGTGGCGATCTTCGCACAAGTGAGCCTGATCACATTGTCCCCGGCCGCAAACAGTTGCTCAATTCAGTTTGCACTCGCCCATAGGTGATGGAATTATCTTCGATGCGCCTGTTGATGCGAACCTCTCCGCCGGAGAAGATCGACAGCGTGCCTACTTTCAAATGCGGGATCTCTTACGACACGGCGCTCAAGCTCGCCAAGGATGTTGGTATACCATTGAACAGCCTGGTATGGGAGGGTATACAGTATGGTAACACGTAATGGGTGGTCGAATTCCACTTCCAATGCCTCCAATCCATCCAATCATCATAACATAAGATAAACCCGTGGCGTAACTTGAAGAATGCAAGCGTTCCGACCCATCGTGAATGCAACGTAGCCTGAACAATGAATGGAGGTGTATCCGTGAAGGCGTGGCTCAATAATATACACGAATTACATGTAGGTGACACAAGGAGTGAGAGTGGGCGGAGGTAAAATGGCGGGTAGTAGGTGGTAACATGTGCGCCATGGTGGTAGGTAGGTAGCCGATCGAACACAGGGGAGCTCTAATCTTCTATGCCAATGCAGTATCACGTCGCGATGCCCACCTCCGTCTGGTAGGCCGCCCTCAGCTTTGTTGAACTCGGGGTGCGCATCATGGTCGGCCGCGACGCGGTCCCGTGTGGCGCGGATCTGTACACCATGCCAGTGCCTGTACGCGGCTTCGCCTTCCCGTCAGGTCCAGCGGATGGTGCCCTCGCCATTGTCGCTCCTCGCAGGGCAGGAGACGGCGGCACTTGAGTCGGCTCTCTACTTCGGGAACTGCTGGTGCTAGCGCTGACGTTGCTACCCGCCGACAGTCTCGACTTGTCTGTTCCGTCAGATCGTCGTCGTGAGTCGTCGATACCAGCGGAGGAGTGCCCTTGCGGCAGCTTCAGCGGTCGAGGAACCTCTATTGGCCGTCCTCCTGCCCAGGCCGTCGGTGGCGCAATTAAACGCGACGCTGCAGTCTGTCCGGCGCTAGTACTGCTTGTTGATTGAGAGAGCGTGCTTCTCATGGAAGCCGTACGGGAGGATGATGATGATGCCCTCTGCATGGCACGGGGAGCAGGATCGGATTTGTATACAGCGTCCATATCTGATGACGACCGCTCGAGCCTCCGCACGGCGGGAAGGCCGCTAACGCGCGAACCTGGTGGTGCCGATAGAGGCGTTTTGGCCCTGGGCATCTCGTCGTAATGTGATCCACGAGCTGACAGCCTGCTGGAAGACGGCATGGACCGCATGGACGACAGTGATGAACGAGGCACGGATATGGAAGACATGCTGGGTTTCCGAGAAAGGTCAGAGGGGAGGGATGCGCGAGGACGGCGTTCTTCCATTTCGGTGTAATGTCGGGAGAGGGAAGAGGAAGTCGAAGTCGAGGAGCGAAGAGTGGCGGGGAGAGACTTGCGACCCAAGGTGTTGCTGGATAGCTGCCGAGTGAGTGGGGACGGAGCGCCTTCATCTTCGCTATCACTCCAACCCAGGCCGGTTGTAAGGCCGATACCGCCCCGGAGCAGTTTGCCGTCGCGATGTCGGACTCGTCTGTGAACAGTATCCCGCTCATCCTTGAACAAGCCAGACTTGGTCATGACAGAGCCCGCTGAAATTCCGCGTGAGACATACTCGGTCTGAGCAACAAGTTTGAAACGCACCATTTGAGACGATACTCATGTGGCTACTGGGGCGATCGTCGATCGGCTGAGCCTGCGGCAGAAGCTTCGAGTTAGGCGACAGCAAGCCATCTCTCAACATCAAATTGCTGTGCGACGGTAAAAAGGTCAGCACAACCCCCGACACACGAGAGAAGTATCACGCACGGTAATGGGGTATGAATGTCAATTTCCGAGTCTGTATCACTCCCTTCTCCATCCAACGCTCTGTCCAACCTCTCCTCCTCCTCCACATCCACGACATCAATGGGTGTCCCAGTTGCATCCAGCGGAGAACCGTAGTCTGCGACAAAGGAGTCTTCCGCAGGTTCCTCAGCGCCCAATCTCATAGGCAGGCTCGGCCGTCCTCGCATACCTTCACTCGTCTTGCGAGACCTACTGCTCGTCAGCGCTGTCCCGTCGCTCACATGCCGCCGGAGCGACCGCACACGCGTGCGCGAGGCGGAGCGGGAGGGACAACCGGACGACTTCCGTCTCGGGCGGGGCGTCGTTGCGAGGATCTGCAGGATGTCGGGGCTCTCCGCGCCCGCGCGCCGCGGCTCCTCCGTCGGCAGTGGCGGGAGATTCTTGTCCAGGAGCTTCTTCTTCGGACTGGGGATGATCTTGGGCACGGAGATCGCGATCTCGTCCTCCCTCTCGTTCAGCGGGGGAAGGTCGCGCATGTCGATGGACGAGATGGAGTCGTTCGCACGGTGCCCGCGTTTGCGATGTGAATGCTCCTTGAGCACAGACTCGCCTATGCGTTCGAGACCCTTCTCGTCGTCACTGAGTTCGGCGGCATGAATCTCGTCGAGTGACATCCGTGTCAGGTCAGCGGGGTCTTCCTCGCAGATTTTCGAGTCGAGAACGGGTGACTTGTCCACACCCGTCATGGTGCCGCGCCATGAGGTGGGTGCGGCGAGGGAACCATTGGAAGGGTACGACCGGAGAGATCGCGTAGACTCCCCACCCGGTGTTATGCTCACTGAGGGTGAGAGCGACGGGAGGCTGTTCCCCACGCTCGCGCTGCTCGCGGTCGAGCTACGGCGCGAGTAGCTGGACATTGAGTTCAGAGACATCTTCGACGTACGCCTGGACCGCGCAGCGGTAATGAATATGTGGGTCTCATCCTTGGAGACGGGAGAGGGGCCGGGAACAGGAGGGAGTGGAGTGGAAGGAGGACGCGAGGGTGGCGGATTGACGTGCGTAGCGATCGGCGAGGCAGAGAGGTTAACGGGGGGAGAAGGGGACGGCGCGAGGGACGAGGTGGAGGGAATGTGGGAGGGCGGAAGAGGGAAGGAGGATAGTAGAAGGGGCACGGCGGGGCGACGTTGGCGCAGGCTAGAGCGAGACTCCGTAGTAAGTGTTGAGGCCATTGTGTATGTGAGGCGGGAGCGCGCTGCACCAACGAAAGTCAACATGTCAGCTTCTCGACTTCTTGGCGTCCCCCCATCACCGAGCACTTACCAGCTATGTAACACAATTGACAAAGAAACCCAAGAAGTATGAACGGAGAAATTCCCGGTCCAGTCTAAGCGAGGCCGCCGTGCCGCGTAGAGGCAGCGAGAGGGAAAGCAGCTGCGAGCGAGAGAACCCCGCCTACGAAAATTATCAGCGTCAGCGGGACCGAGGTACATGCGACGACCGGTCCGCCGACAGGCGGACCTACACGTCGGGTTCCAGTAGACGTGTGCACTCACTTTGGTTCCTGGCAGCGAAATGTGGCGCTGCGAGTCGTCCAGGTAGCAGGATCGCTGCAATAATCTGTCAAGCATCAACATGTGGTAAGCAACAGCGAAAGAGCCGGGAATCAAAGGTGCACGCAGAGAAGATATGGCACAGGCATCGCGAGACTGGGTCTTTGCGCCCTATGAACCCAAAGACGATCGTGGAACACCTTCCCCTTCTGGGCCGCGCCCGCCATCAGTAGCCGTCCGCCAGCGCTAAGGCACGCACGGCAGCTAACTCGCGTCGCCGTACAGCCCCTGGACTGTTTCGCGGTATTGCACGACGCCTCGCTCCGTGAAGGAGTCCTAGACCACGAGTGGGCGGAAAAGTGCGCACTCACGTCAAGCAAGATCGAACTGCTTCAGTTCGCGATCGGCTTGGCGAAGCCTCTTCGTCGGCAGTGACAATGAACGGAGGGGGCGGTAGGAGGAAGCGACGGGCTAGATATGCGCGCAGCCCAGTGCGCCCTGTCAATACGCGGCCACCCAATTGCTCGCGAGCGCCTCGGAGACAGTGAGTGTGGTGCCGAGGTCTGGACGAGAAGGTGGTCAGCACACGATCCAACTGTTGGAAGCGACGCAAGCGTAGAAGACAAGCAGACGTATCCAGCACAGCGCTAGGACACGTCAGGCCCATTCGCGAAAATAAGTTCATTTTTTCGAGGGGCACATTCCGGCGTTCCCACCGTCACCTCCACACTGGCGCTAGTAGACACTGATGCGACGACCTCGCGAGGCAGTGAAGTCACAATCGACAATCCACCCCAGCGACGCGGTGGCGACGGAGATACGCGGTGGCCGTACACGACGAGCCCTTCCCTGCGATACGCCGAGAGCACTGACTGTTCGACGATCGCCGCAGTGAAGCACACAAGTCAGTGCAGAGGCTCCTGGTGCTACGCCACCGTGCGTTCCGAGCTCGTCGGGACAACGAATTTGAAACAGACGCAACGGAGATGTGCAATGAATGTCAGGGTGTCCGTTGACAACACCATCACCGTCGTGGCGGCGATGGGTCCTGTCCGCTTTCCAACGTCATGGATGTTGGCCGAGCGATGGAACGCGCGGCGGCGCGACAGGAAGCGTAGCTAGCTTCCAATGCTGTGCCTAGATAAAGGCAACAAGCCCAAGCCGACTCGGAAAGGCATGCAGGGATCCCTGCGCGGATCCCTGCAGAGAACATTTGGCAACAGTTGGAAGTCCCTACTTGTCCGGAGGGACGGCCACTTGGACGCGATATTCGCGGGGCAGGTATGGTAGCCAGCCTCTGGCATGCTTGCGGCTGCCAAGGCAGTGTGCCAGATCGCACGTCGCGCGTTGTACTCTGCAAGGTGAGCGCGCAGCATCCTTGCCAGGAACCCATATTGACACTGGGCCCATTCTGATGAGGTTTGCTCCCGCGTCTGCGATTGTACCCTAGCAGACTGTCGCCGCAGGTCCTGACGCACTGAAGGAATCGCGACCTCAGGGTGCGGGCTCGTGCTTGATCGCCGTTGACAGTGCTGGCCAGTACAACGGCATCTGCTCTGCGCAGGTGGCGCAGCGGCCGGATGGGGCATGAAGAGTCCTTGCGTAGGAAGCACGGCGGCTGGAAGAGTGATGGGCAGGGAAGGGAAATCACGGAGCCGATAGCTCCGCTCTTGGACCGAATACGAACGCGAAAGCAACTCACCTGGCACCGGACAATCCCAACCACCCAGATGTGCGACCTCCAGAAGGTGACGGCAAGCGGGAGAGAGGGAGACGAGCGCGCGATGGCAGTTTGCTGGGGAAAAGACCGCGCGTGAGCATTACGAGAATCCGTCCTAGGCGCGCCCTGGCAGCGTATCTCGAGGCCAGGAAATGAAGACGTACATGTGCCAACACGGATGGTGGCGTCGCGCTACGGTGCCCAAACTGGCAGTACAATTGTCGTGAGAGCGCTTGAGGCGTATCGCGTGCTGAGATTAGGCTGTCTGGAGTTTGTACACGGCACGCAAAGGACGGACGGGAGGGAGAATTAGAAGGGGGACGTAGTGTGCAGGGTATGAAGATGGGGGAGAGCAGAAGACCGTTCGCTCTTGGTTCGCTCGCTCGCCGTTCCGCCGGGACTCGGGATGTTGCTGTCGAAAACCAAACTTCCGCATCGGGCAGCCACTGCGCTTGGCCGCATTAGGCCAGTTGCAGCCACCATAGCCATCATATCGCCCATCAAATGGGGGTCTCGAGCGATGTTCACACCATCTGTTCAATTCCTCAAAATCTGGGAAGACATGATATACTTATGGAATCCTCAGGATGTAGGTCGGCCTCTTCTACGAGCATGTTCAACAATATGTTTTCGGCGAAAACATTGCGTCCCGCGCGCTCGGGTTCATTGGAAGAGCAGCAGGAGCGCCGGATATTAAATTCACCCCAATTATAAAACACGATCGACCAATCATGTAAGGTACCCAAGCTCAAGTACCGAAGACTTCCCTCCCCTCCTCACGCTTCCCAACGCACATATGCATCCCCGCATTGCGCATGCTCACAGGACGGCCGGGTCGCAACTCATTGGACTCGATGATGCAGACAGATGGCGCCCCTCCACACGCACGACAGTTCGCGGATAGGCGAGGGCCCTGGGCGGTGCGCGCCCCACGACCTCCGTTCGGCGTTGCCTGCACGCACATGCCGCGAGCCCAAACGCCTCGTCTGCATGGAGACGGTCCGTTAGCGCGATCACTCGCGTTCACGATCGCGCAAGCCACGATGCAACAGCGCCTCGTGTTTACGGTACGACTGTTGTGGCGTTCCCAACCGCATCGCAACTTCTCCCTCGCTCGTGGGCCCCCACCCTCCCCCACCGCGGGATAGATGTCGACACCCCACGACCGCGACAATACTCTACTCACACAGTCTCCTAGAGATACGGACCGAAACGGACACCTCCAATACGATACACACCACAGATCTTCTATTTACTTACTGTAGATAGTTACACTGTGCTTTGGCGCGCTATGTTCGCCTGTCGCGCAGTATAAATACAAAGAACTTCTCTCTCTCTCTCCCCCACCGCGGGCAAACCAGGTTGTTCGAACTCCGAAAACGCTACGAACATTGGTCCCTCGTGGGTACCTTTTGCGAGTTTTGATGGACCCAGAACATGCTCCGTAAATGCTCCGAACATGCTGAAATCTGGCTTCAATACATCATGTTCGGAGGATGTTTGGGGCCCAAATGCCCCCAGAAAAGGTTCCATGAGGGACCAATGTTCGTAGCGTTTTCGGAGTTCGAACAACCTGGTTTGCCCGCGGTGCCCGAAGGCTTGCCAGACGCTTCTCGGACAGTGGAGACGTCATATATCTGGTTCTTTCTCCACGGCGCTGCTATGTGAACAGAACCTGACCTCCCACGTCGTGTTCCATGATGTATAGAACTTTGTTCCAATCGCACGGATGGTGCTTTGTATACGTAACGGTGGCATTATCGGTGTGTCGTGATCATTCCGCTTGCCTGGGGTGTCCTTGATAAACCTTGAGTTTAACAGAGCTCTGTGATCCGCGCGCTGAAGGGAGGGGCTGGATAATTTACGCGTATGCTGCCCGCGGCTCCCCTCTATGCATCACCGTCAAGTCACCGTGGTGAGCTTTGCCATTGTGTTCCCCACCTTATTTACGTAACGCACGGGTAGCCCACTCAGCAAGCGGTCGTCTTGCATACTAGCGATACTGGTGGCTCGTCAGCAGTACTTTATTCGCCAAGAACGCAGATCCAATGGGTGTGGTAGTCGAAGTCGTCGCCGCCTCGCATGCATGATCTGTCACTCATTGGTCACTCACGACTAAGGTCAGGCTGAGGATCCTTCTTCCAGGCTACTTGGGACAATCCCAAGACAATCCCCATACACTGCTATACAGCCGTCGCCGCATGATCCGCCCGGTCGTCGTCGTCGTCAAGCAGATAGCCCGTCGTCGCATCCTCATCGCACCGCCGGTACCAAGCACCCGCTAGTTCGCGTCGATCTCCGGTAAGCGTTTGATATTCCTCTCAGTTCGTATCTGACGACTATCGTGAGCGACGATCGCCGGCGGGCGGGCTGAAGAAGGCATGGCCGCCCCGGGAGCTGCCAGTGGGTGGAATAGGCGTGGCGATGTCGCTCCCTGCGGACGGTAAATCAATCAGAGCAGTCAGGCCGACGGTGGAGGTACATATTGACAGTCATTGAAGCAGCACGCAGCATGTCGACTTGCACCGCTGGTATGCGTCAGGCGTTGCTCGTGCCAGCCGGGATGATCGCAAGCTCGCAGAAGCGCGGACTTTGGCAATTGTACGTTTGGCAATGAGAACTCAAGGTGTTCCTACGCGTAAATTCTCGTCCACCAGGGAAATATAGGCGTACTCTTCGCACCGAAGAACCCAACGCAAGACAACAGGCTTGGTGATTAGCCTGTCTTCTGGCCTATTAGATCGACCGTCACTGCTGATATTCTGATTCCATTGAATCAGCACCACTCAGATTCAAGTTGTCTCATGTAAGGCGACCACGCTCCTCAAATTTATTGACGCCCCAGAGCTATCGACTCGGATACTGGCGTTGCGCTGCTTTACATCCCCATAGATCCGAGTCGATGGCACGTAAAGAGGGACGCAGCGTACAGCAACCACGGAAGGCCGAGGAAAACTGACCGTCTCTTTCATGGTATGGTCTCTTCATACGGCTGTGACAAGCCGCGGCGGCCCCGATTGCAGGTTACTGAAGATCACTACTCCGGCGCACGCGGATTTGCAGAGCATGACACTTGCTATCGGCGGCGTACGTTAAATATTGCCTACTGTGAGTGTGATTTCCCTGCTGCTCCAGTCTCACCTCTTGCTATCATACTAACTGATTATGCCTTCACGAGCAGCGTTTTCACCTGGCCCCGCGCTGTGAGTGCCGCTTCCACTTCGCTTTCCGACCTACCTTTATAATAAGAGGTTGGCCCGGTGGTACTGACGGCTACAATGACCTGGGTTCGAGGTTGAGGGAATGGCGTAGCTTGAAACCTTTTTCTTCCCAGTCTAATGCAGTTCCGAGATCGGTGAGGCTGGGTTGGCGGGAACTCTGTAGTGTATCATACATACATCCTGCGCGCCAGGGGCTTGTAAGAAACCTGCGGCAGCATTTTGAAGTAAATTTATGGACGTGGCATGATGGCTAGACTTGCAATGTTGCTCATATACACAGTTGGGCATAATCGCTACGATGACACCGTACTAATTTAAGAACCCAGCCACCGCTAGAGCCTGGCACTGCAGGACGTTCAACCAGTCGACGTAGATCGACTTGCCTTTTTGAGCGATACACTTCCGCGGCTCCATAGGCCTGAGTGACGTCTTCTCACTGCCTTTTGGTTACAGCCACCGCAGCGTGCTGTAGCGTGCTGAAGGATTCGGAAGGCACGGCCATGCGCTCTCTTCTACACCTCCCGTCGTTGTTTCCTCTAGAGTCTACGGACCTGCTTGTGAACTTTGGAATATAGCATACCAAGAGGCGAGCTTTGGGCGAGCTCAGGTCAATGTGTCTCAGCACATCGGCAATCGCGCGTACTGTTCATCTACAGAGGCTCCCTCTGGCCACTTCACTTATCGTTCGGCGAGCATACTCTGTGCATGTCGCACTTACACACAAACGACTTATAGATGCCGGCATTCGCCAAGGGTCGGCGGGCTTCGCTGTTCAGAGACGCTGGCAGCAGACGACCGCTCAGGAAGTCGAAAACACCAACGTCGAACATTCCCGCTTTGTAGCAGAGGCTTCGCCCAAGGCACGATGGAAGGAGACAGGGGACGGCGTGAGCGGGATGGAGGCGACAGGCGAGGACTTTGAGTCCATTACAGAGGGCAAAGGTGCGTACACGCCTTCCACCGCGGGCAAATCAAAGTTCTCTATTGCCCGCTTCACAGCGTGGTATCATTACCGCTATCCCGCCTGGATTTAAAGACTACAAATATGTAGGAGGTTATGAGTCTGCGAAGTTTGTGAACATGTTCTCCGCGGCGCTCACCGCCCATAGCATGCTGGGAGTCCAATCGAAGTCGTTTGCCCCCGGTGTTCCATGAGCCACAAGAAACTTCATTGACATTACTATGTGCAGGGAAGCTATCGCCTACGTCCTCCCACCTCTTCAAACTCATCCTTCCCCTGGGCCATCTCCGCTCACAGGATGCCCCTCACACCAATATCAAGACACCCCCACCCACTGTATTCCTCTTACACCCATCCCAACCGCTCTCGCATGTCGCCCGTCTCATTCTCGCCCAGCTCGCCCCCGCGACACCTTCCATCTCCTTCCGGATCACGATGCCGAGCGGGCGCACGCTTCAGTGGGCAGAGAGCACCGACGTCGGTGACTTCATCCGCGACGCCGCTCGCGCAACCGAGTTCGTGGTGTGCATCGGCGAGGACGGCGCGGAGGCGGAGGCCACGCGCCCAGGCGCGACGATCCACATCGAGGTGCCGAGCTTCGCAGACCGCACGCGCTTCCTCCGCCGGAGACTTGCGGTCGTCGACGAGGAGCTGCGCGAGATGGATGAGCTGAAGCGGGACTGCGATCACCAGGCGCACCGGGGCGCGCACAGGATGGCCGTCGGCGGGCTGGGGATGCTCGTCGTGTACTGGGCCACGGTCGCACGGCTGACGTTCTGGGACCTCGGATGGTAAGCACTCCGCCCCGCCGTACAAGTGTAACGCGCGTCTAACGCAGAATCCTTTCTGTAGGGACGTCATGGAGCCCGTAACGTACCTTTCTGGCCTGACGATGGTCATCATCAGCTATCTGTGGTTCCTCTACCGGGGCCGGGAGGTATCCTACTCCTCCGTGCTGCAGCACTCCGTATCTGCGCGGCGCGATGCACTCTACAAGTCGCGTGGCCTCGACGTTGAGCGGTGGCTGGACCTCGTCGGTGAACGGCGGGCGCTTCACAAGGAGATCGGGAAGATTGCTGAGGACTATGATGAGCGCGTGTGGAAGGCGAGGCAGGAGGAGCGCGATGAGCGGCAGAGGGACATAAGTAGCGCGAGTGGCGACGGAAGCGAGGAGGGGGAGAAAACAGGCGACCTTGCGCCGGTGCCGGACTCTGAGGAGAAGGAGAGGACGGACACTGCTGCAGCGCGAGTTGAGGAGCCGTTAACGGACCCGCAAGAGAGGCACAGAAATGAAGACGAAGATGGTCAAAGGAATACCAAGACAGAGGCAAAGGATTAGTAATAGGGAAGCGTCGAACAACTCGCCGCTGTCTCCCATAGAGGTGCGTCACGAATCTTGCATGCGTCGGCCACGACTGATAATCCAGGAAAACAGTACATATTCCCGGACAATGTAATGACCTCGCATTGTAGAGCGGCCAATACCCTTTAGTTGGCAGCCTACCTGGGATTCCACCGACATTGTCGTGAGATGCCGACCCTTGGTAGTCTCCGTTGCATACCATAATAGCCGGCAAGCGTCGACCCTTGGGTGATACGAAGCATCTTGGATCCCGTCAGGCTCTAACATCATGAGCATCTTGTATTGATGTCGTTCTTCACGTGCCTATCATCCTGAGAGCTATGACACGTCTCTCCCACAGCGAGCCCATATTACCTCCCCAGCTCCCACCCCGCCGCTCGAAACGGCGGCCGTCTAGTTGGTCGTCGCGTCCGTGTACTCCGTCGTCGCAAAGCCGACCTGGCTCGCGGCGGTGTCATACACGAAGTAGTAGCGCTCGAGCCAGGTCATGCCGTTGATGAACTCGAGCCCGGTCTCACCGCTCGAGCCCATGTCGCTCACGACGAGGTATATGTAGTCGGCGGTCCCGCCGATCGCGGTGTTCAGCTGTGAGTGCGGGCTGTGTGTGAATATGATGCTGTCGATGGGAGGCGCGAGGTGGTTGACTCACGGAGCGCGGCCAGATCTGGGCGTTCGCGGTGAAGGTGTAGTCCACTCCGCCGATGGTGAACGTCATGTCCTGCAGGCTGTCGTATTGCGAGGTGGTCAGGCGCAGCAGACCTGTGTTCTCGTCGAGCGTCGCGCCGGTCGCGAGGACGTATAGATCATATGCGACTTTATCGCGAAGTCATGTCAGCGGGGCACAAGTGACAGAAGTTGTGCCGATACTGACTGGTCGGGATGTAGATGAGAGTGGTGCCCGTGTCGACGATACCGGCCTCGTTGGAGAAGAGCGTCGTACCGCCGTACGAGACGGTCTGGGTGATCCCGACGTAGTAGTCAGCCGGCTCTGTCGACGTGATGTCCCTGCACGAAGATCCATGGCGTCAGTACCGTTTGAATGTCTGCGATGTTCGAGTTGCACTGACGTGTAGGTGAGCGTGCCGGTGTAGTAGCTCGAGTCGGCGCCGCCGAAGGTAATTACGCCGTTCGTGTCCGAGCCAGAGCTGCCCGTGATGGGCGCGAACGAAATGCCGATCTCCTCCGCGGAGATGAGGCCCTGCGAGTACGCGTTTTGGACGACGGTGGGGATGCATGCGTTCTCGTCCGTCGTCAGCGTGCCGCAGGTGAGGTCTTCGGGCCCAAGACTATGAGCACGATGAAGTCTGTCAGTAGTCAGGATAGACAGACGTTGAGATACGCATACCCGAGGATACCGTCGACGCCATCGAAGCCCGTGGAGGATGAGGCAACGCCGATGGACTGGCTGGTGATTGCGAGGCCATTCCCGATCGTGACTGTGTCTGTGTACTCAGTACCTTGGAATTCACCCGAACCGTAGGTGACTTCCTGTCATATGACATGAATCAGACTTCGTTAAACTCCGGATGATTTGTACGCACAACTGTCTGGCCAGTACTGGTGGAAGAAGTGGTCTGGACGTATGCCTGGTTAGCACCAACCCAGGTGTTGGAACTTCCGGTGTCGACGATGAGCGTGTCTGCAACCGTCAGTCGTTCGTATGAGAACGGGAGCCGTATATAACGCGGTTCCTACAATCAGTGGCAGGGGAACCGACTCCAACCTTCAACAGGGTCAGACGTTGTCAGAGGATACAACCATAGATACCTACAGTCATAGTGTACTCCACGGCGCCATTCGTCGCGTCAGTGTTAAACACAGTGGCGGCTGCGCTGAGCTTTTCGGCTACCAGTGATTTCTCGTTGCTGCTGCACCGGTTGTTGCAGCCACACATGAGGTTGGTGATCCGCACGCGGTCCATGTCCACGAGCTTCGACCCGCTCGTGAAGTTGAACTTGCGCGTGAACGGGACCGTCACGAGGGACTTGTCCCGCACGAGAGGGGTCGCCGTCGCGGCCAGTGCGCCGAGAAGCAGGTAGCCGGAGAGGCGAGACAGCATGATGCGAGAAAACCGGCAGTACACTCGGTCAAGGAACTTGCATGGCGAGCATGGCTGCTTTATACTCGGGCGAAGGCTTCATCTCAGCCATGGGTTCGCCCCTAGGATAGCACTCGGTGGGAATATGCGAGGTATGCATGTGTAGTGTGAAGCTGAGAAACACCCGTGCAGTGTTGTGAAAGTCAGGACCAGCCGGAATACAGTCCGGCGGTATTAGACAGGTAGTGCGTGTGCCACACGTACGTATGGGCGGAGATTGTTGAGTTGTTTATAGGCACTGCGATAAGGCGTCGTACAGCTACTCTGCGGTGTATTGGGTTTGAGTTGAGAAGTTGCAGGGTGATCAAGGCTGGGGGAAGAGGCGTTCCATACTGGTTGTATCGAGAACATTCGTTGTTGTGCAAGGGTGCGATCGAGATATCTTGCACGACGCAACGCACCAGTCAGGTCGCCTACCACACAGGAGCTCTTTCCAGGAACACATACTAAATTATCCTCGGCAGAATCCGACCGCACTGCGCACAATTTGCGGATTGCTTCCGTCACAGATCGAGAGGTCCCAGCATTCTCATGCAATAATCTTGGCGAGACTCGACGAGGCCCGGCTGCCGGCTGCCCAACCATCAGAGTTCAATTGCCCAGGTTTGGGAGAAAGGCAGTCTTCCGAGACGGATGAGCGGGAGTTCCCTCTGTAAAGTCACGGGTCGTCTGCATCTGCAGGTTGTAATGGTCTTCAATGAATCGAGAAAACGGCCCTGCATGCCAGTTGAGATGATTGCACTTCGCCGACTCCGCAACATCGTGCATGTGCAGAAGACGCCGATATTTGCCATACAAACAACTGTCAAGTGAATGATAAGCGGATCGTCAACATGGAGCTGTCACCTCGGAATAGACTACCTAATTGTGTGTTTGGCTCGAAGAGCATCTCTACACGCTGTACGATGGTCACATGAGCATCATGAAACGACAGTCTCGAGGATCCACCGTACAGTCCGCGTGGAATCCTGGAACCCACACGCATGGTGGACGCGGAGGAACGTGCGACGATACCGAATGTGCCTGGGGAGGGCAGTCGACGGGGATGATCCTTTCGGCTTTCCTTCGGTTGCGAGGACGTTCGAGCAACTGCGTATGGTCAAGACAAATAACTAGCTCTCCTTCACACATACCGCCTGTGGGTGAGGCCTCCGTGCGCCGGTGCAAGCGATAGCAAATTGTGCGGGGGCCGAGCTCGGGGAGCGAAGCCAGACTGCGGTGGATTGTATTGCTTCCAACACATACTTCGTCCGAGCTGCGGACAAGCCAATGCTGACTCTACAGGGGGTGTACTTTCATTCTTCTGTAGTTTCCCAGAAAATGCTGAGTGAGACAAAGCAGAGGCACGAGGCAAAGTTCGTGCACACGCCCACTGCGGCAGCGGGTAAGCCGGCAGGCTTAGGGACCAAGGCCATACTGTCCCGACTCTGTTTGAGGCCCAACTGAATCTTCATAGTCCACCACGATTCCAAGAAGGCCAGAGAGGGCTTGGGAGAACGTCTATGAACCGGACATGCATGAGACGATACTCTGACCGGAAAATGGAATGCATACTTTGCATTTGACGTGAGCACACGGCTGTGTCGACAACCTTGAGGGAGCGAGAGGGGTGCCCCATCGTTCGAAGAGGACAGTGCTCACCTCGGTCCCTTCAGATACACATCCAGAGAAAATACTGCAATTGCTAGTGAAATGGGCGCATACATTCGATAGTATGAGATCAGCACAACAGCGAATCTTGGCGTCTTGGGGTGATTGTGAGCGTTCGGCCCTCAAACACAAATGAACAGTGTACGGGGTTTGCTGTAGGACGCGACAAGGCCATGCCAGCAGTCGCTGCCCGTGCCGCATCCAGGAACCAAGGACCTGGCTTTCGCAGCGCTGTGCTGTATGACCCTAGAGGCCACAGCTTTGGTCAGGACGCGACGAAGAAACCATCTTGCCAGACCAGTCCATGGGACTCCTGGAAGGTCCTCGTTGTCTTCGCAAGGGTGCTTGCAGCCGGAACGTTGTGCGAGCGTCATTGAAGCCCAGCGTTCGATAGTCCCTAGGCGATTTCCTCTGCCCAACACAGAACGTCCTCGGTCGACAGGGCAGCCTGACGCGCCGAAAAACATTGACAAGAGCGATGATTGCCAGATATCGATGTAAGCTCACCTTAGAGCTCTCGGGTCTTTTGTCTTCGCGCGTTGAGGTGTTTGCCTTCGACACTTTCTGTACCGTTCCACGCATAGCACTCAGCTTTGCCTCGAGCTCATCGCACTTGCTACGTAACGTTGCTAGTCAGCGACACCGAACGGCGTGAATATGTCCAAGGCAATACGTACTCGTGGATTGCCTTCGTCTCCTCCCTGCGTAGCTCGAGTTGTCTCCTCATCATAAGCTCCAGGTTCCCTCTGGCTTGCACGGGCCGCAGGTCGTTGGCCGCGGCCATGATGTTCTGGGCAAGGACGGTAATCCACTCCACTTTGCTCTGCCACTCTGGAGGTGCAGCGGCGGAGGCAGTGGGTGGCGGTGCCAGGAGTGTATCAAGCAGCTGTGAGTAGCTTACGAGCATGGAGCGTAATATGTTGCTCAGTGCGAGTCGGCGGTCTGTGTGGCCGTCAGCACATCGTACAGATAAACCAGTCATTCATGAGACGCACCGACGCTGGGGTCGGCTGGGTACAATTGGTGGCCGCCAAGCTCAGCGAGTGAAGGGATCGTTTCCTTGACCTGAGCAGCACATGACGAAGTGAATATATGCGTCGAACCGAGATGTAGCACGTACGTACAAACCAGGTATCTCCAAAGACCGTGTAGTGTCCCTCCTCCAGAATCCAATCTACCCTCGGCTTCTCCAGTTGCACAAGCGACCATTCTGGGACGTCCGTATGGTCCATCAGCACTTCATACTGATTGACGGTCGAGAGATCTGCATCCCCGACGCGCTCGCGGAGGAGCTCGAGGAGATTGAGGTTGTGCGTAGTGTACTTGGTGTAGTGCGACGGCGGCGAGGGAAAGGGATTCCTAAGCTCCGTTTCCTCTTCGCCCTCCATTGTATCCGACTGTCCAGTGGTTGTCTGAAGTAAGCGGCGTCGCCTTGTGGGCACACGAACTTGACGAGGCTGAAGACAGTTGAAGTCCAACAATTGAGCGCCCGGACTCGAGAACAGCGCATAGACGCCCATAAGTTTCCGTAGGGGAAACAGACGCCCAAGCGCTACTTGCCGTTGACGGTCTCCGACAGCCTGCTCATAGTTGCTCTAGTACGCGTGCAATTGACCTGATACTTGCCACCGAACTTCTATCAACGCCAGTACCATGTCTACTAGGAGAAGAGTCGGTTTCAGCAACACAACCTCGGAGGCGTCGCGGCGGCAGCTCATGCAGCCGGTGCCGTGTTGGGAGAAAGTGTGGGTGCTCCCGGAGAACGCGGCGCCGGGCTCAACTCTGAAGGTATACAAATGGATTAAGTCCGACAGGAAGCAGGTGCGACCGTCTGTCTCTGTCTTCCTTGCTCCTTCCAACGCCCTTGCAGCAATTCAGCGATGACGAGAATGAAACCGACCAACCGCTCGCGCCCCTCCCCGAGCCCGACGAAGTCGAAGTAGTGGATGGCGACGAAGACATAGATCAAGACGAGGTCAACACGTCAGTCGCGCCCGAGACCGCGGCCGCCTCGCGTGACGTCTCCGAGATGCCCATGGGGCTGAAAGACGACTCGCCCTCGAAGCCGGGCACACCCAAGCCGCACCCGCTCTCCATGTCCTTCACGCCAGGGCTCGACACCGATGACGCGCTCGATGAGTCGCTCAAGCCACGAGAGGGCGAGCTCGACGCGGCGGTGGGCGCGGACGGGATGGGCGACATGGGTGGCATCACGCTGGACATGACGGGCGTCGGCCCAGACGGGGAGCCATTCGAGGGCGCGAGCCTCAGCCAGCTCCAGTCAGATGATGCGTTGTTGGGTGCGGGCTCGCTCATGGATAGCAACTTGGAGGATCCGTTCGCCCCCCCTTCCTCGTAGAGCGACTCGAAGATGCCGGTGACTGGCAGCGGTCCCCAGCGTACTGCGAGATTCCGTTGCAGACCGTGATGACGCGCAAAGCGTAGGCTCAACTACAGGATAACTACGGGAGAGGGTTAGGACGCAAGCGTTGCAGACCACAGGACTCGCGAGAAAACTAGTCTTCGAGGTGCATCAGTACAGAAGTGACATCCTGATCGTCGAGGGCAGGGTCTGCGTGTGCGTAGTGCTAGCGGCCGAACAGTGCGTGACTGGACAAGCTGTGTAAATCAGGAGGACATGTATACTATCCAGCTGCAGACGACGAGTGTATCCTGGTGCAGAGTAAATTATTCTCGTCAATGTATGCATGATTCGCACTATGATACGAGGATACGTCGAACATTCAACCTGACACTAGTATACATATTTTGGAGTAGGAGTCGACATCAGTTGTAGTGCCTCACCACGATCCCATTCACGATGTTCTCCTCTGAACCATCCTCCTTCTTCTTGAGTACAACCCGACCAACGGCACTAGTTCTGCCCTTGCGCCAGGCCTCCATCGTGGGCGCGTCGGCGTCGTTGGCCCAGCGCCGTTGAACGCCATACTTCTGGAGCACAGGGCTCTCGACGCGGGGGACAAGCTTCACGTCGTCATCGGTCATGGCAAAGTATAGAATGCTGAGGCGGTTGTAGGCCCGCTGGTCCTGAGGAGGCTGGACGACGCGGTGGATGGTAGGCTTGTAGAAGCCACCTGAGAGGAACTCCATGGCATCGCCCGAGTTGACGATCTACGAGCACGTCAATGGCGTTCAGCCAGACTTGTGACACTTCAACGACTCACAAGAGCATTATCAATGTGTCTCACGTAGCGCCATTGACCGTCAGGCATGAGTACCTGCAACGCCATGACTGGCTGGCTCCACAGAATCGTGATGGTGCCGATGTCAGTGTGGCCTTTCAGCCACACTTGCTTTGCCTTGACTTCGTCGTCCGCAGATCGCGGAAAGCTGTAAGAGCGGGGGGCATGAATTAAATGCTGTATTCACCCATAAGACACGGCTCACTATTTCATGAAGCGAACTCATTGGAACGTCTCAGGTACATTGCACGAAAGAGAGTCGCCCAAAACATGCTCACCATACGACTCTCCCAAGGCATCATACTTGTGCAAGTTCACAAATGTATCCTCTGGAAGCTCCAAGCCGAGGGCGAACAGGCTTCCGAAAGAGCGGATCACTATCAGATGAGCGGTTGACAAGTGTAACCAATGCGACGCACCGTAAGAGAGGATGTAAGACGTTACAATGATTGAACCTGGTGAATTCCTTCACCTCCGGAAGCAGAGGGCGCACCGCCTGTGGATGCTGCATGCGATCAACATCGCGGTTGACTCGTCAAGAAATGTGAGATCGACAGCATCCGTGTCAGCGACGGTACGACATACTGTTGTAGTGTTCGATTTGGTCACGAACACCACCGTCGATATGCTGGGAGAGTAGCATCTGTTGAGCTTAAGAGGCTATAACAATGTGTCGGGACACCTACCCACCATCCCCTCAATTTGTATCCTTGGTACGTCCCGTCGCTTTTGATTTTCGCCATGTAGTTCCGTTTCTCTTCGTCGGGGATGCCAGAGATTGCTACATCGGCGATATCAAGCATGCGATGATTCTGTGACACTCTATTTAGACCAATCATACTGAGCGCAATGTTCGTCTTACCTCGGCTTGCGTAAGGCCGTGGTTCACGATGTAGAAGAAACCATGGGTCGTCATCGCATCGCGTAGCTGAGCGGTCAGCTCAGCCTGCCCCTCTGGGGTGCCCACTTTGGAGAAGTCAAGGATTGCGAGGTCGGCGTAGTCCACTTTACGACATGCCTAGTAGTCCGTGTGCATCGCAGGAAGGTTGTCAAAAGACTCACGTTTCTCTTGAGTCTCGGGAGCTGCAATGTAGCGAGGAATTTCGGGGCGTACAACGCTAGGCATCTTTGACTAACAGGCGCAGTTCGTGACCACGCTTTGGCTTGCCCATAGGCCCAGCGTATATCAAGCACTGTGTCATGACAGCGGGAGCCCGTAACCTTCGCCACTTGCCGCAGATAAGACAACATTGAAGCGTAGAACCCTGGCGCAAGATGGAAGGCGTTCCTAGTATTAGTGTTCGCGAGTAGGTGTTGGTCATATGAGAATGCTCACGATTGAAGCACCGACATAGTTGAGCCTCTTCCTGGCTTCTAGCGCCGCGTCGACCCGGTGACACAATACCAACTGGTTCTCCTTGGCAATGAACTGGCTAATCGAGTCTGCAGACCGACGGCATGTCTGCTAAGGTGTGTACGCCCTCATGAGCTACTTGTGCAGGGCCATCGAGATCGGCACTATTTGAGGTCAATGCATCGAACAGTCCGACATACATTCTAGAAGGAAGCATAACAACGTTGGGAATGCTGCAGAACTTGGAAGTCCGAAAGCAAGCAGAAGCCTGACTGAAATACCGTTGCTGAGAATCTTTGGAAACTTCAGCCCGAGACGCCGATTGCCTGTATATACATGTCAACCTTCCGACTGAGCTGTCGTGCGAAGCGTTGGTGACACTTACATGGTTGCACGGCTTCCAGACCATTTGTGTTATTTGCGTTCGGTCGTTCGTAGGTTCAGACAAACATAAGTACCTTCCATGATCGAAGCTAGGACAGCCGACAATGTCGTGACTCGACGGCCCGGGCATGTTGTATCTGGCACTTCAATTCACCGTCCACATACACCATCTAGAGCGATTGTCCATCAAGATGAACCACGAGATCAGCTGTAATACTTCACCGCGATTCCATTCACAATGTTCTCCTCTGTGCCGTCTTCCTTCTTCTTGAGCTCGACCAAGCCATAAGTACTGGTGACGCCCTTCCGCCAGGCCTCCATAGTGGGGGCGTCGGCATCGTCGGCCCAGCGCCGTTGAACACCATGCTTCAAGTTCTGGAGCACTGGGCTCTCGGCGCGTGGGACTAGCTTCACGTTGTCATCGGTCATGGCGAAGAATATGACGCTAAGGCGATTGTAGCCCCGCTGGTCCTGGGGAGGCTGGACGACGCGGTGGACGGTCGGTTTGTAGAAGCCGCCCGATAGAAATTCCATAGCATCACCGGAGTTAACGACCTATAAGGACGTGAGCTTTAAGCTCACGTAGAATGATAGTAAAGATGCCTTACAAGTGCGTTATCAATGTGTCTCACGTAGCGCCATTGGCCATCCGGCATGAGAACCTGTAAGGACGTGACTGGTTGGCTCCAAAGAATAGTAACGGTGCCGATGTCGGTGTGACCCTTGAGCCACACTTGCTTCGCGTTGACTTCGTCGTCGGCAGACCTCGGATAGCTGTGATAGCGAGTAACAAATATGTGGAGGTTCGTATTCGAGCATGAGACCCTGCTCACTATTTCATCATGCGAACTATTCGTAGCATTGTAAGCAGTCATCGATTGCAAACGGCATCGAATGATGTATATTTACCATATGACTCTCCAACGGCTTCGAAGTTGTGCATGTTCACAAACGTATCCTCCGGGAGCTCTAAGCCCAGGGCAAATAGTCTTACATTATATTACTGTCAGAAAGCGGATCACAAAGGCGCAAAGTCACAAACCGCATGAGAGGGTGCAGAATTCGGTAATGGTTGAACTTCGCGAACTCTGCCACCTCTGGGAGCAGAGGCCGTACCGCCTTGGGGTGCTGCTTGCAACTTATATCTTCGTTTACTTGGTACGCGAATCAATGGTGTAGATTTGTGTCAGTGATTTTTGAACGCACTGTTGTAGTATTCAAACTGATCACGGACTCCGCCGTCGATATGCTATGATAATCATTAGGCCCCAGTGATGGTCACGGCACGGTGTGACGTCACACCAGATACGCCCTGAGCTTGTAGCCTTCGTTCGACCCGTCACTAATGTTCGCCAAGTAGTTGCGTTTCTCTTCCTCGGGAACACCACACAGCGCCACGTCAGTAATGTCAAACATGCGATCGTTCTGGATATCTCTATCGTTCAGCGAAAGCGAAATAAGCAGGCATGGCACCGTACCTCGGCTTGCGTGAGGCCGTGATTCACAATGTAGAAAAAACCATTGGTGGTCATCGCATCGCGCAGCTGGACGGACAGCTCAGCATGGCCCTCTGGAGTGCCTATTTTGGAGAAGTCGAGGATCGCAAGGTCCGCATAGTCCACTGACGGCATCTATGAGTGAGCATTCGTTGTGAAGGTGCCATCGTAAATCTCACGTTTCTCCCGAGTCGGAGGAGCCGCAATGTAGTGACGGATAACGGGGAGTGCGACACTAGGCATCGTGACTGGCAGACGACGTCGGTGACAAGTTGACATTCATGACATCTGTCTTTATACTGCGATAGCGAGAGCCCGTTTCCCTCCGCCACTTATTGCAAGATAAGGCAACGAAGTGTGATCTCCTCGTAGAATCCCTACGCGATACGGGAGCCGTGCCTAGCATCAGCCTTCGCAAGGAGGTGTCATGGTCATATGAGGGTGCTCACGATGTATGCACCCACATCCAGTCGAGCCTCTCCACGACTTCTAGCGCCACAGACCCCCGGTGGTGCAGTACCTCGTTGCTTCGCTTGGGAATGAGGTGCCCGAGACGTCTGCAGACTGACGGCACTGGTGCTAGAGCTACACGTCCTCAAGCAATGCCACTGTCTCAAGACACGCGGTATGAGGTCATGAGCCCCAGGCATGTCGATTTATCTCCTAGTGAGAAGCACGATGGAGCCCAAGACGCTTCAGCTTCAGCATTCGCAACTCTGGGAGCGAAGACGGATCTGGATGCATTCGGGAATTTCAGCCTGTCGAACGAGCTATCTTGCAGAATGCTGACAATACATACGTTGTCGCTCAGCCCCTAAAGCATCGGAGACGCTTATGTTCTACTGTGCGTAAGCTCGGCTTCGTGGCTTCCATTGTCAAACCAAGGGTGCCGGAATTCTGGCTCTTGCGGGGCGGCATGATAGCGGCATGTAGAGTACTCTGAAGTCAAAACATCACGCAGATGCGTCGCGGCAGCCTACCCGCATGCCAGCCGCCGGACCGAAATCTTTGGTCGCTGCATAATCTGCAATGATCAGGCATAGCACTCTCGCTGCTGAGTGTACTCCCCAATATATAACACTGACCGCCATGTAGTGCACTCTCGTATTCGCCATGATGGCCATCGGTATTGCAAGCCGAATGGAGCAGGTACTCACCGGTATGCGTTCACCACTGTAATTGAGCCTGCCAATTTCACACCTCGAGTGCCGCACCAAGTGCGTTGCATGGCGATTGCGTAGCATCGCGCGCATTGAAAAACCTGTCCTAAAACGAACAAAGAGTACATACACAGGTATACATGGTTCATGGTGTCTGGACAGGCAGGGGCACTTGACCCGTCACCCTCTGAGGACCAAGAGTGACGAGGGGAAGGTAAGCCGTGATCAACGCAGAGACAGCAACACTGAAGAGTAGATGACAGATTGTGAGCTCGAGCTCGAGAGGTCTAGAAGAGCCGCGACGCACAGCACAGAAGTGATTGGGCTTGTGCCACCGTCCTTGGTGCGCAGCGGGTGCTGATTGATCATGCTGTTGAAGGATACCACCAGAGCGGGCCATGCTAGGTACCTGACGGTCCGGCATGGAAGTGTTCAGCTGCACACTGGGAGATTCATGAAGGACATTGGAAGCGCACCGGTTACGAGTGACCATAATTAGACCAGTCGTGAACAACGCTGCATACGTTCATTGCGAGCTCAGCGTCCTCAGATTTCCTTCCCGCTTGTGATTCCAGACTCACTTGTAGCACTGAATCCATCTGTCTCGACTATAAGAGAGAGGCTAGTGCGAACATAGGAGCACACGGCACTCACCAACAGAATCTGTCTGCCACGACTCCGGGAACGTCAGGGCGACCTCAGCAGATGTGTCCCGCGGGTCGTCGCCTGGACGAGGTGAAGTAGATGTTTGTGAGTGGCTAGACATAAGTAGTTGCACCAGATGACGGTTTCCGCTATGTCGCTGCTGAAGCGCTGAAGCGCTGACAGCGGTGCTATGGGCGCCTATGTTAATGCTATAGCGTCGGTACTTACATAAGTAAAGCTGTATTACTGCGGGCGTCCTCTCCATACTGTGGATGCTTAACTTACCAGTAAGTATCATGACGGTATACAATCTGTTGCGACCACACTCACACAATCCACATCTCAAGTTGATCTCAAGCATGCTGAAGCTCTGAAGCAACAGCAAGTACAGCACCTCGCACAGTATTGAATGTCATATTTGACGTTGATTTGATGTCGTGAATTGATTTCAGCGAGGGATAAGTACAACCGGACAAAGATGCGACCGAGATGCGACTAGACTTGGACTAACTTAGTCTCATAGCCTGTTTGTTCCACCAAGCTCCTACTGCCATACCGATCCACGCTCTTTAGCTCAAGATGTACGTCTTGAACTTCTCTCGTGGACCTGGTGGGGGCGAAGAGAATCATGAGCGCAAGTACCGAGGTCACAGGATCGACGGCGAGTGGCCGTCCGGGAATCGATGGACTGAATGTCGATTACAACGACGAGCAAGAGCCTGGGCAAGATGATGAACACCAACACTACACGGGTCGGTGCTCTCAAAGGCCTCCGGGTCTGGCGGTGCCAGCATCGCCATTACTCGACCACCATCTCGCACTTTGCTCCGACCTCCAGTGACCAGCCGGCGAGTCTGTCCTACAACGGTACTCCCCTTCCTTACCGCTGGCTTCGCGATTCATGCCAATGTCCGAGCTGCATCCACCCGTCAACACGCCAGAAGCTGCACAAGACGTCGGACATACCGGCAGACTCGCTCCTGGCCAGCGACGGGGTCCGTGTCGCTAACAGCGGCGTCGAGATAACCTGGGCGTCCGGGCACGTCTCGCACTATCCCAAGAGCTTCCTCGAGCTCTATTCTTCGCCCAAGAGGTTGCGAGCATTTCACCAGGAGGTCGCCGCCAAGCGATGGGACAGGGACGCATTGCGATCAGTGAGCAACCTGTTCTTGCCGTACGCCAGTCTGCAGGCCCCCGCGGGGCTGCTCGCCGCCATAACGCAGCTCACGCAATTCGGCATCCTCTTCGTCACCAACGTCCCCACCGAGCGCACCGCCAATGAGGCCTGCGAGCTGCGCCGGCTCGCGGAGCGCTTTGGCGAGATCCGCGAGACGTTCTACGGGCAGACGTGGGACGTGAAGAACATGCGGAACAGCAAGAACATCGCGTACACGAACGTCGACCTCGGCCTGCACATGGACCTGCTCTACTTCCAGCACCCGCCGCGCTTCCAGATCCTCCACTGCCTCCGCAACCGTGTCGAGGGCGGGGCGTCCTACTTCGTCGACGCCCTCCATGCGGCCGAGACGCTGCGCGAGACGCATCCAGAGGACTTCAGCGTCCTCGCGGACACCCCCGTCGCGTTCCACTACATCAACGACGGGCACCACCTGCACTACTCCCACCCGACTATCGAGCTCGCAGCAACGGCAGACTCTGCTCCCGGCTCCCCGCGCCCGACTGCGCACATCAACTACTCGCCACCGTTCCAAGCACCGCTCCCGGTCTCTACCCCGCTCGCATTCTATTCTGCGCTCGAGCGCTTCGCCAACCTCCTAGAGGACCCCGCCTTGCGCTATGAGCATCTTCTGCGCGAGGGCGATGCGGTCGTGTTCGACAATCGCCGAGTGCTGCACGCACGCACGGCATTCAAGGACCGTGAAGAAGACTCCGGCGACGCACCGAATCGCTGGCTGAAGGGCTGTTATCTGGAGGCGGACGCTGTCTTGGACAGAGGCAGGGTGTTGCGGGCGCGCCTGCAGGCACACTGACAGTACGGGTATGCACAGAATCATCCATTGTACGCAGCTGTAGCACTAGACATAAATCCGACAAGTCATTAGCCAATGTCTCAAGGCATCTCAGACATTCTAACCCAAAGAAGCGCAACCAAGAACGAAAGCACGAGCACGATAACCGCAACGGCATGGCCGCTGAAGTCGTCCCAGAAGTTGTTCACGAAAAACTCCGGCTTGAGCGGCGGCACCACTCTGACTGACACCCGGTGGACGTGCCCCGGAGTGAGCGCGGCAGGCTCGATGCTCAGTGTCTGCCGGCTCTCGTCGTACTCGTAGTGATCGCCGGACGCGAGGCCCTCCACGACGACCTTCCTGTCATGCGCGATCATCGACGGCACGTATATCTCCGTCACCTTGCTCTTCAGCGCCGGGTGCGCGTCCGCCGTCACGGGCGGCCGATCTACGCTCGGGGACTGCGCACCCGCATCGGCGGACGGCCCGGGGACGACCCACTCGTACTCGAACGCTCCGGTGTTCATCTCGTACGAGAAGTGTCTCGGGATGCCGGCGGTCTTCGCCGCGTACGGCCGCACGAACGCGCGGAGGATGCGTGCGCCGTTGTCCAGCGTGGGCGAGGTCTGTGCGTGGTCGAGCCAGACGCCGGACAGGGCACGGCGGCGGCTGAACCACGAGAAGTTTTCGCCGTTCCAGTCGTCGCCGGTGTGATCATCGTTGTCGGGGTTGTAGTTCCACAGCCTGGTGATGGCAGATATGAATTGCGGGTGATCAGGGCTGAAGAAGAGCGACGTACGTGAAGCCAACAAGACTGCGGTCGAGCGCAGTGAGCATTGCGTCCATCATGCGTGTCTGCCAGTGCCATCTATCTGTCTTGAAAGCTTCGCCCTTGCTGGTGGAACGTCAGTCGGCGCCGTTCGCGCTGGAAACGTAGACTCACTTCAAGTCCATCGGAATGCCGCACTCGCCGATGATAACTGGCTTCTCGCCCAGGGAACGGTAGCCTGCCTCAACGATGTTTCGGATCTGCAGAGCGAAGTTGTCCCTGGCGCCTTGGTGACCCCAGTAAAAGGCTTTCAAGGGGAACATGCCCTACGAAGCACATATTAGCTTTCTGTTCAGCCTTCATCACCTCTGTGTTAGGCATACCCTAGACAAGCCTTGAACGTTGACGGTGAAATCGCCGAAGGCTTTTGTGAACAACGCGTTCAGGTCATACCTGAGTGAGTATTCGTCAACAGCGATGGGTTAAAGAGTCCGAGACACCTACCAGTGTGGTGCATAGACCATATTCGGAGGACGTCGGTCGGCCGTCCAAGACGCCGGACAGAACTATTAGGCAAACCATCGTCAAGCAGCAATGACAAGCACAAAAACCTTGGTTCGGCATACCTCATTGGGTATAGGTTCCGCCAGCACGAGCTTGTCAGGGCTCGTTGCACCTCTCACCACCTCCGCCCACCTGTTGACGAAAGGGTAGAAGAAGTCTTCATACCAGTCAACCTTCCGTCCAGTCATCGGGTCCTTTGTGAAGTAACTCTCCCTCAGCACGACGCCCTCATCCTTCCGGCTGTCCCAGCCCCACACGCCGTGCATCTCCCAGAGACATATGCCCTTCGTCGGACCGTCGTCGCGCCACGCATTCTGGCGCGCGGTGTTAAGAACCTTGGTGGAAGTGCGCCGGGTGGGCATGGGAAAGGAACGCGTCCAGAAGCCAACGGCGGTTGGGTGGCCGGCTCCGAGCATGAAAGATTGGAATGCAGTGGCTGGGGTCGTGAATCAATCCCTAGCTGGATCGACTAGCGACATAACAGAACTTACGGACGTGCCCAAGATGGAGATCCGTGTTGTAGTCAAATGCGTGCATAGAGCACAGCTCGACATAGCCCCGGTGCGGCTCGTTCATGATCTAGATAGGGATACCTCAGCCAGGTGTGACCGCATCTGCAGAGATCAGTACTGACCTCGAAGCCCAGAATGCCTTCCAAGTCACCGACGGTGTTGGCGACGACTTGCCACATATTGAGGAACGCTGTTTGAAGGAACGTTTGTATCGACACTTCCTCTCCGTCCGTGTTCTTGACCTTCAACTTCGGCGCGAACATGTCACCCGCCCAGAAACACGTCCTGCGGGCCGCCGACTCCAAATTGAGCATAGTTCTCCCCAAATCCAAGAGATGTGACTCACGCCATGGTCGCAGCAGCCAGCTTCTGGTACCCACATGGCCAGAGCCCTCGCTCGTCCTCTATATGACCTCCACCCTTGATACCCCTCAACCACGCAGCGCCTGGCTCCTCCAGTCCGTGAAGGTCGAATCCCACCGCTTCCAACGTCCACGCTGGTGCCCCGGACCCGCCGGAGTAGCGCGACCATACGTCTTGGTGTAGAACGACGAAGGCCGTCAAACCGTACTGCGGAAGAAGGGAGAGCAGATTACGGATGTAGGACAAGTAGTCGGTATCGTAGATACCACTGGCGTGGACGGAAGCTTCAACAATACGCACTCTGCGCCTTAGACTGGATAGAGGTACTCACGGTCCCGCATGTTCGACCGCCTCCCAAGTCACGAGGAACCTGACTGGAGTCGTGTAAGACTATCAGAGTACGTGCCGTGCGTATTCCACGCACTGAAAGTCAAGCCCCATCTACGCAGCCTAGCAAAGTGGTCTGGAGCCTCTTCGAGAGGAAACGGTCGTCCGACAAACGTCACGTCTGCGTGGTTGGCAGGGAAGTCGTCGTGATCATGATTCGTGGGCCTTGGGAATCAGAGTCAAGTCAGAGTTCATGCTTGGTGCCCGTTTAGCAGTTCAGTACGACGTATACTGCACATACGTTTTGCAGTTCCCCGACAAGTTCACTCCCCGGAGGTTACACACGCGTCCGTGCGCGTCAACAAAGTGCCGGCCGTGGACGTACAGCTTTCCACCTGTCCCAACAGTAGACCAGTCGTGTGCGAAGGATTGTGAGGGTTGGTTCGTATCTTGTAGCTTGAGAGGTTTACTCTTCACGTCGGCCTGTCCAGTCTCAGCATCGGTGCTGTCTTTGCTGCCGCGTCTGTCTGCGTCACGTCCAGATTCGGAGCCAACCAAGATGAAAGATGCCTCAGAGTTCGTCCGAGAATGCATGTAGGTTGAAGCGTGAAAGCTCGGACCGACGACGTCGGTGCTTGAGCAGCCACAGCGCCGCAGCGGCGGTTGGTAGCACTTCCAAAAAAGGTAATCAGTGTAGATGGGTACGACGGTCCAGCGTGACGGCATCCTCTAGGAGCCCGCACACAACGTTTACACATTGATTGACCATGCCACGTAACACTTTACACGCCAATCCACGACTTTGTATTCTGGCATAATTTGGAGTGACTCGTGTTTCGAGAAACGTGAACACAAGTTCAGTTGTAATGCTTGACTGCGATGCCATCCACGATGTTCTCCTCTGTACCGTTCTCTTTCATCTTGGTCTCGACAAGACCGTACGCCCTCGTCCTGCCCTTCCGCCATGCATCCATCGTGGGCGCGTCGGCGTCGTCTGCCCAGCGCCGTTGAATGCCGTGCTTCTGGAGCACAGGGCTCTCGACGCGGGGGACTAGCTTCACATCATCGTCGGTCATGGCGAAGAATATGACGCTAAGGCGGTTGTAGCCCCGCTGGTCCTGAGGAGGCTGAACGACGCGGTGGATGGTAGGCTTGTAGAAGCCACCTGAGAGGAATTCCATGGCATCGCCGGAGTTGACGGTCTGCAGAGACATGACATTAATCGCAAGTCCAACAGATACGGTGACCAAGCCCTCACGAGTGCATTGTCAATGTGTCTGACGTAACGCCATTGGCCGTCAGGCATAAGCATCTGCAAGGCCGTGACTGGCTGGCTCCATAGGAGAGTGATGCTACCAATGTCAGTGTGTCCCTTGAACCACACTTGTTTTGCCTTGATTTCGTCGTCGGAAGGCCTCTCGTAACTGTGCAAGCCGCGAAAATGAACGATCGCCCGGTACGCTGGATGCAAATTACCCACTACTTCATCAAGCGAACTATGTATGGTATCGTAACAAATTGTTAGAACGCAAGGAGCTTCGAGCAATTATACACACGCACCATACGACTCTCCCGGTGAAGTAAAGTTGTGCATGTTGATGAATGTATCTTCCGGAAGTTCCAGACCGAGGGCAAAGAGGCTTGCGACGAATCATTATCAGGCGAGCGCTTCCTAGTGTTAACAGTGCAACATACCGCAAGAGAGGCTGCAAGACTTGACAATAGTTAAACTTTGCGAACTCTTCCACCTCCGGGAGCAGAGGGGACATCGCTTGCGGGTGCTGCCTCCGATTGACATCCTTGTTGACTTGAAAGCCCGTAATCAGTTCAGTGCATGTATGTCAGCGACGGTATGACGAACTGTTGTAGTGTTCGATCTGGTCACGGACACCGCCATCAATGTGCTGTGCGAGTGGTGTCGCGTCAGCGTCAATGACTGTCAAGGTGCGTTGCGACACCTGCCCAATATTCCCTGAGTTTGTAGCCTTGGTATGACCCACCACTCTTGATGTTCGCCAGGTAGTTGCGTTTCTCCTCCTCGGGAACGCCAGAGAACGCCACATCAGCAATGTCAAATATGCGATCGTTCTACGACTTGTTGAGCGAAATCGCATTGAGATTGTATAGCACCTTACCTCGGCCTGCGTAAGGCCGTGGTTCACGATGTAGAAGAAGCCATGGGCTGTCATGGCATCGCGCAGCTGAATGGAGAGCTCAGCGCGGCCCTCTGGGGTCCCTATTTTGGAGAAGTCGAGGATCGCGAGGTCGGCATATTCCACTGTACAGCACGTCTATTAGCGCGGTTCATCAGAGGTTCCAAAGAAAGACTCACAATTCTCTTGAGTTGGAGGGGGTGCGACGTAGTGGGGAATAGCGGGGCGTATGACACTAGGCATCTTCACTTGTAGACGGGCTCAGTGACGACGACTTGCACTAACTGGTGGATCGAATGTATTTTATACGCCCTGCGCAGCAACAGCGGGAGCCCGTAACCTTCGCTACTTATCGCAAGATAAGCCAACGAAGTTTGAACTCCCTGCGTGAAATGGAAGCTCTCTCTAGCATCAGCCTGAGCGAGTGGGTGTCATGGTCATATGAGAATGCTCACGACGTATGCACCAACATCGAGTGAAGCCTCTCCGCTATCTCTGGCGCCACAGCCTCCCGTGGTGCATTACCTTGTTGCTTCGCCTGGGAATGAGGTGCCCGACTCTATAGATTGACGGCGCTGGTGCTAGTATTGCGCATCCTCGAGCACCCTCTCTGTCCCGGAACACGAGCTGGATTATGTCAACGAGCCCTATGCATGTCGATGAAGCTTACAGCAAAACGACGCTCAAGATACTTCAGCATGCGCAACTCTGGGTAGTGTGGTGACTCCTCGGAAACTTCAGCCTGAGACGCTAGGGTGTCAGCCTGCCGACTGAGCTATTTTGTAATACGCTGACAATACATGACTTATGTGGTTGCGTACTTCCAACGCATCCGAGATGCTTGCGTTCTGCCAATGTAATGCGTAGGTTCGACTTCGTCCATTGCCGGACTCGGAGTCAAAGCACCGGTACTTTCGGCATATACACACAGTCTTTGCGGACCGCTCGTGCAGCCGTTTGATGGTCGAGTGCGTAGGTTCGACTTCGCACCTTCCATTGCCGAACTCGGAGTCAAAGCACCGGTACTTTCGGCTTGTACACAGTCTTCGCGGGCCTCTCGCGCAGTCATTTGATGGTCGATGGTCGTTGTGTAAGCTCTATTGAACGGTGTAGCACTGAGATAGCTGAGTGCAATTTCCGTAGTGCGAAACAGAACTCTCCACGGTGTCTGTTCCAATGTCTATGTTAGTCGCTGGTAATGATCCGAGCATCAATCGGAGAGATGCACCCACTCACCAGTAGTGTGCGCCAACCACCATGTAGAAACGTGGAAAGATACAATCACCGCTTTTCCATACAACGGACTCCTAGATTTGTTCCATGCCGACAAGTGCTAGGACGAAACAATCACACCTGGCATCCACTTAATTCCCCGTAATCTCATTCGATTTTTCTATCTTCCTCCTCAAGCTCTTCGGAACGTGTACTCACAGGCCCCTTGAAGTGCCTGTATCCCCAGAGGACCCAACACAGCGATACTATGAGTATTACCCCACCAATCGCCACAACGGCATAGTTCATGTTGAGTGCATCCACGGGATATGCTGTCGGCAGCACGAACAGTACGCAAATGAACATTGTGAACTAAACATATGGGGCACAAGTCAGGGCAGGCACAGTGTTTAGCGCTGAATACGCACCAGTGCGCTTGCGAGATTGATGTACCATGAGTAGTGTCCGAGATGGAAAGGACCAGGTTCAGGTAGGGTTCTAGACAACAGTGAGGAATTGTCTCAGAAGAGAGGTATTCACGAGCCGAACGTAGATGGCCAGCAAAGGCGGATCAGGATAGGCTGCAAGTAGGAGAGCATAACCGCGATTGCCGCCGAAGACAGGATAGCGTTGAACTGTACCAAGCATGAATATCCGTTGACTGATTATCATCGGCGAACATACGCACCGCGATCGTTGAGCCAATGTACGCGCACGAGATGATGCATCCGATGAGTACCGATATCCACACGCCCCAGTACGGACTCTGCCACCGGTTCAGGCTCATGAACCTCGACCGCGCAGGCATCGCACGATCTCGCGCTAGCGCGTACATCAATCGCGAACTCGCCGTGAACGCAGTCACAGCAGCCATAAACTGCGCTAGCGCGACGACGAACAAGCACATGAGCGTGAGTCGCTGGCCGACAGCATCGTAGTAGAGCTGCGCAATCGGCAGCGCGAACGACGTGGCCTGCACGGACGCGATCGACTGCACTCCGAAGAGGAGCGCAAGCATGTAGGCGAGCCCGATGAGCCAGGAACCGACGATGGAGAAGACGACCCCGAGCGGCGCGAGCAACGACGCGTTCTGTGCCTCTTCGGCCACTTGCGCGGCGGTCTCGCAGCCTTCGAGGGTGTACACAGCTTGCAGGAACCCGAGGAGCACAACGAAACCTTTGTTGCTCCAGCCGGTGAAACTACGTGGTGTTAGTGTAACAATACTTGTGTACGAACAGAGACACGTACTTCTGGTAGTCAGTGAAGACGAAGTCCGCGGAGTTCTGCGAGTACATCAGCTCAGCAGCACAAAAGGGAGATGGGTGCTCGGCGTACCTTCACCGGCGCCTTGACCAACAGCGTGATCACGAGCACAAACGTCCCACCCAAGGTCCACCACAGATTGAACGTACTCATTCCGCCAATCGCACGCGTGCCGATGGTATTGATGATTCCAGACGCGATGTTCACGCCCCATGCAATCGCGGCGATCTCGACTCGCGTGAGCGTACGTCCCTGCCCCACCTCCGCCATGCACGCGAGGTAGAGTGCGACACTGAGGTTCCCCGAGGTGCCTGTGAAGACCATCGCAATACTGTAGATCCATCCTGTCTATTAGCACAGTCAGCGATCGCCGAACGTGCCCAGGCGCGTGTCACTGACGCAGACTGAGAGACGATGTCAGGTCGTGTACCCAGAACGACACGTCGAGCGAGTGCACTCACAGCCCAAGACAGGAAGATCTGGTTTCATCTTGCATACCCAGAAGTACAAGCCTCCCATGGTCGGACTGACGCGAGTGTCCCTTCAGCACTGGTAATACGAGAAACAGCATCGAGCTCACTATGCACTGCAGATCTCCGCGAGCGACAGGGCTATGAGAAACATGAATAGGCTGCAAATCTGTCACAGGCTCGTTCAACGCGACCAAGAGAACAAGAACATAGACGTCCGCACATTCCATCCCCAGAACAATCCAAGAGGTCCGCCCGAGAACAATCCCGTCTGAAACGCGCTGCTCATGCCCGTCAGGATGCCAATGGCACAGAAGGATATACCGAGCACGCCGAAGAGGGACATGTCCCTCCTGAACTCGCTCTTGTAGCCGAGTTCATGCAGCCGCTTGTCGGAGGCATCGACCGGCGCGTCCGCAGCCTGCACCGAGGGAGACAAAACATGCTTTCGGATGCTCTCAACGTCGACTGAGGCGTCCGCTGAGCCCTTCAAGTTCATGATCTGGAGTAGGACGACGACAAGCCTGAGGAATGATTTCAAAGGAGCGCTGACCCGGAGCAGCTCAGATGACCGCTATTTGTGGGCATCAATCAGCCTGACTCGCGGCCTGACGTTAGGTACTAGTGCGATAAGGCTAGACGGCACACATGCGGTCGCTGAGAGGATATGCGGGGAAACGTATGTCCAGACATTTGTGCATGAAGACCGAGGATCCGTGTGCGAGAGCAAGTTTGCAAAGAGAGATGAGCATGAGATCTAGAGGCATAACTGTAGAGGTTGAGTCAATAGCGTCGGTAAGTAAAGCTGTATTGCGGCATCCCCTCCATACTGTGGATGCTTACCAGTATCATGCAGATGGTATGAATACAATCCTAGGATGCTGATCGCGTGAAGCATTGCTCGCATGAGTCGCATCGTTGTCCGGTTGTATCCCTCGCTGAAATCGGATTCACGACATCAAATCAACGTCAAATATGACATTCATTTTGTGACGAGGAGGACTTGCTCTTGTTTCAGAGCTTCAGTATGCTTAAGATGTGGATTGTGTGAGCGGATCGTCAGAGTGTGGTCTCAACAGATTGAAGGATCCTGGGCGTTGAACACCGGATGAAACTTTCGATCCTTCAAGTGAAAGATCGATAAAATTGACAAAATCTTTTTCACGATATTTCGTATGAAAGATTGTCAATAAAAGTCAGAAACAATCAATTAATCATTCAGACTCGAAGTATCAGGAACAGATCACAGAAGGATTCATTGACAAGTGTCTTTGATCTGTTTGTGATCCTCTAGGCAAATGATTGAGAACATGATATTCAAAAATTCTTGAACACTATGTGGCTCAATTGTTCTGAAAGGATTGAAAACAGATTGTCACATGGGGTGTTACAATCTTTTCTCAATCTTTCAGGCTGTCACAATCTGTTTCAAATCCTTCCAGCTGTTGATATCTTGGTGAGATTGGAAACAATTTGTATCCCAGGGGTTCAAAACAATTTGCCCAAAAGGATTGACAAGAGATTGTGACACTAGCTGTGACACTGTGCCACTTCCCTATGACAGAGCAGTGAAGGCAATTATGCCAAACCTATGATAAGCTGCCTTCTGCTGGTATGCTCAGTCATTTTTGGTCCCTCATTCATTGCCTGCCATCACATGAGTCTCATTAGATGCACTCAGTGTACAGGGTTGTACTTGTGATTGTACATTCCTAGAGATGTGCATCTCATTGTATGACTAATGAACATGTCCCAGACCTGTGCATGTCCAGATGCAATGAAAGAGGGACCAAAATTGACTGAGCATACCAGCAGAAGGCAGCTTATCATAGGTTTGGCATAATTGCCTTCACTGCTCTGTCATAGGGAAGTGGCACAGTGTCACAGCTAGTGTCACAATCTCTTGTCAATCCTTTTGGGCAAATTGTTTTGAACCCCTGGGATACAAATTGTTTCCAATCTCACCAAGATATCAACAGCTGGAAGGATTTGAAACAGATTGTGACAGCCTGAAAGATTGAGAAAAGATTGTAACACCCCATGTGACAATCTGTTTTCAATCCTTTCAGAACAATTGAGCCACATAGTGTTCAAGAATTTTTGAATATCATGTTCTCAATCATTTGCCTAGAGGATCACAAACAGATCAAAGACACTTGTCAATGAATCCTTCTGTGATCTGTTCCTGATACTTCGAGTCTGAATGATTAATTGATTGTTTCTGACTTTTATTGACAATCTTTCATACGAAATATCGTGAAAAAGATTTTGTCAATTTTATCGATCTTTCACTTGAAGGATCGAAAGTTTCATCCGGTGGAAAGATAACCCGAAGTCATTATCATAAACAGGCTTAAATAAACAACTCCGGCATACTGTACTTACAGGCGCTCATATAACGTATTGAATATTATTCTAAACATATCGGTATGCACCGTTATTTACTATCGCGCGTTTGTGGCTCTACATCATAGTATAGAGTTTCCATTCTGTTTCTCTACGGCCACATACTTCCTCGCCATCGTCTTCGACGATGAGCTCAGACTCTGAAGCCGCTGGACGCCTCATCGACAAAGGCAAAGGGCGAGCACGTTCTCCGGACCCCACAGAACGCACGCCGCTTCTTGGGTCCACAAGCGGGTCATATACATCCAGCGTCGATCCCGGCAGGCCGCCGCTCACTCGCCGCCTTTACTCGAGACTACTCACTGTTTTCCTTGCTTCGCTCTCGCTATGTGTTCTCGCGTTGCTGCTTCTGATAGTCATAATATTCTCGTATCGGGCACGCGCGGTGAGTGCCTCGCCAGACGAGATTCTACAACATGCGCTTGTTGTGCGTGGGCCGGACCGCGTAGACGTCTTGAACACGACCGGAGACGGGGGAATATGGATGATGATCCACGGGAGGGTAGGATTTGATGCTGGGCATGTTGCGGGGGTAAATACGGCGGAGGAAGATGGCTTTATCGAGGACGCGTGGAAAGCCATTGGCCGCTGGGGGATCCGGCGGCTGGACAAGGTCTCCGTCAACTTGTCTACCATTACAGTCGTACCGGAAGGTGACTCTGGCCATGCCCTCACGACCATATCCCTGCCACAGCTAGAGTTGTCTCTCACCGCGAACCCACCGTCAGACAGTAGTTGGCTGACGCCGGTCGCGATACCGGTCCTCATCCGCCCCACGAAGGATGCGAAGACACTCATGCGATTCGTGCACCAGAGCTGGAAGGACGGGACCATACGGGTGCAGGCATCCGTTGACCAAGCAATAGTCACCGGCGGTGGCTTGACCGACGCTGGCAGCTGGCGACGGCGCATACGGGTCTCCCACCACGACATACAGACGGCAGTGCACATATCCAGTGTGTCCTCTCTCCTCTGGTCACTCTTCTTCTGAGAGTAACGCTCGCAGTCCCTCGGTTGCCAGGCTTGCCTCACCCAGGAGACGATTTACCGGAAGCCTCCCAGTTCGTCAAACTAGATTCGTTCCTCATCAAGTCCTCCAACGACACGCTTACGATCTCTGCCAATGCAACACTCATGAACCCCCTTGAATCCTTTATCAACGCAACCGTGCCCTCTCTCCCCTTCATTGTCTATCTCCCTCCCAACGGCACTTCGCCGCCCGTACCTCTGGCCCATGTGCAGTCTCCGCCCTTCGCCTTCTCTTACGGAAACATCAGCCTAGCCCTCGCAGGAGTAGTCCTTCCTCTGCCCCGTAACGCGTCGGGTTTGCTATCCGAATTCCTGGGCGCGTATGTCTCCGCACACGACGCGGACATCCTGCTCGAGACAACGCTGCTACCCGACGTGCGCGTCGCCACCAAGTTCCCCGCACCACACCCGCCACCGCAGATCCTGCGTGACGTCAAGATCAAGGACATGAAGGTCAAGCCCGTCGGCCAAGGCATGGTCGCCAGCGGGATCGTCCACGCCCGCGTCGTGCTCCCGCCCGGCATCGAAGTCGGCGTTGACGTCGTGAGGGTGTTCCCAGATTTGCTTGTGTACGACGGCGAGGTGCCTGAGAGCACAGCGCACGAGCGACTTGAACCAGAGTTCAAGGTGTTCAACTTCCCGCTTGACGACAGCGACCGAGACGTTCCGCCGCAACCGCCGCTCCCTGACCCGCTGCCCGAGCGCGCATTCGCCCATATCCGGCCGGACGACTGGCTGCCTGCGCTGAGCGTGCAAGGCGAGCAAGGGCCGGGTGAAGGTACGGTCGTGAACGTAACTGCGAGCATTGTGGAGGTGCCACTGGAGGTGCTGCCGGGACGGGAGCGCGAGTTCAGCAACTTTGTGTCGAAGGTATGCCGCACTTCTCGCCATGCTTATCATTTGACTCAGTGGGGCGCGCAGGTTGTGTTCGGGACGCAGGGCGCGTTGGCTGGCTTGCAGGGCGAGGCTGCTGTTGCTGTCCACGTAGACGGTCTGCCGTTTGAGAACGGGCGCGACGGCGAAATGCAGCTGACGGGGCTGCCCTTCAAGGGCAATGTGCGGATCGGCAAGCGGAGCATGCTCGACGGCTCTCTCATGGACTAAAGTCTGCTTACGGAACACGAGTGTATAGTCTGCTATTTGTACAGATCTCTTGTAGTTTATAGATGTACAGTCACTGCGTATTCATCTTTCTTGTGACGGCCACTGCGGCCACGGACCACGTCTCTCGCCACGAGTGCTCTAGTTGTAGTGCGTAACAAGGACGCCCTCAACGGTCTCCTCCTCGTGCCCGGTCTTCGCGTTGAGCTTCAGATCCGTCACACCGTACCCCGCGGTTCGGCTCTTGCGCCACTCCAACATCGTCGGCGCGACCTCGTCGTCGCAGAGCCGCTTGATGCCCACCCGCTGGAGGACGGGGCTTTCCGCGAAGGGCACAAGCTTGATGTTGTCGTCCGCCTTGCAGAAGTAGAACACGCCGAGGCGTTCGTAGCCGCGCTGGTCAGCGGGTGGCTGGACGACGCGGTGGATAGTCGCCTTGTAGTATCCGCCGGAGAGGAACTCCATCACGTCGCCGGCATTGATCACCTATCATAAACGTCAGAGTAGCGCATGCTGTAGTAAGAGTGCGGTACATACAAGAGCGTTGTCGATGTGACGGATCCAGCGCCACTTACCGTCTTGACCCAGAATCTGCAGCGCCGAGATAGGCTGACTCCAGAGGACAGAGATGCTGCCGATGTCTGCCAGACGATCACCATTGTCAGTCCACACTCCTCACATTCAACAGTTTACACCAAAAGAACAATGAACCCACCTGTGTGACCTTTCAGCCAGACTCCGTCGGTCTTGAACTCCTCGTCGTCCGTACGAGGGTAGCTGTGACAATGGTCACTGGAATGAACCCTCCAAGGTAAATGTCCTCACTATTTCATGAAGCGCGCTGTGCCGTGGAGGTTAGTAGTAGTTCGTAGGGGTTGTCGCAGGCTTACCTGCCGATTCGTTGTCCTCGCTGAATTGGTGGACGTTGACTAGAGCTTCTTCGTCAGGAAGCTCCAATCCAATCGCCAACAATCTATGTACACGAACAGCTTTATGTGAGCATCCCGCTGAGTTACGTTCGAAGCGGTCATCACCTCAGGATGCTGTGAACGACGTGAAAATGACAGTGACGGGAGAAAGCGTCCATCTCAGACAGGAAGGGCCGTAGTGGTTTGGGGTGTTCGTCCTTCATGATGTCGTGATCCACTGTGGTCCGAGGGTCAGGTCTTCAGGGACTGCTTGTACATCAGCGCAAGGCGGACGTACTGTTATATTGCTCGATCTGGTCGCTAACTCCGCCTTTGATGTGCTAGCGGTAGAGATAAGTATCATCGTCAGTGGCGATACGAGCCAACATTACCCATTGCTGACGGGGCTTGTAACCAATGTACTGTCCAGTCTTCTCAAACGATGTCGTGTAGATCTGCTTCTCCTCTTCCGAGACGTGGTCGAACGCGACGTTGGCGATGTCAAACATGCGGTCGTTCTGTAAGAGTGTGCCGTCAGAGAGGTGCGAATGAGGGATGAGATGATGGCCTACCTGTGCCTGCGTCAGCCCATGGTTGATGATATAGAAGAAGCCGATCGTGGTCATAGCCTTGGTGACGTCTTTCGCAAGTTCCACGCGGCCCTCGTAGGTATCGGCCATCGAAAGGTCAATGATCGGTAGACCAGCATATTCCACTGTTGACCACGGCAGTCAATATGCGTCGAAGTGACTGTAATGAACAATACTCACAGTCTTCCCTCGTGACAGGGACCCTGGGGTACTGGGGGATCGAAGCAGCTACGGCGACGGGGACTGGCATATCGGGTGTTCTCTTCAGTCGAACGTATCCCGAGGGGTGGATGGGGGTGGATAGGCCTGTAGGCCTGCTTTCCCCTTATTTATGCTGGCGAGGTGCGCACTTGCTATTGTCTGCTCCCCTGGTGGTGCATATCGCAAACGCCCTACTCAACGCTTCGAAGGGCCAGAAGTATCTATCGCACGGTCCGCCGCCACGAAGACCAAACGAGATGAAGAAGGTCTGCGACCAAAGGATTGTTCCATCGTGGAGAACGCATCTGTATGGAACAACAACTCAGTAGAGAAGACGGGGTGAACTGTACACGTAAACCACTAGACAGGGGTTCTCCGGTCCGTCCTGGTCCAGTCTCCGGCGCAGGGACCAAAATGACGCATATGCGAGCTAAGGAGCATTCCGAACAGGGCCAGACAACAGTACTTGGCCATCGCTGGCCACAACGATCGCAGTGTTCCGGTTCCGCGCCTTTGAAAATCGTCAAAGAATGTGTGGAGATACCCCTAGGCGAGATTGACCGCTTACTTGCATGAGGCTATGATAGCCAGATAGGCCCGCATGATGCGTACTTGGGTTGAAAGCCACCGTTCTGCTGGCGTAGCATTGCTGAGCGAGAAGCGCCATATGGTGTTGACCTTATCACTGCGTAGCTATCATGGCCTCTGCAGGAGGGCCGTCGAGGTGTCGAAGTGACGGGCCGCGTGAAGGTTCGACCAATGACACGTAGGGAGCTATCAGTTTTGCCTATTCGTACGAAGACAGAACCCGCAAGAACTGGAAAACAACGTCTGATGTCTCCTATGCATTCGGACACTATGGAGCAAGTCAACATTGCGCCAAGTCCATTGGTCAATTGTAGCAAACTGCCTACCTCTGCGCCGCCAGACAGGTACGGCCACCCTTACGGAGCCGCAGTGCTTGATGGAGAACCCATACAGAAGTGGTCACCAGGTATGGCGTATGGGAAAATGGAGAATCCTCATCTGTCATCTTCGATTCCGAGAAGTGAACCTAGAAAGAGGACTTACGGCGTAGTGCCTATCGATACAGGACGATCCCTCGCGTGTGGATGCGGATACTTGATAGGGCTGATGGAAGCAATAATGACTCCTCGAATGAAGCTCGCCTGATGCATACTGCTAAAAGATGCGCAGTCAGGTTCGCTCGAGGCCCTCTGGAAGTGTCCGTTGACTGTTACTTCGCACCGTACGACCCTATCGATGCATGTCAGTTGCGCGTGAGGCGCAAACTCAGCTCAGCTTCGCATTGGTTCTCTTCACCCATGGGGGCACCTGTTCATTCGTAAGACGAAGCAAATCAATTACCGCGAACGACGGATTCTCATGTGTAGCGCATAGAACAGTCTCCGACATAATCGGGCGTGCGGATGCTATTCGTAGACCACGAGCCGATTTGCGTGTGCCAACACCTCTACAATACAGGGTGCGCCAATGTGAGTGCGCATCATATACGGAGGGTGAATAAACACACTTATCATCCACAGATACTGCTCGAGTGAACACAATGAGCGATTTCATGTGTACGTCCTGAGTTAGTTCCAGTGCTTCACCACAACCCCATTGATGATCTCTTCCTCGACGCCCTTCTCCTTCTTCTGTAGATCCGTTTGCCCGTACGCACTCGTTCGGCCTCTCCGCCAGGCCTCCATGGTAGGTGCATCAGCGTCCTCGCAGCGCCGCTGTATGCCGACCCTCTGCAAGACCGGGCTCTCAGCGAACGGGATCAGTTTAGTGTCGTCATTCGGCATGACGAAGTAGAAGGCGCCCAGACGAGTGTAGCCTTGCTGGTCAGGAGGAGGCTGGATGACGCGGTGGATCGTACCCTTGTAGAAACCCCCGGACAGAAAATCCATGGCATCGCCCGCGTTGACCACCTAACACGAGACAAGCGTGAGTACATCCAGGACGAGTAGGATTTCGGTCTCACCAGAGCGTTGTCTATGTGTCTGATGTACCGCCATTTGCCGTCTGGAGAGAGAATCTGCAGGGAAGCAACAGGCTGGCTCCACAAAATGGTGACACTCCCGAAGTCTGAGACGACCACGTAAGGCCAGACGAAGATCCATGCGTAGCAGTAGAGTTCACCTGTGTGTCCCTTCAGCCACACATTCTTTGTCTTCGTCTCTTCATCCTCGGACCTTGGATAGCTGATGCATTCAATCGGCAACTCTGAAAATCATACACAAATATCATAACTTACTACTTCATGAAACGAACTGTCCGCGCGCTCAGCGGCACTCATTGCAACAGAAACGTGCTGCTCACCGTATGATTCGCCGGCTGCATCGTATCCATGGATGTTGACGAATGTGTCCTCTGGCAGTTCCATACCGAGTGCGAACAAGCTGCGTGAACGTGGATCAGTAACACAGTTATCGCGGCCAGGCGCAACATAGTCATACCGGAGGAGAGGGTGTAAGACTTGTAAGTGGTTGAACTTCGCGAACGCCTCTATCTCGGGGATAAGAGGTCGCAGTGCTTGAGGATGCAGCTTCTTCGTGACATCGCGATTGACTGCGTACGGAGTCGAAGCCATACTGAGGACGAAGGTGGAATAAGCCTACTGTTGTAATGTTCTACCTGGTCGCGTACACCAGCATCAATGTGCTACGACGGCAGTCAGCACGCTGTCTGTCGCAGAAGGCCGCAAAATACCCAGTATTGTCTAAGTTTATATCCTTGATACGATCCCGTGGCCTTGATATTGGCGGCATAGGTCTTCTTCTCCTCATCCGTCACAGCAGAGAACGGTACGTCAGCGATGTCGAAGATGCGCTCATTCTGTAGCGTTACAGAAGTCAGACTATTGTCCAACGTACTCACTACGCGTCCCCGGTACGTACCTGAGCTTGAGTCAGTCCGTGATTGATCACGTAGAAGAAGCCATGCGCTAGCATCGCATCCCGGAGCTGGACTGCCAACTTCACGCGCCCTTCGTACGTATCTGCCTTCGATAAATCTATGACAGTCAGATTTGCGTATTCCACTGCAATGACGTGAGAGTCGCAGTGAGTCGTGGCTGAATCGCATGCTCCAATAGAATTGTAAGACGACTCACAGGGTTCATTCGTCTGCGGGGCGGGCACATAATGAGGTATAGACGGAAGGACAGTTCCAGGCATCGTGATCGAGGTTCAAAGGAAAGTCTTTGGAACCCGAACCGCCTCATATGGCATTATATACTCCGTTGAGATAGTGGTGGTGCCCCGACACTTCCGAGCTCTGGTTCTGTGACAGAGCACATGAGACTGTCGTGCTTCCGCGTCCGTGTTCACACCGCTCCGGTGGCCGCACAACAAGCCCGGCGTAGTTGCCTGTAGCTACATTATGATTCAATGACGCACCTACCAGTATTCCAAAGCAAACGCCATCCGTGGGTTAGATGAGCACAGCTCACGCGCGATCCCGTGACGGTAGCGATATCCATTGGCTCAACAAGCCTGAAGCCAGATAAGTTGGCTCGAACATCACCAGCGCACGCTGAGAATAACAGTGCCACGCGACAATAAAGTCTGGCCGTTGAAGATGTATGAGACCCTACAGTATTGCGATGAGCCTACTCTTTCAACCATCTGAGCGTCGTTTCGAGTCAGTACTCACCAGAAGTGGAAGTGAGTCGCTATTGCTAGAGAAGGTGGATACTGTATGGTGTTAACCTGCAGTAAGCATCAGCGGAGACCACTGTGGATATTTGCGCAAGAAAGTGCCGGTCATCGCAATACTACGGTACATGTTCACGAGAAGCTTATGTAATCAAAGGAAGGATGCCTGAGGCCCCGACCCGGCCCCCGAGCGGGCGTCACCGTGAACGCGACACGCGTCGCGATCACGTGCTTTAAATACTGGAGTCGTTCTCGTCCCTGTCTATGCACTTCTTTGTTCGCGCGCGGAGTCTGCAAGCTGATTCAGAAGGCAAGTGTAGGCAGTGGTCTCTAGTGGCACGCTACGAGGAGTATAAGGAAGCTATGTGATGTATGTGTACTATGGAGTGTGATTGCATCCGAGGCCCTCGGGAGCTACTGCAGAGTATCAACCCAAGCTACATACATGACGCATCGCACACGCCGATGTGGAGAGCATTACAATACCGGCATCTACAATTCCTTTCCCCCCGTCTTAACATCAGGGAGCGAGCCCGAGACAGCTGTACAACAGCACAGGGGTAGTCATGACTAGTACACAGCACAGATCCTGTCCGTCGTGTCTGTGTAAAGAGTACTAGTGTCGTTCATTCTGATCCTCCTTAAGAATCGGCATAAGCTTCGTATGTAGGCATAGCATCAATAGGCAGTCCCCACCTTGTCATGAACTCCGTAGAGCGGAATAGCACGCGAACCCCACATGCTCCCATAATTGCTCCGTCTTCGGGAAGTGCATGGTAAACTGGAAGACACGATCCTGTGCCTTCCGTATATGCTCGTAAGGCAACCACATCATGTTGTCGCTTCTGAGGTGCGCGCGCGTCCTGCGAGCGATAGTCAAGAGCTCTCGGACGTCCCTGACGTCCAATCCTTGTTTCGCGCGCATGCGTCCTTCAGGAGAGTTACGATGGTCATCCCAGCCCTGTAGCTTCAGGAGAAGTAGCGAGATTATAGGGAGGACCGGGATCCCGTCGCGTGTCTGGATGTGCTCTGGAGGGACAGGCGGAATGTTCAAGGTAGTGACCACGCCCGGGATGAGGATGTCGACCTTGCAGCGGCGCTCAGCTTCGCCCGTTATGCGCGCAAGTTTGCACCAGAGAACTTTGTACGTCGCTGTGGGATCCTTGGAGTCGATGAGGTAGAACGATGGGTTCGCCTCGGACAACACGGTCTTCAGACGTTCTGTATTCGGTTCGTCTGAGAAGACGATGAGGTCCACGTCCTGCGACGTTCGCTTCAGTCATACGCCAGAATTTTGTGGTGAACTCACGTTAGGTCGTCTTGTGGTGCCATACAATGCGCATGCGGTGCTTCCGAAGAGGCAGCATGAATATCCACGGTCCGTATATATTGACACTGCCTCACGAGAAACGTTGCAGATTTCTTCATAGGTTGGTGGACGAGACTTCATCCCTTGAAGTGCAAAGGCGAGAATGACAGTGAATATACAGTTCCAGAAACTGAATGTCGTACTTCGTACCTACAATATTTCTGCTAGGACGTCTACAGTGTAGTGGACAGGTGGCTGGCGCCTGCAGGACTGCACCAGGTAGGATTCTTCACGTGACCGGTGGTAACGCTACGTACACCGCGGGCAAACCAGTTTGTTCGAACTCCGAAAACCCCTACGAACATCGGTCCCGCCTGGGAACCTTTACGGACTCCGAATATTGTCAGAACATGCTGCGAACATGATGCGTTTCAGCCGATTTCAGCATGTTCGGAGGCCGAACATGCGTGTTTTCGGCGAACATGCTACGAACATGAGAAATGTAGGAGCATTTTCGGAGTCAGTCAAGCTCTCCGAAAAGGTTCCCATGGAGGACCGATGTTATTAGCATTTTCGGAGCCCGAAAAACCTGGTTTGCCCGCGGTGGTAAATCTGACGCTGAACGCGTCGCGTCGCGTTTTTGGCGCTGCACATACGCTTTGACTACAACTCTTTGACTATCACTGCTCTGTTATTCGGCCGTCGACAACTCTTGCGGTATACATGGCTGCTTAGCTCTCCGGGAACAACTTGTGTCGTCTAGGACCACGTTCGCAGAGCCCTCTCGCCGAGGCATCGTATAGCAAGTACTGTGACGACCGCCAAACCATCCTGGGCAGAGTCCATACAAGAGCTGGGATTGCGGGGCAGAGCCAGATCTCTTTAGGATGGACGACTACAAGACCTCGAAAGAGGCCTTCGTTTCTGGCATGACAGGGTCCACTATCGGACACATCAACATGGTTTCGTTTGCTGCACTCGTGAGTCCTGGCATGTTCCTCAGCCGTGACCATAAATTTACCGAGACTCAAGTCATCTATTTCCTTGAACTATGCATTACGGACGCGTCTCCCTCCCAACAGGACCGAACATCTGGCGTTGGAGATGCTCACCCTTGTACTTCCACTCTTACTCTCGATTACTCTCTACGCGGAAGCCCCAGGAATGTTGAATATCATGCTGCTCCTGCCGACGGGCTTGCTCCTACTTGTCCCACGACGCGAGACAGGCATTCCGCTACCGTCCACTCTACGCTCTAGCCCATCGACGTCGCCCTACCGAGGCAGGGTGCGCACTGCAGAGGATCTCAGTGATTCTCCCACCAGTGTTCTCGTACCACGGCTTCCCGCTCTAACGACCTATCGGGCGCACATGCTGCTCCTCACGTTTCTAGCGATCCTTGCCGTCGACTTTCCCGTATTTCCGAGGATGCTGGCCAAGTGCGAATCGTATGGCGTTTCGCTGGTGAGTGACTATTTCTCGGGTATCACATTGACACACTGACATAGTACAGATGGATATCGGCGTAGGGTCGTTCATATTCTCGCAGGGCGTCGTATCCGCTATACCTCTAATCAAAAGCCCCGCCTATCTCACCCAACCGCTCCTCCCGAAGATGCTATCGACAGCCCGCAAATGTGCTCCCATCTTCTTACTCGGAATCATACGGACATTGTCTGTGAAGGGTGTAGAGTATCCAGTACGTGGACATATCCGTAGTCGACAATGTAGCGCGGCCATGACGGTTCGCTGTAGGAACACCAGACAGAGTACGGAACTCACTGGAATTTCTTCATTACGCTCGGCTGCATCCCCATCCTTGAGGTCGTCCTGCACCCGCTCATGGTCAGCCTCCCAATATCGCTGTTAGGTGTCTCGGTGGCTCTCCGTACGTGCACAGACTAGCTATGTGTATCCTACTGACCGTTTTCTAGTGCAACAATCCTTGTTGAGCTACAGCCTGATGGATTATGTCTTTCATGCGCCCCGTACTGGCCTAATCAGTCATAACAAGGAGGGAATCGTTTCGTTGCTCGGTGCGTATAACTGTTAGACTTCCTGCGCCGCGCTAACACTTAGACAGGCTATCTTGCCGTCCACCTGCTTGGACTCTCAACGGGAACGCTGGTCCTTCCGCCGACGCCTTCATACTTCCGCAAGCGCCAGCGCGAAATCGCCAGTGAACGCTCTCCTCGGCGTCGCCCACGCGCGCACGACAGCGATTCGGAGAGCGATGATAGCACGGGCCCACAGAGAACACGCCCGACGCCTGCGTCGACGGTCGCTGAGCGGCGCGAGAACGATAAGACAGCGATCGAACTGTGTTCCTACGCCGTCCTGTGGTGGGTCCTCCTAGGCGCGAGCAAGCTGTTCGGTATAGGCGGTGATGTCTCTAGGAGATTGGTAAGTGCACTTCTGCTATTGCACGGCGAGACGTCTTATTCAGCGTACCCCGCAGGTCAACCTTCAATACATCCTCTGGATCGCTGCGTACAATGTCACCTTCCTTCTTGGCTACATGTGCCTCGACCTCGCCTTCTTCGCATCGCCGTTCTCGAGGTCGACCTACTCGCCATACTCGAAGCTCAAGGTGCAGCCGGACCCGGCGATGCTCAAGAAGGACGAAAGGCATGGGATGGCGGCAGAGGGCAGCGCGCCGGCGCTGCTTGAGGCGATCAATAGGAACGGGTTGTCAATGTTCCTCCTGGTGCGTGTCTCAGCCGGTGCTCTGACGTGATGCATTCTGATGTGTGCGTGGCACAAAGGCTAATCTCGCCACAGGCGTGGTGAACTTGTCCATGAAGACGATGTACGCGTCGGACGCGGTAGCCATGATAGTGCTTTCCGGGTATGCGCTCGCCATCTGCGTCGTTGCCTGGGTGTTTAGAAGTAGGCACATTTGGCGGCTATGAAACGCTTATTTTTCGTGCCAGTAGGCGTCGACGAAGGTAAGCGCATAACACGTTGATCAGTATTGAATCGTACGCTGACCAAGGTTTGGTAGACAATTGTGCGAAAACCCATTTGCGTGGGTTCTGTGGGGCTGCGCTTGGTCGTCGATAATGGATTGGTGCGAGTACTATGACGTGCATGGGCCATCCATGCAATAACTCCACAAGACTAGGTTCCCTACTGGTGCTTGAAGGCTTCAAGTTGGAGGGTCAAGCTTCAAGCTGTAAGCATGATGAGGCTCAAATTGCTGCAACGAGTTTGGTCAAACACTTGCCTGCGGGCGGAGGAGGACGGACGTGAGCCTCTTTACGAGTTCGTGCATAGAAGAATCCGCGAGGCATTTGCACGGGCAAGCTACGAGGATCGTTGATGCGCAAATCGTCTCGATGTTTCTGCGCCGCTGCCGTCGTCCCTCTCTCAAACATCCCCGTCTCCTCTAAGTCCCATATCACGGTCAAGCACCAGAAAGCACACCCGCTCCCGTTTGCGATGTCAAAACGAAACTTGTGTCTCTGCTTCCCTCCCACCACGTAATCAATGAGTTGCTGTACGGTCCATTTCCTGGCGCAGCGCAGCTGCAGGGCCGTCTGGACACCTCGATTCGTTACGAGGTATGGCCTGCTCAGCGCTAGAGTGATCGCCGACCTGTACTGGACGCTCATCAGGGCCGTCTGCAACTCGACAGACGTTCCGCGTTCGTGTGCGAAGAAGAGGCGCCAGTGGTATGCGAACGCGGGGTCCGTACTACCTGTAGGGGTCTGTGGACTGCCTCTGCTACAGACGAAGTAGAGGGTGTGTATTGGGGATGAATCGATGACCTGTCAACTGGCTGGACGCCAGTATCATTGAAGATAGATTCGGGAATTCCGTCTTGCGGAGGTTCATGCTCGGGCGTCTGAGACACAGTGGCCGTGAGCTGGTTGAAGACACCGCCATCTTACTTCAGAGTCCCGTTCTCTTTCTGAACGCCAGCACACTCAGGGGTACCAACAGACCGAAGGCACTGGACGTCTCACTCCCGTCGCTGTGCGTGTGTGCTATTTGAAAGTGAGTCTATACGGCTCGTCGAGGTATATTGACGCTGATTTGACGGGAAGAATCTAGCGAACTCTCGGTTAAGAGGGTAGCGAGTCGTGAGGATTGGCATCGCTGCTTATTGAGAGTCCTATTGATGTTCATCTAGAATTTCAATCAACAATTCGTCTAGGAATACCATCTCTAGCTCAGCGCACTCAGTGACGCAGTGCTCCAATGGTATGTTGCAACCCCTTGTCATGTGTTAGTACGACGCTAAACCTTCATGTTCGTGTAGCAGCACGCGCTACATGATGATGCTGACATTGATCGGATGACGAACGAAGAGATCGTCGCCATATGTGACTATGCGCCACGGCTCAGCATCCCTTCGCCTCTCGAGGGCATGCCTGCTCCAGTTGCTCAACTGAGTCCGACACGGCTGATCAAGATTCAACTTTATACTTACTTGCCTGAGTGGGAATTCCGCACGATGGAGCTCGTCCGGTCGCAGACACGAATTCCCGTCCCCAAGCCGCACCGCTACTTCATCGAGGACAGCAGAGCTTATCTGCTCATGGATTTCATTGAAGGGCGGACTCTGGAAACATGCTGGAGCCAGATGTGGTTCTGGCAAAAAGCCTGGGTTACGTGGACACTTCGGGGATACGTCCAACAGTTGCGTCGGATTCGTACGGAGCAGCAATCGTCCGAGATCCCCGGTCCTCTCATCGATGATCTTGCAAGTCCTGAGCTATGCTATGGCCCGGTGATGGGTGAATACCACATCGGGCCGTTCAGCTCGAAGGGTGAGATGGCGGACTGGTTCAACGGCCGACTTCGGACGTCGGAGGACTTCTATCACTTCAAACTCGGTTATGGATTCGACGACAAAGCACCACTTGTCATGACACATGGTGATCTTGCCATGCGCAATGTCATTGTTGGTACCGACGGGAGGCTGTGGTTGATTGATTGGGGATGTTCTGGTGTGTATCCTCAGTGGTTCGAGTACGTCGGCATGCAAATGGACAATGAACCGCGTAGCTGGACGTGGACGAGACGGCTGGTCGCAGGATGGTACTATACGCAGGAGAGATTCATAGGGGCTGTCTATTGGGCGTTGACTATAGGTCGCTTTTTGGTGTCGCCTCCAGTGAAGAATCCGCCGTGTGTGTCTTGACGTTCTGACCGCCGTACGCAGTTTGATGTAAATACTTCTGGTCGAATGGTATGGTCGCTGCTAGGATGTCGTTTCAGGATTCATTACGAAAGTTGGCATGGTTGTGGATGGGGCGCGTATCGACTGTATGATGACCATGTCCTGAGTGGCACGCGATGCAATTTGAAGCTCAACGCACAAACGGCCACCAATTGTGATGCCCGCGATCGCTGTCAATGCCATGTCGTTCAAACAGAGTCCAAGCGGTTCAGAAACGGTTCAGTCCTGGATCATTATTAAGTGAATTGCATACATTTCAGAGCCTCGGTCTACGCGTTCTCTGGTCTCTTTACCCCGGCATCACGTCACCTACATGATATCTCTTACTGAGCGAGTTGAATTCGGAAACCGTGGCGATCGTGTAGCCTGGCTTGGTTCATAGTGCCAACCTGATGCAGGATCTGCGCCGCCAGTGACAGTGAGCTTCGGTTGGAAGAGTGATTACGACGTGCAAGACCCTGCCCACTGACGTATGGATGTATACGGTGCCACTTCATCGACAGACTCTCAAGGTGCTTTTGAGCGGAAACACGTTGCGATATGACTGTACCGTCTGTTGCATAAAATAAACAATGGCGATGTCACGAAGTGGTCAATTCAGCTACACACGTATCTGCATTCTATCGCGGAGCCATTCTCAGAAGGCCTCGAAGCCAAGAGACCTCCATCGCAAAACCGACTCTGGGAACTCCCCCACAAACTCATGGATCCGGTTCTGAGCGGCCTCCACGAAGTCCGCAGGCAACCACCCGAGCTCACGACTGCCGATACGCACGCGCAGATCGCAGGCGAACGACAGCAGCTCCTTGACGTCCTCCACGTCGACATGCTGTTTCCGCCGGAAGTCCCGCCGGTCCGAGTCGCGGTGGTCCGTCCATCCCTGGAGCTTCAGCAGGAGCAGCGGGAGCAGCGGCATGACGGGCAGGTGGCGTGCGTACGCGACCTGCGCGCTGGGGACGGCGGGGATGTTGAGCATCCCGGGGACGAGGACGTCGACCTTGCATTTGCGCTTCTTGCCACGCGCGCCGGGTGGCAGCCTGTACCAGAGCACCTTGTAATTCGCGTCGCGCTTCTTCGAGGGCACGAGGTAGAAGTCGTTGGGCTCGTTCACCAGGAGCTGCTTCAGGTACTCCGTGCTGGTGTTCGGCGTGGCGAGCACGACTAGGTCCACGTCCTGGCGCCGAGGTCAGATGGAGGCGAGAACAGCCAGGAGATTCAGCGTACATTTGGGCATCTCGTCACTCCGTACAACGCGCAGGCTGTGCTACCGAAGAGGCAGCACTGATACCCGCACTCGGTGAATATCGTGACGGCTCTGTTGGCGATGTCACAGATCTCTCCATAGGTGGGTGGTGAGCGCATTACAGCCGGTGGTACGACTGCAGCCTTCGAGAGGTAGAGTACGAGGGAAAGGTGGGCGGTTGCATCCGGGCCAACCACCACGCATCGCTGTGCTTCAGCGCTCGCTACTCGCTTCGAAACACGCGTCCAGAAGAATGACATGAAGTCCCGTGTACCTGCCAATCAGGCTGACGGTGAGAAGGAACCTTGCCTAGATTGTGACGTAGCTCACCTCGTTCCGCACCAGACACAAATCTTTTATGCTGGCTTATGTATCGGCACAAACCAGTCGGCCAAAATTCGAACATCGTAGGTTGCCTTCAGCGACCAGAGTTGCACTGTTGGTTGGAATGAGCGCGTACAAAGTCAAGTCGTGGTATGTACACACAGGCTTCCGATAAGTGAGGCGCGAGAAGTGAGATCATCGAAACACCAACCCTGGCAAATGGCAGTCTACCTCCTTGGTCGATCGTCACGATGGCGCCACAAACATCAACCCAACGGTCAGTAGAGACACAAAATGACCCTGTTCATATATAGTATGGCCACAGACCCGGGAATGTCGACTATTAGATGGATGTAAGATAATAGGCATGCATCGAAAGCGCAAACGAGGGTATAAGTCTATTGTCCGGTATCTTCGGAAGCTCGGGATAGCGATGACATCTGCAACGTAGGTCAACACAGAGCACGGTCAAATGTCAGGGCCACGAACCAGACAGAACGGCATGCGGCAAGATCCAAGAGGCAGCGCAGGACACCGATTGCACCTCACTTCATAGCCCCAACAACCCTCCAGTTTGTCTCCGTGTCAGGGAAATTATGGGCGAACTCGGTCATCCTGCCCAGCGCCGCGTAGACAGCAGTCAAAGGCAGCCACTCCAGCAGCCCCTTCGTGCTCAGATCCCCGCCGCGTCCGCGTATGATAGCCAACAGTTCGCGGATGTCCTTGACGTCTTCGTCGTGCTGCCTCGACTTCATGTATGATTGGACAGAGACGCGGCGGTCAGACCATGTCTGCAGCTTCATGAACATGAGGATGGGGAGGGGCATCACAGGCATGCCGCGGAGGGTCTCGACGCGGTCCTTGGGCACCTCGGGGATGTTGAGCATGCCGGTAGCGAGGACGTGGATCTCGCAGCCGCGCTTGCGTTCCCCGGAGCGGTGCGGGAGCTTGTAACAGAGGGCCTTGTGCCCGGCGCGAGGATCCTTCCGCGCGATGAGGTAGAACTCGGGGTCGCTCTCCGTGACGATCTCCTTCAGCTGCTCCTGCTTGTGCTCTTCGGACGCCACGACCACCACGAGGTCCTGCAGCACCCGGCCGGGTCGATCAGCATGACGGTTCCTGATATACGGAGGTGAATTGAGCGCACATAGGGGCGTCTCGGTACACCCTGGAGGGCACATGCCAGGTCGCCCGTGAGACAGCACAAGAGGTCATGCTGTGCGAAGATGTCGACGACCTTCTTTGCGATATTGCAGAGTTCGTCGAAGGAGACTGGGCGGGCGACCTTGTCCGCTTTGTCGGACATATCTGAAGGACTCGCCAGCGAGTTGGAGGTGCGGGTAGAGGTGATGAGCTGCTCCCGGCCTCCATGATGTTGGCAGTGTGGGTCTCGGGTGCTCGGCCAGCCACACCTCGCCACAGCGTCGCATCGGTCCGCTCGCCGCGGAGTTTGATTGGATCAGTGCTGGAGGCTGGAGCAGTTCGACTTGTCCTCTGCGTTCACCATCTCCTCATCGTCGGCGAGCCCGTGGCCAGTATTTTCTTTAGGAGGTCGACGCTGCTTGAGGACATTCAGAGCTCAGATCTTGCATTCCAGCTTCACCTGAGCTTCGCTCCGCCAACGCCCTGCATGTGGACACGCCTGAAGTCGGTGTCTAGCATCTGGTCTCTTCGCGATACGAGAGACAATCAAAACTGCTTTGTGCGGTTGATATCAGACTAATCCTTGCAGACCGCAAGTCTCCGCAGTCTACCGCAGGCGAACAAGCTGAAGCTTGAGCCGCAAATGAAGGCAACGCGACTGCGCCCGATGCGGCCAACGTGGTCACGGTGTATTTCATCCTCTGTTCGCCCGAATCCGTCTGCGCTAGGTGCACCTATTGGCATCGAGCCATTTTTCGACCGTAAGTGATTGCATTAGTCCGGGGCGACTCATCTTATGACATGTCCTCTCGATAGCTGAGGCCCCACGTTTCTAGTACGGTTCTAGTGTCGCGCACAGTATGGCAATCGCATCGACTTCCATATTTGTGCCTGTCGTCGGTCTTCAGGCTTCATCTCCGGATGGATGGTGGAGCTTTTCGAATCTACACATCCATGACGACAGCGACCAGATAGTGCTGTGTCGGCCTCATTCGCCCCGGATAATGTCGGTCACCCTTGACTCAAGCGGCGTCGGACTGTACAGGTGAGTCAAGCATCTGTTGGTTCGACCCAACCATCATGACCAGCGTTACAGGTACAGTGACGAGTTTTTGTTCACGAGCTGGTCGTGCACAGATGTTCTGCAGTAACCACCTACCGTCGCAGCGTCTCTTCGGACGCCGATATATACGAGATTTCAAATACTGGAAGCGCTGCCTTCAAGCCGTCATACCTCGCGCCGCGCTTCCTGGAGCCCAGAAGACTACGGCGGAACTGAGGCGGTCGTCGGCGAGCTACATCTCAAGAGTGTGCTTCATATTCGTGCGCCGCTTGATCCCAGCTTCAATATCACCGACGGAGTGGAAGCCATTGGCCGCCCAAGCTACCGCTTTGCGGGAACCTCGTCTTCGCCTTCACAGGCGCGGATCCTCGCTTTTGGGCCTACTCCATCTGCTCCCGAGCCTAAATCCTCTCATTCTACGACCATGGAACCTTAAAGCACATTCCCAGATTGCCGGACGGTTTATCCAATCGGCATCTATTTTACACGCTTTCAGATGTTTGCGTGGCTTGTCGCCGCATCTTGTATACTGAGGGTCTTCTCGTTGCTTTCTGTCTCCTGTTCTTGATTCTGAACGATGATGTTACCAGGCTTGGGAGTGCCCAATTTCTTGGTTTTCCAGCGCGTTTGAGTACACGTACTCCATTATTTGGCCAACTTCAAGCTGGCAAGGAAAGGGTCCGTTCTCTCTGCAGAGTCGCTTGTGCCATTAATACTGCTCGAGTCCCGCTCCAGCTGTACACGCGTTGTGCTGTATGGCCGACTTTTTGCCGGATGCGACTGCTCCGTCTTCGAGCGGTGATCATTTGTGAACTTTTCACTCATTACCCGTAGGTATGGCAATGCGGCCCTTGGTCAGTCTCTTTCATGCCTACGAAGGTCGACGGCCTAACTGCGATCTTGCCAACTAACCAATGGTGCATAGATATGACCTTCCAAAGAGAGCAAACATGATCGTTCGGCTTCGGAGGATGCAAGGTGGCGGCTATCAGGTCACGTTGGCGTTTGCACATCCAATTGCCTCGCTGACGTTGTCGTTTCCGTCAGACAACTCATTCAGGCAAGCGCGGGCGCAGTAAGCAGCGGCTCTCAATTCCCGCCATCTGTGGGGGTGACCCATTCGCTCTTTCTGTGGGAGTCCTTCCTGCGAGCGTATGCGTCTCTCGCTGCCACCGTATACAACGGCAAGTGTCTGGCCGCTGGTCCGAGGGCTGTGTCTAAGCCCGCACCTGTGAGTGCTTTGACAGACTGCGTTTGGACTGCGGCTTACTACGCCGGCGGTGCTCCGTGCAACTGTGTTGCAGGAGGTCACTTGCTCTCGGTAGACCCTGTTGTTCTCTCTGAACGCCGTGTACGGATGTTATCTGTTCGCTTGACCTGACATGCATGCAAGGCATAGGTCATCGCACATCGTCTGTGCCGAGTCGCAACAACATGTAGCAACATAAGATAGGTCGTAGTGTGAGTACTATGCGTTATGCTATCACCGCCGTACTCGTCTCACCCGGTGCGAAGTTGCAAGCAAGGGATTGTGCCTCGCCCACGAGATCGAGGCAAGAGGTGCTTCTCGTGGCAATGTCAATCCGGGGAAATGTGGGGTGATCATGCGGCGTTCGTGCTCTGAACATTGGGCCACCGAACATCACCTGTCCTCCGATCCTGACCAGCACCGTCGTTATTCTGAGGACATGGCGTCCATATAAATCCACTCTTTGCGTTTGGGCAGGTACGAGAGTTTACGTTCTTCCTACGAAGCTTCTTTCCTACGCCTGTTCACGACGCACGCGCGGGCAACATGGCAGTCGGCACGACGGTAGCGACGGGGGCGAGCAGCAGCATAGCGCACCTTCTCAACCCAAACAGAAAGTGGTACAACAACCGGCGGTGCGTGTGCTTTTCATTTCGGCCTTCCCTTCTGCCGCCGATACTCACCGACTTATCGCAGACTCATTACTCTACATGCATGGATCGTCCTCTTGTGAGCCAAACTTTGACAGACGATCCCCTTCGCGCTTATGCAGTAGCTGTTCACAGCATCATCATATCGTCTGCGAACGGGTTTGACGGGAGTCTGATGAACAACTTCCAATCGTTGTATCAATGGGAGGACTACTTTAACCACCCATCTGGATCTCTATTGGGCGCTCTCAGTGCTATGCAGGTTAGTCATAGCTTTTACGGATCGACAAACTGACCGTTGAAGGACGAATCAGAATATAGGGTCGCTTGCGGCGTATCCGTTCGCACCATACCTCTCTGACGGAATTGGGAGGCGTGCAACTATCTTCGTTGGCGCTATCTTCACTCTCATCGGAGTCGCCATCCAGTCTGCTGCCTACAATATCGGCATGTTCATCGGAGGAAGGCACGTTGCTGTGGTTTCCGTGGAATTGATATCGCTGACAAAGCGCTCAGGTTTCTCATCGGTTTTGGTGTCTGCTTCGCCAGTACGGTAGACGTCGTCATCGTTCAGAGCTCTTACTCATACGATTCGCGCTTAGCCAATGCCGCACCAATGCTCGTCACCGAAATCTCATATCCGACCTACCGTGCGCCTCTGACGTCCGTGTACAACTCTCTTTGGTACTCGGGGAACGTGATGTACGTAGCATTCATTAGCCCCATAAAGTTCGACCTGGCTAATGGCACTGTACCATAGCGCATCTTGGACAACATACGGCACGGCGTACATACCCAATCAGTGGTCGTGGCGTATCCCGTCGATCATTCAGGGTATACCGTCGATCATCCAGTTCTTCTTGATCTTCTTGGCTCCAGAGAGTCCTAGGTGGCTCATAACCAAGGGAAGGGAGGCAGAAGGCCTGAGGATTCTTGCCTACTACCACGCTGACGGCGATGAGCAAGATCCACTTGTACAATTCGAATTCGAGGAAATCAGGGCCGCCATTGCAATTGATCGCGAAAGTTTGTGGGCCGTGTTTTCCTCGTTAGGACGCACCTTATAAAATGATCTAGTGAACAAGGATGTCGGTTGGCTGACGCTCTTCAAGACCCCCGGAAACAGGCGGCGGATCATCATCGCTGTTGCAATTGGCTGGTTCTCGCAATGGTCTGGTAACGGCCTCGTGTCGTACTATCTGAACAAGGTTTTCGACACCATCGGGATTACCAGCACGACCACGCAGCTGCTCATCACTGGGTAAGTCACAGAACGGATCTCAGTCGAAGGCGTTACTGATCTACGAACAGCATCCTCGCTATCTGGAACTTGGTCATCTCAATCGGCGCCTCGTTTCTGTGCGACAGAGCTGGACGCCGACCCCTCTTCCTGTGGGCAACAGGAGGAAGCTTGGTCTTCTTCATCCTGCAAACTATCTGCTCAGCGCAGTACGCGGTCCACGAGCAGCCGGCTGCCGCGCACGCCGTCATCGCGTTTATATTCCTATACTACCTGTTCTACGAGTGAGTGCCTTTCACAGACAAGAACTGTGCAGCGACTGACATGTGCTCTCACGGACAGCCTTGCTTACACGCCTCTAATAGTAACCTATACTGTCGAGATTATGCCGAACTCGCTCCGAGCGAAGGGACTTACTGTATACAGCGTCGGTGTTTCGCTCGCCCTGATCTTCAACCAGTATGTCAACCCGGTTGCCCTCCAAAGGCTGGCCTGGAAATACTACGTGCGTCTCTCGTTAAGTACACAGGCCTCGCGCGGGCTCAATCGTGACTTGCTGCAGATCTTCTACTGCTGTTGGATCGCCTTCGAGTTCGTGTTCCTCTACTTCATGCTCGTGGAGACGAAGAACCGCACCCTGGAAGAAACCGCGGCCTTGTTCGACCACAAAGACCTGGCCAAGGAAGTGGCCCAGGCTATCGAAGGCCCTTCGGACGAGGGAGACAACAAAGAGCCCGTGTCCGAGAAAGCGTCGGAAACGGCAATAGAGGAGGTCTTCACCACCTAAATACCTGGTGGTTGTTCCTCGCTTCCGATAGTTGGATCTGTCGGACATGTCTAACGAGTCGGAACGAATAGCTGCTGCGCACGTGTGCCCCTTTTGTATCTAAAGTGTATATCAAGAATACGGACTCTGCGTATCGGACGGAACCGGGTAAGCCAGAACATTGCAGACAAAGTTCATTCTCACCCTGGTTAGTAGGTGTGGCACGAGGCTTTATCTAAATGTCCTGCCAAGGAGTGTGCTTCGAAGCCTTGATGAGCGCTGAGCAATGGCACGATAATCCGAGCTGCGCCCTCCTTTGTAGTCCCATACCGTCCTTCGACCTTGCTCCTTCAACATCGAAGTCTTTGCACTACCAGTCGGTACGATGGCCCTACCTCCCACTTACGAAGAGATCCGCTACATCGCCGATAGGGCCGTCTCCATATTCAATGAGAACGGATACGACTGCTGCCTGTTTGGAAGCACAGCCTGTGCTCTATACGGAGGGACGAGATGCCCCAATGTGCGTACTACTTGGGTGCCTACACCATGACTCCGTCCGATGTCAGTTTTAGGATGTGGACTTGATTGTGCTCGCACCGCATGCGAACAATGAATACCTGAAACAGCTGCTGGTGGACGAGGATGATCAGTTCTATCTGGTACCCTCCAGGAGCCGCCGTGCAACCTACGAAGTGCTATGGTACAGCTTACCATCCACCCGGCGTGGCACGCAGCGCGGATGCAAGGTCGACATCCTCATCCCGGGCAATCTGAACATCCCGGACATTCCCAGCGAGCAGATCAAGCGCAAGAATTACCTGCCTGTCATGCCGTTGCTGCCCCTGTTGCTCATGAAGCTTCAGGGCTGGACGGATCACCGCGATTCGAACCGGGAGGATTTCCAGGAGAAGCAGCACGTTGACGTAGAGGACATCGACGAACTCTTGTCGATCACCTGCAGTACGCGCACGCGCATCAGCAGCAACAGCCTCAGCTGGCTCCCTGGTGAATTTGTGCAAGACGGTCAGGATCGTATCCGCGAATACGTGGAGGAGTTCCCGCAGTCAGCCCTGCAATGGCAGACTCTCGGTTTTGAAGCATACTAGGACAGAAACCTGAGTAGTCGATCTCTAAACCTCAGGTAGGGGCTCACTAGGAACTCAAAGCACTAAGATGTCGACATCTGATCTACAACATTGCGCAGTGCTCACGCTGGTTGCTCTGCGCTGAAGACTTCACGCCGTGGAGGTTCTCTTTATTGCCATTGATGACGGGCATCGGCATTTTTGGGATCGGATCGTGAAGAGCTGTGGTAGAGTAAGAAGGACTGGCGCTGTTCACCTTGTTTGTGTCTGTATGACGAATGGCAGCACCGCGGATTGACTTGCGCTGATCAACAGGAGTCGGTCTCGACGCCCAAGGCTAGTAGCGTATATGACGTCTGGGAAGCCTTGAGCCCCGTTCATCCAGCACGTCTGACGTGCACCTGGGCGCGAAGTCCGTAGCGTTTGACGCGATCATGCTCATGATCATCCAAGAAAAGCATGTTCCTCGCCACGAGGACTTCATGAATGCAGTTTTTGCCTTCGCGGAGGCGACTAACAACAAAGTTTGGCTACACGTTGCGTTCTTCTCAACGCCTCGCTGCTCTGTGGGATTGCGGGAGATAAAGCATAAGGACGGTTTTGTAGTAAAGAGATGTTACTTGTTCTCATAGACCTTCATCCTCCCAGCGAAGCTCGTTCAGCACCTTGTGCTTGTGCTCGCGCTCCCTTGCTACATTCAGCATGTTGACAACCTCAGAACTGCACGACATCGCGAAGAAGGCAGAGCGCATCTTCGCGCGATACGGCCTCCCATGCTGCCTCACGGGCGGTGTAGCTTGCCAGCTGTACGGCACGACACGTCTTCCCAACGTGCGTCGGTCAACCCGCACTATTGTTCTGACCCGCGGATACTGACGCTTCCAGGGTTTCTGTAGGATGTAGATCTGGTCGTCCTCACGACGACGTACCAGCAGGAGGAGCTGAAGCGCATGCTCGTGAAGGCCGACCCGCAGTTCTACTTGGTCTCATCGAAGGACCCCTACGCGACCTACAAAGTCCTTTGGTACCGGTTCGGAACCATATACTCGGGCTTCGCGCGGCGGTGCAAGGTGGACCTGCTCGCGCCGGGTATCATGAACATACCTGACGTGCCCAAGAGGTACATCGAGACAATCGGCGGCCTGCCCGCGATGCCGCTCATGCTGCTGCTGTTCATGAAGCTGCAGGCGCGGACAGACCATCGCGACTCGCCGAAGGACTTCATGCACCCGAAGCAGTGGAGCGACGTGTTCGATATCAATCAGCTGCTCGACATCGCCTCCTGTCGTGGGGAAACGATCAGGGAGAAGACGAAGTGGATGCCTCAGAGCTTCGTTGATGCGGCTCTGAGCAGAATCAGAGAGTATATTGCCAATATACCTGAGTCGAAGTCGAAATGGAGAGCCATTGGATATGACAGGGTGCAAAGTATGCCCAGGTGAGTAGAATGCCCAGTAGAATGTTCTGGGATTATTAGCACGCTGACTGAGTCGCAGTGGTGCGTCATCTAGGCATACAACGACAGAACAGAAGGCATACCAGACCCTGCTCTCACGGGCGGCTGTCCGCACTTGGCAACAGTCGGTCCACGGGCTCGATGACTTGTAGACGTGGGCGTTGACATTGCATTTCTGGGCATCACCAAACCTATACATATGTACACAGATGGGTATCGTAACAATGATCACAGCAAACCTAACAAAGCGTGAAAGCGACGACAGCGGAATAGCAATGAAAGCGACGAGATAGGACAGACGGACCGTATTCATGTATGTACGAGAAACGAAGACAAGAAGTAAGCCACCGAAGCACCAGATGACAGGAAGTATCTCGCGCGCGTACGGATGTTACATGTACCCCTGGACATGGCCGTCAAGGTACGAGAGAGCCCGAGGACCGCCGCGATCAGTCACAGACTAGTGCCGGCGGCCGACGCCTCCATCAAGGAAGTACCCGCCTTGCGCTGCGCCGCCTTCCTCTGGTCCCTGGCCACACCCACAGTGTTCGAGCGCTGGCGGTCCTTCCCAGAGCGTCGGCGCACGTCGGCAGTGGGTAGTCTCGCAGGTGGCGACGGCAGGAGAGGTGCATCCACCTCGCCCATCTGGACGTCTGCGTCCATGCCAGACTCCGAGCTCGCTGCGTCTCCTTCCGCGCCCTCGGTTTGCTCCTTCGCCTTGTTGGCGCGCGGAAAGCGCTTGTGCATGCCTCGACGCGACTCCTTCGGATACTCGCACACGAGGTCGCGACGTGCGCATTGGCTGCGAAAAGACAAGCCCAGCATCAGCATCGCGTATCGACAGTCACACTAGAGCTAGCAGACAAAGACCGTGAATCGAGACTCACTTGCATCGCTGCTCCGCAGCGCCCGCGACAGGGGGCCCGCACGCGATCTTGCGTTCGCGGCAGAACAGGCAGGCCATGATAGGCTTCTTCTTGACGGGATCCTTCGCGGCGCCGGGGGATGTGAGTTTGAACATCTGCTGGCCCGGGTGCTCCGCGCCTTCTGGGAACGGGATCTCGTCGAGCGACACCTGCGGCTGCAGATGTGCGTCGGCGGGCGCGTCCGAAGATTCAGGTGGCGTCAGCGAGTCCATCCAGCGCCGCTGCGGTCGAACGTCGTACCCGGGGGCGGGCGGGGGCTGCACGGGCGCGTCAAACGATGGGTAAGGGTAGTTGACTGGCAGAGGCGGGGAGGAACGACTGGGCAGAGGAGGCTTCTTGGGTCGGCCGCGCCCGCGTCGGATCGGCTGTCCGTGCGAGCTCGATGCTTTCTGAGCACCACTGGCTTTCTGCGACATGGGGCTAGCAGGCTGCACGTTCGATGGTGCAGTCACAGCTTGAACAGTCTGACTGGCAGGAGTCTGAGTTGCGTTCGCCGTAACGTCTCCCGGGAAGGGGAGGTGGTCCATGATGGGGCGGCCTCGATGCGAGGGGACCGTCGGCGTGGGTGGCTCAGGGGACTTCTTGACGGGAGTAACCGGTATCATGGCGTTCTCGAGTGTGTAGGAGCGAGTGTTGTGGATCGGCCTGGGCGGCGTGGCTACGTAGTAGTCTTGCTCGTACGGGTCCTCGTCGGGCGACTGCGGGGGCGAAGCGTAGTACGCATACGGCTGCGTACGTACATGCGATCCGTCCTCAGCCATGTACGGAGTAGGCTATCAGAACATCAGCTGAGTGAGTAGCTGTAGAAACCGAAGAGACCTCACTGCAAAGCCGATAGCCGTGTCACTGGGAACATACTCGTACTCATCCTCGTTAAGCCCGAGGTTATCGTCAGTGTAGTCACAACCACCGGACGCGCCGGCGCCCTGATAAGAGGAATAGGAGTCGTATGCAGGCTCGGTCTTGACAAACGGTACGGCATCCGCCTCCTGGCCACACGGCCCGTATGTACTCAACGGGTGGCCGTTGTCTTCGTTGTACTCCGGAGTCAGTGGCGCACGAAAGACGGGCCGCTCACTGGTCGAGCTCAGCCAGTCCATGTCTTCCTCTTTGATCTCCTGCTTGACGTTGGTAGGTACTGACCGAGGATGATCGCCATGCGGCGTGGCGTAAGCATGGGAAGCCGCCGAGTGCACCTGCCCGCCCGGCGCCATGGCTGGGTGCTCGTGCTGGGTGCCATGATGATACACTCCCTGAGAAGTCCATATTCACAACGCATTGCATTCATTAGACGTGCCCGAGTCTATAGGACGGGAGATATCACTTACGTGTGGTGCTGGGTAGCTCGTCACAGGCACTGGCCCATGGCCCGCTTCGCCGCTCGCGAAGGGCGAGCTAGATGCCGTATCAGGCGGGTGAGCGATCTCACATTTACGACGACTGCCCCACAACGCAGCCAGAACGCTTCGCGACGCACCGTTGGATTCCATCCACGCCGCTACCGTGGGACGCATACGAAATACCGTAATCGGGATTCTGGATGTGAGGCCAAGACCGAGCGTCCAGCCCTGCGTGGGTGGCAGGGTACGTGCCATTTGTATTTCCTGGTCGACGATCGCTCGCTGTGCGCTGTGCAGGTCCTTGTGCTTGCAGGGCGTACGCGAGACTTGTGCTACCAGCGACGGGGACGGTGTGCGGGGCGTGGTACATAGTCGGAGTCGGAGTTGGGCGGGCGGCGTACATGGTTGCTGATGGGTGGGATCAAATGTGCGCGCGCGGAAGCAACTCCAGCAGCGACGAGCTCGCACTCTCGCGAGCGGGCAGCGGGGCAGATCAAATAGCGGGTGGGCGGTGGAATCAGGAAAGGGTGTATGTTTGCGGCAGGCTTTGAGGCGAATTCGGGCGGATTGCACGCGCACTTACCGCACCGCTGGGCAGACCCGACAATCGGCAGACCCTGGCGTACGCGCCCAGGACGACTGCTCAGATCCTCGAGAGATGTAGCATTTATTCCCTGCACGTAAGCGTATCACTGGCTATCAGTGGTATCACACACATCGCCCGGGCGTCCGAGCCTGCGGTACGCGCTCGCCTGGTGCTGACAATTGCCTCCCGTGTCACTCTTTCCCACCGCTCGAGTATCCTGCGGGAAAATCACAACGGACTTAGCTCCGCCCAGGCCGCGGTCCCAGTTCTACTCTGTGATCTAGGCGGTCGAGGTCGAGCTTGAGTCCTCTATCCTCTCTCAGTCTCATGAACGTGTGGCACATCCTGTCCACGAACTCGCCTGCATGCCTCATGGACCCTTAGGCTACTATAGACAGCGGATAGCCGGGCGACGCCATCGACCTGACGCATCTGCCTACCAGGAAAGGTTAGCCTACCAGCAGGCCATCGTACGAAGCGCACTAAATGAAAAGAACTCGCCGGCACATAGCGCGGCATCCCCAGGCGCTCGACCATCGAGCCGACCCTCCCACCTGTGAGTCGTGAACGTGCATTTCGCCCTCCTCCTGTCACCGGTTACGCAGGACAGTCAATCTCTACTGTCGGATCTATTCCGTAGTGTATGGAGCGCGAGCGCGGATCCCTCTCCGAACATGGATACTTTTATGTTCGCGCCTTGGAACATATCGATGTCTGCTAGAGTTTCTCGGGCGCTGTGTCGCACAATTGCGCATGCTGAAGAACGCAAAGGGTCTCCTGGACCACCCGCTTGCTACGAGACCGCTTGTGATCTTCCAGCGCACGGGATCACCCGCTTCGCCCCAGTGCGTTCCCGGTGATCAGCTATAGCATTCAGTGCGCAATTCAAACCGGGCTTGGCTCCGCGTTGACGAGCTTCTGGCACACAAAACCGATGCGACGGCCGCGAGTCATTCGCTGCCGAATGGTCACGGTACACCCTCAGGCCACAGCTGTGCATGCGAGCAATGGAAGCCGACGTAAACGTCTGCAGTCGTATCGCACAAGGGCGGTCCTTGGCACGTCAGCCCAGCTCTCGCCATTCTCCAGCTCGCCCCGGCGCGGCCCAACCTCCGTCGCACTACCTTAGCAGCTGCGGCGGAGATCGCGTCGCACGAACAGAGCGGCGCTGCGAGGCTCCTGGCTCCGACAGTGCGCGGATTCGAGGGTGACGACGCTAGTGCCATTGCGATATGCTCTGCGCCGGCCCAGGGCGCAGTGCGGTCTCGGATAGGAGCTCGCGCTGATTGAAGCTGACCTGGGGAGGGATCCGTAAGGCGACATCACTCAGCAAAACAGTACTGATGAGTCTATTTGGAATATCACCTACCTACACCACTCAGGACGCGCGAACCTCCTCCAAGGGCGCGCCTTACCAAAACCCGAGATCACTCGTCTCGCTCTGGGAGACGCTCCTACCCGACCCCGTGAAAACCGGACCTTTGGCGGGGCAGCCCGCCGAGGACAGCGCACGCGCACGTACGACGTACGCTCGAAGCCCATATGATCTGCCCCCTCGCGCTCGAATACGTCACGGCTGCGAGGCAAACCAACAGCCGTGACATCGCAATGGTGGGCGTGGGCCGCTAGCACTACTTGAGGGCGTTACGAGAATCTGATAATCGTAGCGAGTTATTGATAGCCCTGGTGCAACTCAATTGAACTCAATCACTCAACGCACAGTACTAGTAGGAGGCAGTAGCAGGGGCTCGCAAGCAGCCTTGACGCCCGCACGTACGGCATGGCTCTACGTTTATGCTCGAGCAGCGCGATGCCTTCCCGATTCTTGACGCTTCTGGTGTTCGCGATTCCGAAACTACCTCGCAAGGCAAGCGGGAAGCCGAATACAGCGGGTGGATGCCCTGGCGATCGCAGCTATTCGCATTGCGTGCGAGGATCTCACAGCACTGGAGGATGTCCCGTAAGGCAGAGACCACTCGAACACAGGCGGGCGCAGCACTCACCGACGTGAATAAGTGTCTTGTCTCATCCACCCGGCGAACATCCAGCTAGCCGTCTGCGCTGGGTCTTTCCGCGGCGGCCAGCTTCGCGCTGACTGGAACAGCGAGCACGTCACTCTGACGCTCTCAACGGATGCTGTACTCTGCACACACACACTGGCAGTTGGTCTTGCCTCGACGAGCACTCAGCAGCCAGGTGCCTGACGCTGTGCGTCCCAACCTTGTAGTGCGACTTCCTGCAATGCTTCGCGGAGTCGTATCAGCGCGCGTCAAGATGAGGCTAGTACAACCATTCCAGTCTCCTGGTCCGACCGCCAATGCGTCCGCCATCCGATACATACAGTCCGTATACACGCACACAAATCGTGTCTCGGGGTGCCCGGTGACAGTGCGCTAGACACGCGGGCCCACATCGAACCTACGTCCTTGAGTACTGATCATTTGGACACCAACTGAACGCTAGAGGGACACCTGCGTCTCCATCTGCTAGAGTTAGTCAAAGCCACCTGTTGAGAGCGACGGCGGCAGCGCCTGCGGGCCATCGCCGCAGGTGACATTTGCGTCGTCGGTAAGCTGCAGCTCGATTGTCGCGCCCGCCTCAAAGGCGCTCCAGTCGAGGTAGCAAGTCGAGTTCCATATCTCCCCGTTGATGGTGACGTTCTGGAGATTGTGGCATTAGATGGTCCCGTGAAGAATGGCGATACGTTAGCGGCATAGATGGCCCACCTGAACAAAGATCTGCCCCGTGCCATTTGTCGGGTTCCCCTCGAACCCGTTCGCGATAATGGTGGTCGTCGAGTTGAAGACAGGGTTGTAGAAAGAGACTTTTGGGAACCATGGGGAGGACAAGAGGTACTGGCGCGTGGCGGGGACGGGATACAGGCCGAGCAGGAGAAAGCTTGCCCACGTACCCATAGCGCCTATCACACTGTTTGATTCAACGTATGGGTAGTCATATCACCTCATGCGCACCAGAGTCTGTATCATAGCAGTCAGCACTGCACGCAAGAGGACTTCAACCACGTACCATCATTCCCAGGTATACCGCTCACCGACAGGTTGAAGTGATCGGTTATGACTTCCCTCGCCCGAACCGTTGTCATCCCGGGTGCGTTCGCATAGTTATACATGAAGGGAATCTGCATGGACGGCTCATCTGTAGCGTCGAAGTAGTTCTGCGCATTCACTGTGAGCCCAATCCAACGATCCCATGCAGCCCATATCCGCACGTACGTCATCGATGAGGAAGTTCAGCCTTGAGATAAAGGCGTCCACGCCGCCCTGGAGTTCGACTAACTTGGCGCCATCCTGCGGTACATACTGGAGGACACATCAGACCGCACTGCGAGGACCACGACGCAGCAGCACCACTATACCTGCGAATACTGCAGAAAACACATCAGTCACTCACTAGCAAACTGAGAACTTGAAGAGGGTATTGGACGTACCACGAGTGGCGAACTCTCGTAGAACCCATCCACATTGGTCGGCGTGAGGTAGCACGTCGACTGCGTCGGATCGTTGGGGCTGCAGTGCCGCGGGTCCGTGTAGTTCCACGTCCCATTCAAGAACCGTGGCTGATGTCACGCCCAGCACGCACGGAGTTGAATTTGCGCGCGGACCACACGAGGCGCAGCCAAGCGAGAGGCATCCATTCACTTCATTAGTGTCGCAGAACCGAAGCAGGCAGCTCAGACACGCACCTGCATCATGCCGACGATGTCATCGCGCCCAGGAACGGTGACGTTCGGGTTCCAGACGTTGACGAAGTTGCCTGCGCGCTGAGCGTACTGCATGATGCCGTGTCAAACGTGACATATCAGTCAGTCTAATTCGGGCTTGCACGCGAGTGACAAAGCCATCGCACCTTCGAGGCGTCCGCGGTGTTGCCTATGATTCTCGCCACTTGCGAGATCGCGAAGTCATTGAAGGCGTACTTGAATAGTCGTGAGCTTAAAACATTGAAGAAGTGCGTCGGCGCGGATATTGCTTACCTCGATTGTTCGCGATACCTGCTTGGTGTTAGTCCCCGATGGCTCCCACACGTCTGAGGGAATATAGCCTAAGTGACACGTGTGAGCACTACACTCGGATAGCCCGGTGGCCTGCATCAGAAAGTAGCTCACCTAGGGACTTCCAAATGTTCACCTGGCGCCCGACCAAGTTCCAGTTGGGTGGCTGGACCTCTGCATCTGCCAGCAGAGCTGAATACAGATCCGTGGACGAGACGTTGAGCTCGGTTGCCTGCTCGTAATACCTGATAAACAAATGAGTACTGTATCAAACGTTCCAGATGCCGATGGATGGACATACTTGACCATGAACTCTCCAAGGATAGGGTCTCCATCTGGACATGATCAGTCGAGGAATGGAACAGATGCTTTCTGATGACATACTGCTACCACCCTGGACGTACAACTGAGTGAGGGAGCCGCGACACTCGGGAAGCCACCCTAACGCAAATGGTCAGCCCTCCAATAAATACGGCGGCGCCCGCCTCGAACGTGACAACTACCTTCATGCTGCTGTATATTTATCATACCTCTCACGATCCGAGCGAAGTTGAGGGGATCGTGCAACGAAAGTAAAGAGTATAGCGCACGGAAGGTGTCCCACTATGCAGGGATCTTGAGTTCCTACAGGGGATATAGGACCCTGAGCGGTACTCACGTTGCAATAGAACGAATCATAGTACGGCTCGGTAGAGTTCCAGAGGGGGTTCTCGCCCGTGTCTTCTCAGGAACGTTATCATCAGAAAGGGCATCTCCCTCAAAGAGACATGGACGCACAATCTGCCGGGACGACATGGATCCTATAGAGCGAGCTATAGAACAATGAAACGGTGTCGTTGTCGACGCCCGTCGGGTCCACTTGGATGCGACCTAGCAGTTCGTTCCACTCGGCCCGTGCGGCTGCCTGAATGACGTCAAAGTCATATGTGCGAATCTCCTCTTCTGCATTGGCACAGGCTTGGTCGACGGATACAAAGGAAACACCCGCTCGAACAAGAATGGTCGTTGTGCCTTTCGGAACCACTGAGTCAACATCACTGACAGGGTATGGATCGTGACGTACCATTTGGGTTCGGGTTGAATGTTAAGAGGGCACCCAGTTCGTTTCGAAACCCTTGAAGCTGGGTAATCAGCCACCGAAATGGGTGTGAAGACCGGTGTTACACGAGTTGACCGACCGAAATACATCTGCTCAATGTCGACGCTCTGATTCACCGCATTATTGTTGATCCATGCCCCATATTCTCTTGGCTCGCTCTGAAGACCAACAATTAATGAACCGGAACGCCGTCAAATGCGACGCACGTACCAAGTCATACCCATCGCCTTTGAAGTCAACACACGTGTATACTCTGTATCGCTGGGGTCCAAATGAGGCCTGGAAGTCAGCACCGCCTAGAACGGTAACGGCAAGGTCAGCACTACATATTCACGTAGCTACGTCGTCTAGTACTCACCAACAACACGTGCAGTCGTCGAGTTGAGCGTCATGATGGGGTTCGTGTTGCTTTGCTGGCCATCGTTCGTGATGTCTACCAAGATGCGGGGATTGACGGTTCCTTCTGGGAATGTGTACCTACATACGATGAGGAGCAAAGTGATCATGATCAAGCTAGATCGCAACATTCACAGCCTGAGGGAGCTTCGTACCGGTGTAGGGCTGCGCGACGCGTCGCCGTAAGCTCCACACGAATCCCTGTCGACTGGGGGACAATTAACAAGACTCGAGGTTCGACTGAGACATGCCTACCAGGTTAGATGCGAAGTATCCGGGTGAGGCCACGTCGTCCGGAGAGCCTTGAGAATGTATCACCGATGCTCAGCAACGCCCTGATATCAAAGGCCATGTCATATCCATACTTACCATCGGGGAGCGTGGCCCTCAATACTTTCCGATTTTCCTCCGCCGTAGGGCATGCTGCAAAGGAGTCGCCGTTGGGGCAGGACGCATAAGGCCAAATTTTGAAGTTGGACAAGGAGACGCCCTGATGGTAGCATGCAGGTGATGAGCGCGATCACGCCAAGCGTGCGTGACGCGCCTGTGGCACGGCATACTCACTCCTCCAGTCCCTTGGTCGTGCAGTTGCGAGAAACCCCAAGCGTTGTAAGTTGGGTCCGCGTCGTATCCAGCTTGCTGTAATGAACATGCGGTGAGCAAATCACAACAGGAAGTTGTGCTGTACTTGCGTTGCCCGGAGAGTCGGTGTCCATGCCAACTTTCACCATACCGTGCGGAAGCGTCGCGCCTGTGAGCATGCATGACGCGTTAATAAGTTTGCAGTAGCAATCAATGCAAGCTGAGCAGTATCACCAGGGAAGACATGCCCGCCGTTCGTGGTGCCGATGAACATGTTGACCAGACTGGCAGGGTCCTCAATCTGGGCAAGAGAACCATGAGTACAAAGTGCAGACAAGACCACGAAAGTGGCCCAGGGGCGTGAGGCCATCCAGGTACGCATGGTGTGCGAGGTTCACAGTGCGACGATGGGACGGGTCCTCGAGGAGCCGCACTCGGACGGGCTGGGGCACGGCTTTTGACCCTGCGCGCGAGCTCATGTGCCCACCGCCGGCCGCATTGCGGCCTCGGAGACAACTCGACAGGCTTCCAACGGTCCTACGGATCGCATGGACGGCGAACTCATGACTAGGGCTCGACTGTCTGATCGACCCATATGTTGACCTCTCTCAGGCGGAAAGACTGGAAATCGAAGCGAAGTAGCTACGCGTGGGAAGATGGATGATGGGCATTGCTACGTCCCTCGGGCGCGATCAGTAACTACGCGGTGCGTTGAGGCGAAAGTACAGCGCACTGATTGAATATATTGCTATGTTTGTGCATTGCAATGATCTTCCGGCTGAGGGAGACGAGAGGAGTTATTCAACATTTGGGGTGAGGCCCATTTCACTATACCTGGGAAACAACCTTCGGGTACAATGATTAATTACGTCTCGGGTTCTCAATCGATGTACCTACTATCGGGCGTATTCTTGGCCGGCACCGGCGTGAGCACGCAGCCTAAACGCTAAGATGAGTGGCTTCGATTCCTCGGCGAGCTGTAGATGAGACCTCACCGTCTGCCCGCCTTACGGCTTGGGAACGGCAAGAGCACATGTAATGAACATCAGTAAGCATACGTACTGCACACGTCCACGGGGTCCTCTGGACATGGGCAAGGATGAAAATGGCGATACAATTATACGGGCGTCTATGAGTACAATCCTTCCGTTCTATTGATACATCGCATGGCTGCCAAAGACTGTGTCAGACTAACAGTCGTATCGGACAGGAGGCGCAATACTCACCTGGTATCAAATTGCTCCATGAGATCGAGAACCTGCCGCAAGTGGGCGTATCCAAACTTCTCCTGTCGACCCACGGCGAGCGCGCCGGCAGTCTTCACGACGTTCTTAATCTGGCGCCCGTTGATCTTCTTCTCGGCGAGCTCGCGCAGCTCCTCCGAGGAGAGGCCCCCATTGGGCAGCTTTCCGTTGATCTTGGCCATGAAGGCGACCCATATCTGGCGACGGGCGGACGGCGTGAGGTCCTGGTAGCGGAGGGACACGTGGATACGAGACTGGAATGCCTCATCGAACACGCGTACACGATTCGTCGTCAAGAAGAGGATCCCGCGGAAGTACCTGATAAGGTAGGTGAGTGGTGCGGCAACGGCCTTGAAGGTCCAACGCTCACTCTAGCTGTCTGAGGAAGACCGCGACCATTGCATTACGCTCGAGGAATTGTAGAGAGCGCTCCTCAAGGAACACGTCAGCTTCATCGATGAGGACTACAGCGCCCCATGCAGCGGATATTTTGAAGACGGTGGTCAGGTTGGTGTCCACGGATTCCGCATTCGTTCCCAGATCTGCTGCTCCGACGACATACAGAGGTTCTACACACAGGAATGATCAACATATGCAATACCATGCTGTAGATGATAACTTACTGCGAACGTCTGAGAAGGCGTAAATACGTCAGGAGGTACAAGTCACCATGTTCAAAAACAGATACTTACGTTCGCTCATGGCCTCCGCAGTAAGACTCTTGCCTGAATGAAGTAACTGGCCTCAGGCACGCACAAAGCTAGCCCAATAATCAATACTTACCAGTACCAGGGTTGCCGAAGAGGTTGATCACGAGGCCCAGGCCTTTCCCGGAGATGAAGTCATCGAACTTCGTCGTCGCGCCAGTATTGTACGTGTCCACTAGCGTCTTGAGTACCATCTTGTGTTGTGCAGGAATTACCAGCTGTTCAAACGCTTCGTCGTTCCATTGGAACTCCGTGACTTGCTCTACGGCGAACTCCACTGTCAGTCAGACACATAGATCAGAACGGATTGTGGGAGATCAGGAAGAGTACCACCCACTCCATTGTTTGTCTGTGAGACTGAACCCGTACACGATAGGCGTCGTGAGCAGGAGCTCGTCGTCAGTCAGCTCGCGGACCTCGGAACCTGTCTGGCCATCCGCAGAGACGCCAGCACGCCGCGCGTGCTTGTCGATCTCCTTCCCATCCAGCGTCTTGGTCACGTATGGGAATCTTGGGTAGTTCGGCGCCGTATCCGCGAAGGTCTCTATAGCACATATCCGCATGGTCAGAACGGCAAATCTCCGCATAGCTGGGTTCGCATGACGCACTTCGATCGATCATGATTCGAGACTTGACCTAGAAAGAAATATCGCTTAAGACGAGAAGATCTACTGCACCAAAGAAGCACTCACGCTGTGCTTGACATACGACTTGGTATGCCAGCGAGAGGCAATGCCCTGATAGGACAGGTGATGCACCCCTCCGGCAATACCCGCCCACTTCTTGCCGCGGTCGATCAACCGCGCCTTCAAGCCCTCGACGCCCCCGGGGCCAGCATAGTACTGGATCGGAAAGACAGGCAGCTCCGAAATCTTCTTCGCGCCCGTGAACGTCGGGATGTCCAACACGACCCCCAGGCCAGCGTACCCAAACTCGGGCGGCGCGTCCCGCCTGTGCACATCGCTTGCGTCGGCGATGTCCGCTTCGACGTAGTCCACGACGAGCCGCCAGATGTACTGCATGTTCTGGGTGCTGTCCTGCCGGCCGACGATGAGCCCCGTAGGGTCGTGTGCAGCGGGCACCGCGCCCTGCGGGTCCATCTTCTGGCAGAGCTCCGCGTGCGTGAGGCGCACCGCGCGTGGCTCGTCCGTGACGGGACAGTGCGTGTAGAGAATCGTCTTGCGCGGGACGTAGAGCGCCCAGAGCATGTCGAAGGTGATCTCGTCGTGTGCGAGCAGAGACGCGAGCGAGCTAAGCTTGGACGCGTGCGTCGTGGTGAGGTAGTCGATGAGGTGGACCAGATGTGCATGCTTGAGACGCATGGGCGAGTCTTCCGATTCGTTTTGCACGCTCGCTGTCAATGCTTCGAGGTGCGCCTTGAGCTCCGGGAGCCATGCCAGGAGGATCTGAGGGTTGACCTGTCGCGCGAGAGCGTCAATTCATCTACATGTAAGTTCGCCGATAACAAAGGGAACATACGCGTAGCGGCTTCGCTGTCCACGAGATGCCTTGGGTCTGACCAACAATCTCCTTCCCGATCTCGACCAGGTGCGCGCTGTGTATCTCGAGGAACGTAGTGACGTTATAAGTTTTGGCCCCGAGCTGGCCCGTGGGAATGAACCGTCGGATCACAGTGAACGCATACGCCGCGTACTTCGACCCATCGCGCTTGCTCTCGTTCGCCGACTCTGCTGGGGCCGGCTTCACGATGTACTCATGCTTCATCTGGTCGAACACTTCGTGCAGGTGCTTGATCTCGAGGACTGTCCCGGTAGGCGCATCCGGGATGGGGTCCTCGACCGCCTGTGGCGTCGGCGCCGCAGGATCGAATTCCACTGTCTCACCCTGCGATGTCGGCACCGCGATGGGTGGATAGTTCGCGACACCCATGTCAGTGTGCGCTGCGAGAGTGGTCAACAAAGTGCATTGAAAGGCAAGGCGGGATACTCACAAACAAAGAGGCTACCGGTTTGCATGCTGTTACTGAGGACTGCACGCGCCTTCATCCGATTACGAAGACCCTGCAACTGAGCGTCCATATCAATTGGAGCAGGAGATGAGGGCTTGGGGTTTGTCTGCGGAGCTGCGTCTTATATATGTGGCTCCGAATATGAGCGGCACCGTTGGACAGTACCGACAGATACGATTGGCGATGCTGGCCCCTGTTAGTGTCAAAGCGCCACACGAAGAGACAATAAGGCTGTCGGTTCCTTCCGATTGTTTGTGAGCGGGTGCGCTGTTCGGAGTCAGAGTGAAGCGTCGAGGGAGGAGGTGAGAAGAAAGCGAGCGCTCGAACGTCAGGGCATGCAAACCAGAAGGAGTAATATGAAAGAGCGCGGTGCCACACAGCCAATGCAGCAGTGACGAGATCGGATGGATGCGTTCGAAGGTTCTTTGCATGCGCCCAACACGTTGTAACACGGTATCTGCGATACGGTGCGACCATTGGACCACTCCATTTGCGATACTCACCAACGAGTCGTAGTTCCGGTCTCAGACTTTGCACTACGATTGCTGCCAGGGTTCGTTTCGTCAGGACGTCCTCGTGGCACAGAGTGAGGTTGATTTGCAAAGCAGGGTATATTGAGGTGACCTAGGAGCTTCGCCACTGGCGATGGTGGTGGATCAAAGCAACGCGTTGCACACTCGTTTCGTTTCCCGGTTCCGCGTGTCGGGCCTGCGCCACTCCGCGTCGAGAACGGCCTGTGAGTCGAGCATCATGTGACTCAACCCCATGGATTGATGCTCAAGCGCTCACTGCAGACTCACACTACAGTCGATGAACTACCAGCAATGTTCGTCAGTGAGGGGTATCGATAAGTCACTGCAAAGGGGGAAGGCGCACCGGAGATGGTTTGAGTTGATGGTGCGCAGACTGATGGGGTCGGACAGGGATCGGATAGTGCTGAGTTCCACACACCGTGCATAACTTTTGCTCAGTGGCGAATATTGGCATGACTCCTCGAACAGCAAGAGGGTTAGGCCCTGTTCGGTTACTTACCTGGAGACGATTTTTTCGGCTGCCAGAAGAGCCAGCGTGCTTGCGCAAGCGGCAATGCTCCTCCAAAGAACTGTCCGTTAGTGGATGCATTCCCGTAGTATATGAGGCCGCTGTAAATGCTAGAGCGGAAGGTGAACGTCGCGCGTCAACCTAGGATGCTAAACCATAGCTTCACGATGCAAGATGTGATGACATGGCCATATTCGCAGTCGGATGAAGCCGCAATGGTGGGAACGGACGTATGTACGTGTGGGCCAACGAGGGGGCGAGGATTCTGACCCCCACGGTCCGTGTATGCCGTTCAATCTAGCCTAGGAGGGGTTCAGATCCCCCCTCCAAACGAGGGTTTTGACGAGGTCGACGGTCGAAAGGGCAGCAACCGAAATCAGCCGGCGTGTCGTAGAGATTTGCGGCACGAATTTAGGGTAGAACAAGCTGAAAAACGGCAAGGCATCCATTGATCAGAGATCTCTTTGCTGATCATAGATAACATGAACTCACTGGAAATCAGTCACCGTGCTCCTCATGGTCGGAACCCGTACGTAGTGCCTGTTAAAACATCTATGTAGTAACCCACCGTGATCACTCTGGAAACTCTGTTATGTTGTATTGGGGGCATTTCGCGGTGAAACATACCTCTTGCATCCCAGAACCTAGTACATAGAGACGTTCGAGCGAGTATATGCGTGTCAGTTCACCAACTCTCAGTGAATGAATAGTACCTACTGGTTTCGAACCTAACCATCGTCAGCCCTGCTACTTTTGTGAAAAAAAAACTTCTGGTGTGGGGGTCTCCTTCTTCTTTTGCTGTCAAGTCTTCGTCTCATCGTGCGTAATACTGCAATGAGAGTGAATAGAAACGCGTAAACGAGGCGCGAAAAATAGAGTGAGGCAAAGCACGTGACCGTGTTTCCCAGCGCTCCGAGTGCTCGTTCCCCATGATCAATATTGTCACTGTGACTTCAACAACCACACTTGCTTTGTCTAATGTACCTTCATGCTACAGCATGATCATGACACCGTGTCTCGTATCTCAATGCAATGCCAAGCACACAAAGTCAAAGTGGTAGTATCATATGTAAGCGTTTACGTCGTCTGTTCCCGACAATTTGCAGTTCATTGAAGGCGTGCTGAACCGTATCCTCGTAATGTCGTTTCATTTTCACACTTAGTGAACTACTGAAGACTACATGTGGCTTTGAACAGTTCCATAGGGTCATCTCGGTAGAGTCGGTAGGCTATGTACGCCGGGTCCTTTGCGATGATTGGGCATCACGCGACGCGCCTAGCGCTCTAACTGCACTCCTGATTGCTCTCCCGAGGATGCGATGGCACAGAACCAACGCGTTGTATGGAGCAACGGTCAGCTGGGTCGGTGTGAATATGGGATTGATGACATGGTATGGTACGATATATACCTGCTAGCCCTTCGGTCATGAACTTGAAGTCCTCTCACAGTGAGACTCTCAGGTGTCGTCTCTGCTTCGTACGACGAACATGCCGACCCGAGCCAACTCGACTGGGAGTGACGAAGGAGAGAAGGAAGATGTCAACGCGGTGGAGCATATTGCATCTCCAGGAGGAAAGGAGAACACGGGAAATGCAGGACCACCCATTCTTACGCCCGAGCAGGAGAGGAAGCTATGGCGCAAAGTCGACTTGCGAATCCTTCCAATCCTGACAATCATGTACTTGTGCTCGTTCATGGATAGAGGTAAGTCGAACCAGTTCAGTAGGAAGTCTATTCATCAGGCATTGACAGGAAATATTGGTACGCCATTCAAGCGAGTGTCGCTGACGGCGATACACATTCATATCTCGCTCAGGTAATGCGAAGCTACAAGGCCTAACGACGCAGCTAAATCTCACCGGGCACAAATACAACATCGCGCTGGTGAGCTTCTTTGATCGAGTATAATTAACCGTTGATAATAAGACCCGCTAGACGATGTATTTCATAGTGAGCTCCCACAGTCGGTATTCGCTACTGTTGAGGATTCGCACTCAACACGCATTTTTCATCAGCCATACTGTATTTTTGGCGTCCCAGCAAAGTGAGCGTCGCACCGAATGCAATTTCATAGCATCCTGATCCATTTGCAGCCTCGTTTTGAAGAAGTTCCGCCCTTCGCGGTAGGTCTTATGATCGATGCTGACCAGCGCTCCCTCTGACGACCCATTCACGTTCATTTAGATGGCTTCCTGGCATAACAGTAAGTGATCTCTTGCCGTGGGGAAGGCTCTGTTCATTCATGCTCTCTGCTGTTCCGTAGATCGTCTGGGGTATCATCATGTAGGTGCTTCTCCATTGGCATGCGTAGTCAGGAACTCCAACTGACCATCTCTCTACAGGACACTCATGGGGATAGTGAAGTCGTGCGTAATCTCGTCAAGCCTATCTCGAAATAAGTCGAACTTCCAGCCAGATACCCTCAATTAATAGGCGTACGAATTCTTCTCGGCATCTCCGAGGCAGGACTATTCCCTGGGGTAATGTACTAGTGGGTCTTGTCCGTCCCGCGCATCGTCGCCCCAAAGCACTAACAACACGTTGCTTGTCCCGCACCGTCCAGTATGACGCTGTGGTACCCGCGATACATGCTCCAATACCGGATAGCTATGTTCGAAGGCGGTGCTACCCTGGCAGGTAGACATGCATAACCTGACTCGAGCTGCGAGGAGAATAACACATGTGTTCAGGAGCGTTCTCGGGGCTATTTGCCTATGGTATCTCGTTCATGTCCGGCACTGCAGGCTTGCTCGGGTGGTCCTGGATCTTCGTAAGTCACGTCGCCTTGTCGAAGCTCCTGTCTGATCATACTGTATAGATTCTAGAGGGAATCTTGACTGCTATCGTCGGCGTCGCAGCTTGCTTCAGTGAGCCTGTCTCCCGAGAGATGTGCACCGATCTTGGAGTTAATACCGAGCTCAGTCCTCGTCGATTTCCCCGATACCGCGAAGTTCCTCACTGAAGAGGAGCGAGCGTTTCTCATATTCAAGAAGAGTGAGTTTTCGGCCAATAAACCGACACAGCGTATCTGCTGAATATGTAAGCAGAGTATGACAACTCGTCCGTCGGAGAGGAAGAGCGGTTTGAGCTACAACATCTGAAAGCGGCAGTACTTGACTGGCAGGTGCGCATTCATGGATGGCATGTGCAAGCTTACTGACAATCCGCGCCATAGATCTGGATGCAAATCATGGTTTACTTTGGCATCGTTGTTCCTCGTAGGTATTCCTGAGATGTCACCCTCAGACAGGCTCTGACACTTGCGCTCGTTTGAGTGTATGGCATATCCCTCTTCCTTCCGTGAGTCGCTGATCTGTCGCTACGCCCATTTACCAGGCTTAAGTCTCGTTTAGATCCATCATCAACAGGTGCGTACCCCGCTGAGCAGGTAGAGTGTCCAGTCGACGAGTCTCGCTCCTCTGTGCCAGCTTCGGATACAACATTGCTATCAGCGAGCTGCTTACCGTCCCGCCTTACGTCTGTGGAGGTAAGCCTTACGCCCGCCTCCTCCATAGCGCCATTGACACCCAGCATAGTCATCACACTCATCGTCTTCGCCGTATTGTCCGACATGCTCAAGATGCGCTCGCCGTTCATCCTCGCCGGACTGCTGATGTGTCTGATCGGTTTCGCGATCAACATATCCGACGCCGCGGTCGGTGTCAAGTACTTCGGGACGTTCTTCTGTGTCTCTGGAGCGTATGCAGCGCTCCCGGGTGTCGTCGCGTGGTAACGACCTTGCTATACCTCGCGCTGTTACCGCGTCTGACAGTGATGTGTACGCTAGGCTCGGCAACAACCTCGCAGGGCAGTATAAACGAGCGGCAGGTATGGGGATCCAGATCGGCATAGGCAACTTCGCGGGGGCGATAGCCAGTAACATATACCTCTCGCAGGATGCGCCGAGATACATACTGGGACGTAAGTATCCTTCCGGCTGGGCTACAATTGCATGACCGCACTGACCTGCTCCGTAGATGCTCTCGAGCTGATGTTCATTGGCATAGGTCTCGTATTCTTGCCCTTGACCGTTCTGGCGTACAGGTCGATCAACAAGCGGAGAGACCTCGAGCAGCGCCGATTGGACGAGCGAGGTGTGAAGTACACTGTCGAAGAGCTGCGAAGAATGGGAGACCGCGCCCCCGATTTCAGATATACCCTGTAGGTACCCGGGGCTATACGAGGCACACTGTAATGCATGTCACGATCTCGAGGCACCCGCCCTATTATCTGGTGAAGCAGAAACAATGATAGTATTTTCCACTGTGCATGACTGCTGCCTTGGTCTACGCCGTCGACTTGTCACCTCAGCACCACACAGAGCACTATCCGCGTGCAAGCAACATTCTCACTAACCCCTCTAGTTGCCGAGGAACATGCGGCCGCCTTCGCCGACACGCCAGATCTCCACGCCGCCCTCACCCCCAACGCCAACGACGCCCCGCGCCCAGTCGACGCTCAACACTTTCTTCCCCTTCTTCTCCGAGCCCTCCCACACCCTAAAGCTCGTCACCGCGCTCTTCGTGCTGCGCAGGTCCCACAGGCGGACGATGCCGTCGTACGCGCCCGTCAGCAGCTGGTGCTCCGCACCGGACGGCGGCGGCACAGCGACGCACGAGGGCGTCGCGGGGTGGAGGAGCGATGCGGCCGAGGCGGAGATGTTCGTCGCCGCGGTGCGGAAGTCGTACTGAGACACGGTGCGGTCGGTCGCGCATGCGAGCGCGGACGTGCCGGCGGGCGTGAGCGCGAGGTCGAGGAACGGCTTCGAGGACGCGGCCTGACGGATCCGTCGTCAGTATCGCGGCGGGGCTGCGAGCATGCGAGGGAGGAGGCTTACGATCGTCTGTGTGCACACGCCGTTCTCGACGTCCCACACCCGGATGGTCGAGTCGAACCCGCAGCTGTACGCCTCCTGGGCGGCGCCCTCGCCCCGGCCGAAGACCGCCTTCGACACGCGCGCGGTGTGGCTCTTCAGCACGGATAGCGGCGCCTTACGTTTGGGGCGCGAGGCGTCGTCCTCCACGCGCCGCCGCTTCTTCCTCTCGGCCGGCTCGTCAGCGGGTACTTCGTCTGACGCGGGGATGGATGTGTCCCAGACGCCGATGAGCCCGTCCCAGGAGGCGGTGAGGAGGTGCGAGCCGGATGCGTTGGCAGATATTGACGCGAGCGGGGCGGTGTGCAGGTGTAGGGATGTGACGGTCTGCGACTCGACGGGCTTGGAAGAATCGGACGGGAGCGAGAGGGTGGTCAGGCGTGCGGTGAGGTCGTGCGACGCGCTGGCGATGAAGTGTTTTGAAGAGGAGGACAAGGGGACGAGGCAGATGGACGTCGTTGGTGCTGTGTGAATGGCAGCGCTGTGCAGGAGCTTTTGGGAGTAGTCGAACGTGCGGATGGTTCCGTCGTAGGACGCCGTGAAGAGGTACCTGCGCACTAGTCAGCGCTCATTGTTCGGGCGATCGTGCAGCGGCCCTCACGCAGGCTCTGGCAGGGTATCGTCACATTGAGTGTCTTACACACCGCGGGTAAACCAGGTTGTTTGGACTCCGAAAATGCTACGAACATCTGTCCCTCATGGGAACCTTTTCTGAGATTTGACGGACCCAAAAACGCTCCGAAAACGCGTGTTTTGGTCGAACATGCCCCAAACATGCTGAGTTGGCTGCAACACACCATGTTCTGAAGATGTTCGGAGCCCAGACACCCTCAGAAAAGGTTCCCAGGGGGACTCCAATCTTTGTAGGGTCTTCGAAGTTCCAAAACGCTCGTATGCCCACTGCGATAACAGTTTCCATTGACATACCCAGGTAATTGACATGAAACAGACGAAACCCAGTCTTCATGCGGTAATGTTGACATCTTTTGCGGCGGCATCACCGACTCAAAGTATTCAATCTCCAATGTCTCTTCCTATAGCATACTCTCGGTTAATATCCGGAAATATCAATCACGTTTTTCGTACGACGCACCTCCCCGATACCCTTCTCCGCGCACCATTCCGCCAAGGTGCCTCGGAGGATCTCTCCCCGCACTAGGAAGTCGAACGGAAGAGGTTTTGGCAGAGACAAAGCTTTGTTTACAAGCTGCGACAGTTGGTAACGCTTCCATGATGTTGGAATCATAAACTTTTGTGACGGTAAGGGGTACGCTGTCTGAGTGGTGAAGACCACAGGGTGGGAGGTCTCCGCAGAGGTCGAAGCCATATTGCCAGTGGAAGTCGGCGGAAGTCTAATCTGTTAACGAGGAAGCAGTAGACTTGTCAATTGGACAATGAGGAGGAGGAGGATGAGGAGGAGGATGAGGAGGAGGATGAGGAGGAGGATGAGGAGGAGGATGAGGAGGAGCCTGGAGGAGGAGAAAGTCAAAAGCGTTTTGTCACGCCGATCGCGTCGCGGTCACGCGCCTGGCGTCACGCGCCGCGGTGCGATCAATCATGTGCCACTGACATGTGGATGCCTACGCATTGTCGGGATCGTTTCGCACCTCCTCTCCCCGGAAATGCCACGCCTTCTCCCCGCTGATATAAACGCGTGAACAACTGCCATCTCTGCACATCTCTACCCCTACAATGTCGGGCGTTGACCTTGCCAAAGCTGTCGGGTACCAGCAGGAAGACAAGCCAGTACGTATGAATCCGACGAGTGCGATCGACCAGTCTAACTCGTGTACACAGGTGGCTTGGAATCAAAGAGACCTCCTAGTCTACGCGGTGGGCATTGGCGCGAAGAAGGATGACTTTTCGCTGGTGAACGGTGAGCACTGCGTCGGGAACACTCAGCCGTGTACAACTGACGGGACATTGCAGAACTTGGTATGAAGCCCGCGACCCTCCGTGGTCAGGGGTACTGACGCTGGAACTATCCAAGACAAGGCATGGGCACCGTTCCCGACGTACCCCGTCGTCCTTGGCTTCAAAGGCACGACCCAGGATGTGGTCGACTTCCGGCAGCTCATGGCAGGTGGCAAGCTGACTCCCGGCCTGCCCAAGCTGAACCCGGACCGCGTCGTAAGTCTCAATTGCGCGCGAACGTGATGGCTGCCATACTCAAGTATGTCTAGGTACATGCCTCGCAGAGCATCGAGATCCTCAAGCCACTTCCGGCGGTGAGCGGACCTGGATGGAAGCTGAAGAAACGCAACACCGGCGTGACAGAGAACAGTGAGTCTTGTTGCGGCTCTAATCAGAATGATCATTCCAGCAGTCGTCCTCGTCGCGCACAGCGTGCTATGACTGCTCGGCCAGGGAAGTCATGACGCCGACCTTGTGTATGCAGCGGACGTGTAGGCCAGCTTCAGGCTGTGTTGCGACGTTACACGGAGGGTTGACGTGTCCGGCCCGGATCAGGCCCCGCAGGGCTAGAGGAACCATGTCCGGATACTGACACAGGCCTCCGCCCTCATGAACGTCGATTTTGTCAGTCATACTCCCTCAAATGGACGGATTTTGTCCGGATTGGGATCAGGCCTCTCCCCCAATTGATAGGGGTCCTCTCTCGTCCACGGACCAATGCTGACTGCGTTACAGAGACTGGTCTGCTTGTCGAGGAAGAGACTATCCTGGTTGACCCACAGGGGACACCCTACGCAAAGCTCTACGTGCGCATCTGTCTGCTACTCACTCGACCCGATGCTGATCTTGCGCAGTCTGCGGCATTCAACCTCGGCGCGCGACCCACGGGCACCAACTTCTCCAAACGCATCGCCGGTCCGCCGCAAGCGAAGCCCGTCCCGAAAGACAGGAAGCCCGACTGGGTCATCCGGGATCAAACCACCCCCGAGCAAGCCGTCCTCTACCGGCTCAGTGGCGACTACAACATGTTGCACATCGGTGCGCCTCCCCGCCTCCCCCTGCTTCGCGCCCTTGCTGACCCTTCCCTTAGACCCGAGTATCGGCCAGGCGTCCGGCTTCGGCGGGGTGATCCTGCACGGCCTGGCGACATACGGCTTCGCCGCGCGCGCGCTCGTGTCCGCCATCGGCGGGAACGACCCGCGGTCGCTGCGCTTCTACGCGGTGCGCTTCACCGCGCCCGTCAAGCCGGGAGACGCCCTCGAGACCTCGGTGTGGGAGGTCGGCCCCGGCCCTGACGGTACGACGGAAGTGACGTTCGTGACGAAGAACGTGACCACCGGGAAGGTGAGTGCTGTTGTCCCTTTTCGCGGGATAGGTGGACGATGGTGGTACTTACGTGCTTGCTAGGTCTGCCTCGGTGCTGGGGTTGCGTACATCAAGAAGCTGGAGAAAGGAAAGCTCTGATTGTTGGATATCTCGGTCCTATGTTCCCCTCTGTATTGGTTACCTGCGCTGCCTTCAACAAGGTGAATTTGTATCGTCTATGTGCGAGGAGCAGGCGCCGCTACAAGCATGAAATTGAATACAGGAATGGCTAGAGCCTAGAGATGCAGCTGGGCATCTACTCACATAAGTACTGCAGGGTGTGTAGCCTTGTTGCGTCAGCAGCGGCCAGCGAATGAGGGGCGTACATAGCATGTGACCGACGCGTCGGTGGCGCGAGTCGAACGCGTATTCCTCTTTATCTCTGACCACCATGTCCTCTGCCTCGTCGCGCAAACGGCGCATACATGATGTATATGCTGAGGATATTGATATGGATGACGCTGTTGCGAGGCCACCCACCTCCAATCTCCCACTAGTCGGCTCTAACGGACGCAACGGGTCTGCCGCGAGTCCAGTCGATGATAGCTGCCCGAGTAGCATTGGACGTGATGCTCCTAGGGAGCTGCTGCAGCCTGTACCTGCGCCTTGGAGGGGAGAGCGTGCGGCGCGCGGGATCGATTTCCGAGGACATTCCAGTTTAAAGAACTTTCTAAATGCACCTCTCCCTGCTACGGGGCCATCGCAGAACTCCAACAACGCGGCCGCGGGTTCCAAATCGCAGCAGCGTCCTGAATACGACAGTCTATGGTCGGAGGATACGGCGATCCCTCTCTCTCCGCAGGGTGAGTCCTGCATTCATCGGTCGGGAGACACTCCGCTGAGCGGGAACCTTCCCAGACTTCTTCATCCTGACCACGAGGAAGCTTGCGTGGAAGATGAAGAGGCCACCGCAGCCTTTGGTCAATCCCTCGGCCGCCTCGACAGGACGCGCACAGCCGCAGCCAGCGCGTCCGGCACCTGCGGGCGAGCAGGCTTCTGACCCGGGCAACGCACATCGCCATGTGACTTCCCAAGGAGATCCAAATGTCGCAACAAGCATCGCCGCCAATGCGTCTTCGTCTCGTACGGGGGAACCACTGGGCTCTTCTCGCCCATCCGACACACCGCATGTTCCTGTGTCTCAGGCGGCCGCGGATAGCCAGTCGCAGCAGCATACAGTCAGTCATGACGGGGCATGTCATACCGGCACCGCTGTCACGCCCCAGGGTGGGTATCTTCATATTCTATCGAAGAGTACCCCGTTGAGCGAGAGCATTGCCAGAGTTCTGCGGACAGACTGGGACAAACCTTGCGCGGCCGATGAACATGACGCCAAACACTGTTGACAGTTCTGTAGTGGCCTCAGGGCATGCTTCCACGAACGCGCCTTCCACCGATACGGGCGAATCACACGGATCCTCTTCCTATCAATTTGGCACACCGCGTACTGCCGAATCTCAGATCAGTGTCAGTAAGAACAATGTACACACAATGCAGGCGACCACATCTGCACAAGGCGCAACTACGCAGATCGGGGCCAGTCAAGCCCTCCAGCGATCTGCCACCAATACATCGCCTCAGGCCCAAGGCTTGTCCAACATACCAACAGAAGCGCTTGCCACCATGGCTCGCTCTGCCACTGCATCCGCCGTTCAGGGCTATGCCACTCACGGCGCCGCCGAACCAGAATCGCAGGTCACACAGGGATCAACAGCCAAGGTGGATGACGCCGTCGTGCCACACCCAGCCGTCGCACGGCTTGTCAAGCCCCCGAAAGTCGCGAAGAAGGTCCCAGAGATGGAACACACCGCGTTCGGCGCACTTCTGCGAAGCTGTTCGTCAACCGACCTTGGAGAGGCTGAGGAGGCCGTGACGAAACTCAAGGAGATCGCGAAGGGCGAAGCGGGCGCGGCGCGGGTGTATGCGCTCACCAAGCAGATGGTCGCCAGTCGCCACTCGGAGTTCGTGCGACGCATACAGGCGGAGGGCGTCGAGCTCTTGGAGGCCGAGCTCTTCCTCAGGTGGTTCACGGATTGCCTCGATCTAGTGAGCCTCATGACCGTACGTGCTCGCAGGCCACTTGACTGTGATCGCTGATATCAAGCGACGTACAGAGTGTGCTGTGGCCCAACTCCTCATTAGCAAAGGGGATGGCTAGGATCGCGTTTGCGTTCGCATCCGCGCTGTTCCATCTGCAGAAGGACGGCGGCATCTTCGACGTGACCTGGCAGCTTCTCCCATCCTCGTCCTCATCCACCGACAGTGCTCCGAAGAACATCACAAAGCCCAAGACACCCGCGGACGATAGCCGCGTGCTCGACGCCGCGGCCGACATGAAAACGATCATGGCCCGCTTCGACAAGGACCTCGCGACCGTCATCCACCGGTACAAGGCGGAGAACCGCGGGAAGGGCGTGACGATGCGCGCGTGCGAGAAGCGGCTGAGTGCGGCTGTGGTCGCGTTGGCGGCCAGGACGGCGATAGGTGAGTTTGAGAGCTGCGCAGGGTGGATGCAAATCAGCGAGCGGGCGCTGGCGCATTGGGCGCGGATGATGGCTAGCAAGGCGCCGTGAAAGCAGCGGCGTGCACATCGAGACGATGCATCGTTCATTCGGGAAAACGGAAGATACCAGTCAAGTGTACACATACAGGGGACGACAACACCGGTACCGTACATAATTACACTCTTCGGGGTTTGCATCTATCGCTCCGCACTGCGCTGCTCTAGGATAGCCCCTGTGAGCCACCCATTCCCTCCTTGCGACGACATGGATTGCAGTGGTCAGGGCCTCAGACGTTAGGGTACAAGTTGGCGAGCTTCCGCTCCTTCGTCATCGCTGGTGAGGTAGTGGTAAGGGTAATGCCATGCTTTCGGTCCAGGAGCCAGACGTACCCGCGATGATCGCAGCGCCGATACCACTGCCATCCTCAGCGTGGCATGTCACGATGTTCCTGTATTCGTGCTTAGCATCGTAACTGGACAGTAGCGTCGTGGAAACCTGCTACTCACTTGCCCTTCTCGCCGAAGATATCCTGCAAACCTTCATGGACCCTATCTGCGAACCCGGGGTATTTCTGCCCAAGGCACAGCTTCAGTCCCTGTGCTTCGCAAAACCGAACTCTTGAGCTCACCTTGTATAGTGACCCGTCCGCACCGACCGCACATCCCTCCTCGAGGTAGCCCATCTTGCTGACAATCGCAGCAATGCCGCATGCGCTCAGCCGCGCTGCGCGACGGCCGACGAGCTTCGCGAGGGCGCGGAAGAATTGGCGCTCCGCGAGTGTCGTCTCTACGGCGAAGAAGTGCGTGAAGATGCCGATGATCATGAGCAGCTCGTCCGTCGGGTCACTACGCAGATCCGAGTCAGTAAGTTTTATGGCAGTGGTGTTGGCAGCAGGAAAGGGGACGCACCTTTCCATGAGCGACAGGAAGGCAGTATCGAACGAGTATGGGATCTCGAGCTTGTACGTGTTCTGTCCCAAGAAGAGCACACCCTCGTCGATCAGCTCACAAATGATGAGGCGCAAGATCTCGCCAAGGTATCGGCCTGAGATTAGTTTCTGCATGTGATGTTATGTTATCTGCCATAAAAATGGGGTATGAGAGAATGCACCTCGAAAGCCTGCTCGCCGGGCTTGTTCGACTGCTCGTCAATGGTCTGGTCGTACTTCGTCCTCGGCAAATTTTCGTGCTCGAACGAATCAAACGCTCCCTACGTCGACTGGTGAATTCCAGAGCGACTGACCTATGCGCCGCAACGTCGACCTACCCACTCGCAGTTGATGGCCATCTCTGCATCCGGGTCAATCCCGAGGCCAGCGATCTTGGGGATGTCGCCAACGCGCTCCATGTACGCAGCGTTGCAGCCCGTACCGAAGATGCACGCAATACGCGTCTTCGGGTTCACGTAGTGCGACGCGATCAGCGTGCCCGTTGTATCGCATGTGAGCGCGACAATCTCTGCCGGCACTTGCTATATGGCCCCCCCCCCCCCCGGAGTCAGTCATGCTCGAGCGGGAAACAGTACCAACGCACGTATTTCTCAAGCGACTTGCGGAACATGGCGACGACGTCATGGCCTTCCGTGTTGGGTGCGCCGAAGCCCTTTGTCCACCGGATGAGCTCGCCGTGGTCAATCCGATCTTGTCTGCTCATGGGTTAGTGAGGTGACGGCAGGCACAGATACCCTACTTACGAGCAAGGATACGAGAACTACCGCCGCCCAATCAGACCGGATCGTCACGAGGACACTGAGGACGCACCGTGAAACCAAGCGGCAAGATGCTGTCCTTCTCGATGATCCCTCCACTGATGTTGGAGTCGATGAACGACTTCATGCACTCCGCGCAGAAGTCAAAGAGTTTCTGGCCGTCGTCCTGTTTCTGCTCCTCGGACAGACGGTACTTTGATTGTGTGATCTCGAACTTGCCCTCGCCTTCGAGGGTGACGAGACACACGCGGAGGTTGGTGCCGCCTGGAAGAACAATGACGGTGAAAACGTGAACCTGTCGTGATCTCTGCTCACTGACCGAGATCTAGGGCGAGGTAATTTCCTCGTTCCTGTCCCGTTGGCCAGCCGAAGACATAAGTGGGTATCATGGGCTAGATGAATCAAATGACGATGAGCATGGTGACTACAGCAAGCTATAGTCGTCAACATGGAAGCAGTGCATCGGACTGGTCGACTTCGTTGGGCTCCTCGTGCAACCAAACAAGCCTGCCGAGGGACAGGCTTAGACAGAGCAATATTAGGCGGTCTCGCGATACTCTACATGCCCGAGCTCCTGGCCAGTGCTCCATCCAAGAATGAAGAGTCACTAATTGGGCACCGCACTGGCACCGCGGAAGAGTGCCTGTCATGCACCAGCCCGAGCTACGAATGTACAAGTGTGTGTGGAATTGAGGACGATGACGACTGCTCGCTGACTAGCCCCGGCTGCAAGTTCGACAGTCCGGCAGTCATAAAATAGCGTATGGGGGCCACTTTTCGTACTCCAAGTTCATACTGCTAGCGCCCAGCTCGGAGTATGCACATACGGAGAACCGTTGAGCCTTTGTTGGTCCTGTTGTAAGATGCGCTGCCGGTCGTCTTCTCAGACTCGCTCCCTGTCGATGCTACCGTTGTGGTAGAATCTGGGTAAGAGCACAAGAGAGACCGGCAGACATTTTACGCCCGTGCACAGGTCCCAAGCGGGAGTTCAGCAATATGGGTTTGCTGGAATAGGCCTCCTGGTCGCCTGTCTACCGGCGGCAGGCCCATCATCCCGAGATACTCGGAATAGAACACTGGTGGATTTCCCCGAGATCGCAGAGCGCGCTGTGCGCACGGCTAGAGGCGCGCATGTCCGCACGACGCAAACGCAAGAACAAAGAATACGCACCACTATCTGGTTGTGTTTCGCGAGCCCAATCTCGAGTGTCTCCTTGAAAGCCTCGACGATGATACGCATGCGCTGCGGGGTTAGCGTGAACCTGCGTGTGCTTCAGCCGTCCTGGAACAGGTCGTGTCTCGCAGAGCTTGCTTACAGGCTCTCGTATTTGCGGAGGTGATCCGCCATCGTCCTGAGCTCGAATGCACTCGCTCAGCGTCGCGGACGTGCACACGGACTGACGACGTACTTCTTGGTCGCATGGGGGAGATCCTCGGCCTCGCTGGTCCTGGTGTGGAACGCGAGGGTCTGCCCAGTGGGCAGGGCGACAGTGCCGCTTCCACGACGTGAGGGAGGCATAGTAGACGATGGAGGAGGAGAACAAGAAGAAGGGCGACCTCAGCAGTGCGGGGACGAGTCCAATGACGTCCCAAATCGGGACCGACTAATAATCGATCTCGAGTTTCATAAAGCCCCGGTTATAACTTACCCCAGCGCCGTAGTGTCATTTCAAACTCCGAAAGCCTCGTCAACGAAGGCTTCATAATGTGTATCCCAGCGACACGGACGTTCTCCTCAAACCATCTCGAGGATGATTGGTCTCAAGAGCACGCTCAACGTTCGTCACCTTCTCTTTCAACTCTTCAGCTAGAATGATGAAGGGTTCCACAGGTCATTGACAACTCAGGGGCCCTCCTCATCGAGTGTGTCAACGTCCTGAAGCAAAAGGTCAACAATGGCTGGGGCAGTGTCGGTGACGAGATTGTGTGTGTGGTCAAGAACGCGCGACCAATGCCCGAGGGGCTTCCAAACGGCATCAAGGTGCGAAGAGGAGACGTCCGACGTGCGGTCATCGTTCGCACGAAAAAGGCCGTACGGAGACCAGACGGGCGGTTCATCAGGTTTGACGACAATGCCGCGGTCCTTCTCAATAACAAGCGCGAGCTCCTGGGGACGCGTATCGGTGGCATCGTTAGTGCGGACCTGAGGATGAAGGGGTGGGCGAAAGTCATTAGTTTGGCTCCTAAGGTGTGTACTGCTCGGACTCGAGTGCCTCGTCACCGCTGATCCTGGTTTAGGTTGTATGATACATGCTCGCCTAATTTCATGGCTTAATATCTCTTTACCGTATGCGCGCGGTGTACTGGAACATCTCACCCAAATGTTTGAGTGACTCGCGTCTCGTCCAGGCTTCGCTGGGTATGCTGAAAGCTCCATGGGCCTAGGTCAAGTCCACGGAATGTCCTGACAGGATTCAGAATCGCTCAGGACTATCAGGTCTTCATCTCACGCATGCTCTCAACGGCTTCCAGAGGAACAACGTGATTTGAGGGTCTTCGGATAGGCGACAGTGTTACAGGCACAAGTTTATCGCAAGCCCGACCCATGGCTATTGAAGTCGCGTGCGTCGATCTCTTCCCTGTCAAGATGTGATCCAAACGAGACAATATTGCTGGGTTCAGGTTGTCATCCCCAGATGGACTCGCGCTCACGACTGTTGCTTTCGTGTATACCTTCATGTGCGTAGTCTAACACTGGTGGACAGCGATCCAGCTCATTTAATCACCCGGTCATGGGTGACTTCCATTGGCATTCAGCCGACCTCCATCTCCATCTCCATTGACCATCATAATGTCCCGATTGTGTTCTATCTAGCTCTGGAAGAAGCTGGTGAGTTTACGCCGTAAGGACGGCGGAAGGCCTCCATGGCATCCCGTCGGAGAGACTGCTGGCATTCCACCAAGGCTGTCTTCCATTCTACAACTCAACATCTTGCTTTCGGGCGTATTCTACGGCTTGCTTCCTTGTCCGACCGGAGGTAGCGCAAGAGCAGATAGCGGGGTAGGTTCACGAAGTCATGACTTCTCTGCCAAGTGCTCTCAAATCTTCCTGTTCGTTCACCCTGGCAGAGATATTTAAGATGGAGTTTAAGTATCCTGGCGTATATGTACTGTACTCTTCCTAGTGCATGGGATACTACAAGATGTCCGAACGACACAGCACCATCGACAGCGTCGACGTCGCCAAGATAGAGCTCGACACCGTCCGTACAGCAGGCGTACTGTCAGGCTATGGCAAAGACGCGGAAGACGACTTACTGTCTGCACCTACGCTTTCGCCTGCAGAGCAGAAGAAGCTCTGGCGCAAGGTCGACATACGGATCGTTCCAATACTCTCGGTTATGTATCTATGCTGTTACCTAGATAGAGGTAGGCTCCATAAATGTCTCATGTCGTATGCCCCGATGATATAGCGACGCGACAGGAAACATCGGTGCGTTATTGCGTCCCTTCATCTGTGCAGGGGTTAACATCATGGGAAAGGCAACGCGAGGCTTCAAGGTCTTACAACTCAGCTGGACCTGACGGGAAACAGATATAACATCGCTTTGGTGCGTCGATTCTGTGCCTGACATGACGGTCGGCACTGATAAGCGGCAGACAATGTTCTATATTGTGAGCTGGCTCCATGGTATCTCGGCTCGTCCCTCATGTTCGCCAGCCGTATTGTCTATTCGAGCCGCCAGCGAAGTGCGTATTGCGATGCATGTGTCGAAGTACCGAACTGATACTGTCTCTGAACGAAGCTTGGTACTCAAGAAGTTTCGGCCATCGAGGTACAACGTTCTGACTTCATGCCTCACGGCATCACGCTGATACATCGCAAAGATGGCTTCCGGGCATCACTGTGAGTGCTTCGAGTGGATGCTACGATGGTTCTTGGTTGACTTGGAGTAGCTTGCATGGGGGCTAGTTCTGTAGGTTGAGCGAAAACCCGATCAGTACTCTTCGTCTCATGCGTTTTCAGGACACTCATGGGACTCGTGAAGAGGTCCGTCGAATGATATACGAGGCGATCCTTAAGCTCACCACTACCTCGTACATCAGCTACCCCCAGCTAGTAGGAGCGCGTCTTTGCCTCGGCTTTGCTGAAGCAGGGATATTCCCCGGTGTGGCATACTAGTATGTCGCCGAGAATGAGTTGGCACTATCCTGTCACTAATCCGTTTACTGAACAGTTTGACGCTCTGGTATCCTCGTCATATGGTCCAGACTCGCCTCGCTCTGTTCTGTGGTGGCACTACACTCTCTGGTACGCTTCGCAATGTGTTACGTCTCGCTCGTATCTCGCCTTACCGTTAGCTCTACTTGAAGGCGCATTTTCCGGGATCCTCGCCTACGGCATTTCGTTCATGTCAGGTACTGCCGGGTTGCTTGGCTGGTCTTGGCTCTTCGTATGCAATGTTCATGATCCCGCTCGTACCGATGTCACTGACGCAGTGTCTTTCGCTCAGATCATTGAAGGAATAGCGACGATTGTTGTGGGAACTGTCGCGTTATTCGGTGGGTGGATACATACAGACTGTAACGTGTTTCCGAATCTCACAAACCCCATGCATCTTCAGTATTGGTAGACTTCCCAGAGACGGCTGCGTTTCTCACCGATGAAGAACGTGCTTTTATTGCTTGGACGAAGAGTACGTGCGTTTTGAATCCACGGCATGCGTGTGTCTCAATGAGTACTTTAGATGTTGACAACTACGCTATCGGAGAGGAAGAACATTTCGAAATGCGCCATGTGACTGATGCTTTGCTGGACTGGCAGGTAAGTTAAGTTTGCTCTCGATCATTGAAGTAGTCGCTCAGGCTTCTCCGTAGATCTGGCTGCAAATTATTCTGTACTGGTGCATCTGCGTGCCACGTAAGGCTTTGCGTTGACTAAAGGACAATCGCACTGAGAGGAGAATTGATAAAGTAAACGGGATGGCACTTTTCCTACCGTGAGTATCAGTGTGCATACAAACCAAGTTTCGCTGAACAAGCGTATTCAAGGTCTATCATTGATGGGTATGATTCCCGTCTTCCACTTTCAACACGTCAGAGCCTACTGAGCCATGAACTGTACTACCGATCATTAGGTTTGGCTATGGTACGGCGGTGAGCCAGCTACTCACTGTTCCGCCATATACCTGCGCCAGTAAGCAGCAAGCAGCTGGGAACTACGTCTTCCTGAAAGAATGATTACAGCGATTGTACTAGTTGTATTCGCGATCTGGTCCGATCACATCAGGCTACGTTCACCCTTCCTTTTAGCTGGTCTACTGATCAGTCTCGTTGGATTTGTGATCAATATCTCTGACGCACCCACTGGTGTCAAATACTTCGGGACATTCTTCTGCGTGTCTGGTTCATACGCAGCTTTTCCTGGAGTTGTTGCATGGTACGTCTCATCATCCCGTACGGCGTGCCACACTGCGATTCATACCATGCGATGATCAGGCTTGGCAACAACCTCGCTGGTCAGTACAAACGTGCAATCGGAATGGCTCTTCAAATCGGTATCGGAAACTTCAACGGCGCTATTGCCAGCAACGTGTACCACTCCCAGGAAGCACCACGGTACATCATGGGACGTACGTCGGCTCGTCATTCGTTCTCCTGTCTCCGTCTTTCGTCTGACCGTCCCTGATGGACCCCCAGATGGTCTTGAGATCATGTTCATCGGTGTCGGCCTGGTGGTTTTGCCTGTCATTGTCATGCTATACAAACGGGAGAACGACAACGCACTGGCAGAAATGGAGAAGGGCGTGGTCACGTATAGCGACGAGCAGTTGCGACGGATGGGAGACCGCGCTCCGCAGTTCAGGTACATGCTATGACTGCACGAAATTGGCGTGTACAAGCTACTAGGTCGGTCGACGATCTCGAAAAACCAAGGCGTACCGATTAACGTGTCCGTCAGGTCCAAGCTATCTGATTCCTTGGCTTCGAGCTCAATATGAGGCCTGTATAAACTTGGTGTATACCATCTTGATCCTTACCTCGGAATACGTGCGCTGGCCTTCTAATTCGTCCTACCACATGGCTCGCCCGGCGCTTGTGAGACATCACAAACACGGCGTCTGCGGCTCCTCCGAAGCTCATGTGGTCATGGAGGTGGCTACCGTTCTTCCAGTGGACTTGCTGGAAGTTTATGTGGTACGTCCTCATATCACGCAATCCCGTAGCAAAGAGCCGTGACATCGCTAGCGGGATGCAGAATCGAGGCCTCCGTTGCGGGTTATAGCTAGAGGTATGTGTGATGGAGTTGGATCTCTGGCCCCGCTGCCGCGGTCTTGTCTTGCCAAAGTCTCCTGAAGTTCAGCATCGAAGTGACCTCGCTTTTGATAGGCATGTCGAGGGCACCGAGTTCCTCTGAGAGCATTGCAGAGAAGGCGGATAATGTCCAGATAATCGATTCTTCACCAGGCCCGACGCCCAAGGATGCAGAACCGGTGTATCATCCATCTCTGACTCCGCTGCAGGAAGCGAAGCTATGGCGCAAGGTTGACTGGCATATCTTACCCATTCTTACCGTCATGTATCTTTGCTCTTTCCTGGATAGAGGTGGGTCGTCTCGTGGCTAGCTTCCGTAGTATATACTAACATCGTGCTCGACAGGAAACATCGGTACTGTACAACTGACGCTCGCTTCGGTGATCCTTCTAACCTTGCCTGCGTATAAGGGAATGCAAAACTGCAGGGAATCACAACCCAGCTAGATCTGACAGGGAATAAATATAACATTGCCCTGGTACGTGGTCGTCTAACGTAGTACTGATTCCAAACTAACATGTTTCCAGACCATGTACTTCATCGTGCGTATGGGTTTGATCAAAATTATTGGCGTTCACACTGACTCTGCTGCACTTATAAGCCATATTGTTTGTTCGAATGCCCAGCAAAGTACGTATATTCAACGTATAAACGTGACACTACGCTCATCGAACGCCTAGTTTGGTCCTCAAGAAATTGCGGCCATCCAGGTAGAAACGTTGCACATTGAATGACTTGTCCTATCTCTCACAATACATGATTAGATGGCTCCCAGGCATTACGGTGGGTTAACTCGAGTACCGATCTCGCGCGTTTTTAACGGTACCTCGTTCGCAGGTCGTTTGGGGTGTGATCATGTGACCGTTCACCTTCTTGACTTGTTCGTTGTCGAACTCATTCGTCTGTAATTAGGACCCTGATGGGACTCGTGAAGACGTGAGTCATGAAAAAATAAAGCCCTTTAACTGTGTATTGACTCTATCACGGTCTTTCAGCTATCCCCAACTCGTTGGTGCACGCGTTTGCCTGGGAGTCGCGGAAGCTGGGCTGTTTCCCGGTGTCGTGTGGTAGTGCGTCACATCATTGCTCTTGCGCTCTGTATGGGACAACGGAGCATCACAGCATGTCAATATGGTATCCGCGTCATATGCTACAATTCCGAGTGGGGTTGTTCTACGGTGCCGCGACTGTCGCCGGTACGTCCACCATCATGATCTGCTCTGCGTCCGCTTCGTTGCCATGGACCCATCGGAGTTGTCTGATTGATATTGGCTGTTCACGGGAAGGTGCATTCTCCGGCGTCCTCGCATATGGAATTTCATTCATGTCTGGGACCCGAGGCCTGCTTGGATGGTCCTGGATCTTCGTACGTAACGATATTCACCGATATGCATGTCAGGGCTAACGTGTACGTTGATGCAAAGATCCTGGAGGGCATTGCTACAGTCGTCGTTGGGGGTGTAGCATTCCTTGGTGAGTAAAGCCACATTGTCGTACTTTATCCCGCTGACGTCCAAAGCAGTCTTAGTAGACTTCCCGGACACGGCCGAGTTCCTGAATGAGGATGAGCGTGCATACCTGATATGGCGCAAAAGTACGTGAACATGACTAAGCGGCAGAAGAGGAGTACGTTGACATGTCTGCCAGAATATGATAATTCGACGGTCGGGGAAGAAGAACACTTCGAAATGAGACATCTTACAGCGATTGTCTTAGATTGGCAGGTACGTCTGTGTCTGCATATTAGCACAAATTTCACAGCCGGACAAATGGACAGATATGGATGCAAATCCTCGTCTACATGTCGATTGTCGCCCCGCGTACGTTGTCACATCTATTGTGAAGCACATTCCGATGCACATTTTTACATGCAAGTCTACGGAATTTCGCTGTTCCTACCGTGAGTGCCTTCCTAGACCTCAGTATATGTAACTTACAGTCAGCCTTCATAAGATCTATCATCAACGGGTGCGCACTCACCCAATGTCCCGTTCATGCCATCTTTGAACGGGCGCATAGATTTGGTTATGGTACCGCAATCAGTCAACTTCTGACTGTGCCACCCTATATCTGTGCAAGTAAGCTAGTGTCCCTTACGAGGCAACGCTTACATAGCTAATCCGCATATGAAGCGATCGTTCTCATGATATTCGCTTTGTGGTCCGACCACTTGAAAATGCGCTCGCCCTTCATCTTAGCAGGACTATTGATGTGTCTTGTCGGCTTCTCCATTAACATTTCCGATGCGCCCATAGGAGCCAAGTACTTCGGAACCTTTCTCTGCGTGTCCGGATCGTACGCTGCATTTCCTGGAATTGTTACCTGGTATGTGCTCAGTGTTGCTCGTAATTCTCCTGAATCAGCCTGCGGTGCTTATCGTGTTATCAGGCTCGGTAATAACCTTGCAGGCCAATACAAGCGGGGGGTAGGCATGGCGTTCCACATCGGTATTGGGAACTTCTCCGGTGCGATAGCAAGCAACATATACCTCTCACATGATGCACCCCGGTATATCATGGGCCGTACGTAGCACACGTTCCATACCTGCTTGGTGCTCCTTTCTCATTCGATGGGTTCAGACGCACTGGAACTCATGTTCATTGGGATCGGCTTGGTATCCCTTCCAATTACTGTCCTGGCGTACAGACGAATCAACGCACGACGAGACGCCTTGCAAAGAGAGTTAGGAGAGAAGGGCGGCATCTACAGTGCTGATGAGCTGCGAAGGATGGGAGACCGCGCTCCGGATTTCCGCTACACATTGTAGATGATGTTGTCATCAAGTAGTAGGTGTGGAGTAACAGGCGGCAGACTACATCCCATGATTGTACACGCTGAACTCAACAAGCATCTAGCCTGTTTTCTGGTCAAAATCCGAGGTCTTCGGCAAACAGAGATGGCCGATGTGCTCTTCTTCGAGTTGCAAGATGCACGCCCCGTTTGGTTCGCATGATAAGACCGGTGTTAAGTAGGACATTGACTGTTCAGCGGTTGTGGACTCGGTCTCATGTAAGTACAAGTTACTGGTGCCGGCGGTGAGGTTTTAAACTCTGCAGCCCCCCTGGGTGCTCACATGTCTATTACAGGGTCATGAACGCTATTTAGGTTATGTTGTAGTGGTTCTTCGATGTCAACGATGCGTCTTCGGATTTATTAAACCTCACGATAAGAAGGTCGTCTAGCCACGCCGCCATCTGCGACCACGTACTGACTCTACTACTGAGCCACTTTCCTCGAATCTTGACAAGAGCCACTTCGTCCACCATCAATATTGCAAATGTCGAAGTCACCGAGTCCTACTACCAGCATCCTCAGAATAGACACTTTGCAGCCCGAGTGCAAGAACGAAGGCGTAGTAGGAATACCTTCGCCGCCAGACCTTACTTTACAGTAGCAGAAGACACACTGGCGGAAGATTGTTGCGAGGCTGTTGCCGATCCTCACACTCATGTACCTATTCTCGTACCTGCCAGTAAACGAGATTGGTTTTCAGCAACGCATTGATCGCACTCGACCATTGCGAGCGATTTCTCGAAGGATCAACTACTCGACGGACACGCGCAGCAATTTTTACAGTCACCAATTACAGGGTGTAGCGGAAGTCCGGAGCGCGGTCGCCCAACCTCCGCAGTTCTTCGTCCGAGTACTCAATACCCTTCTCCGCCATGGCCCGCTGCATCTCGTCTCGCTTTGCGTTCTCCCACCTGTACAAGCCGACGAGAATCGGGAGGTTCACGAGGCCGATACCGATGAACATCAGTTCCAGTGCATCTGAGCGTCGCGAGGGGAATGAGCTATTTACGCTCGCCCGAAAAGACGAAGAAGTTACGCACGGCCCATGATATACCGCGGCGCGTCCTTGGACAGGTAGATGTTGCTCACGATCAAGCTGGCGAGGTTGCCTATGCCGATTTGGACGGCCATGCCGACACCACGCTTGTACTGACCAGCCAGGTTGTTCCCCAGCCTGAGGAAGTTTCGTATGATCGAACGTCATGGTAAAAATATGGACATAGCTACGACGTACCATGAGATGACACCGGGAAGTGTGGCGTACGACCCTGCCGCACAAAGGTAGGTCCCAAAGTACCTTGCTCCGATGCTCGCGTTGGAGATGTTGATCGCGAATCCAACGAGACACATCAGGAGTCCGCCAAGTATGAAGGGCGAGCGAAGTTTGACATGGTCGGACCAGATCGCCACGATGATCAGCACGATTGCTTTGAGAGGATGAGTTTGGCAAGCGTGGATGGATGCCGGACGCATACGTACTCGCGACAATGTACGCAGGGACGGTCAGTAGCTGACTGATGGCGGTGCCGTACCCGAAGCTAGTAACATGGGATTGTTTGAACGTGAAGACCTGTTCAGGAGCGTGGGTCATACCCATTGATAATCGAGCTGGTGCAAGGATGTTAGCATGAATGCGTCTGTCGTGTAACTGCAAACTCACGGGAGAAACAGCGAAATTCCGAGCACTACTCAGCACCATCGTCAGAGATGGCAAATTTGTCAGGCTGTGAGCGACGTACTAGGCGCAACAATGGTCATGAACATCAGCATCTGTAACCACACCTATAACGCCGCCCGTCAATCAACTATATGCGAGGAACAAATCGGCCGTTGTTACCTGCCAGTCACACAACGCGGACTTCAGGTGGCGCATCTCGAAGTGCTCCTCCTCTCCGACAGAAGAATTGTCATACTCTGTGAAATGACAATTATTAGCATCGCGCCCCACGGCTGCTCACTTGTCACTCACTCTTTCTCCAAGTGAGATACGCGCGCTCCTTCTGTGTCAAGAACGTTGCTGTATCCGGGAAATCGACAATAACTAGGCAGGGAAGGATCAGTTGCGTCCCGAATTGATGTTATCCCCCTATACTGACCAAAGAACGAGATGATAGAGACGACCATAGTCAACAAGCCTTCTATGATCTGAAGAACGTACGGTCTAGATGAGCGCTTCGTGATCAACCGACGTCGTACGTACGAAGATCCACGACCATCCTAACAGACCCCCAGTTCCCGACATGAACGAGATACCATACGCGAGGACGCCCGAGAAGGCACCTGTTGGCGGCAGTTATCAGATCCTCCTCCGCAGCTCAGAGAGAGCTATACGCACCAGCGGCCGATGCTCCTCCATAGAACAGTCCGATGCGAAACTGAAGCATATGGCGAGGATACCATATTGTCATGCTGTTGTAAGCACACGAAGTCAACGACGGACAGCCGATCCCCGCACTTGGTGTGAACGCACTAGTAGACCACGCCGGGGAAGAGACCAGCCTCTGCGATTCCAAGACAAATCCGAACGCCGACAAGCTGCGGGTAGCTGAGGCGCGGGGCACAGTCAGATCTCGTCGCTGACGGACGGAGATTGAGGGTACACACGTCTTCACTATACCCATCAATGTCCTCAGGGATGGGACATAGTCAGCACATCCGAGCGGACGTGTCATGTAGTGGGATTCGCTCACATCACGATGCCCCACACCACCTGGAGGAAGGGTCAGTAGGGCTGCACCGCTACTCTGAACATTTCTCACAGTTATCCCTGGAAGCCATCTGAAATGGGTCCGTGAGCACCGGGAAACTTGGACAGAATGGTGTCAAGCATGACCGTTACCTGGATGGCCTAAACTTCTTCAGGACGAGACTTCCCGACAGTCAGCAACACGACGGAGTAAGTATGGGACCGCCTACTTCGCTGGACATTCGAGGAGGCAATATGGCTTGAAACGTTGATCGTCAACAAAGAGCTGTCAAGGACGGAAAGCGAGGACATACAATATAGTACATTGTCTTGCAGCGAAGGCACATCAGCATCTGAAGCCGTGATGTATCTTTCACTTCACTGACCAGAGCTATGTTGTATTTGTTCCCTGTGAGGCCGAGCTGTGTGACCAGCCCTTGAAGCTTCGCGTTTCCTGGTACAAGCCTGAGTACTTGCTTCTCGGAATGCAAATGATGAGGGGATATTCTTACCGATATTCGCTCGGTCCAGATATGAACACAAGTACATCACCGTCAGAATGGGCACGATGCGCAGGTCGACTTTCCGCCACAATATCCTCTCCTCTTCAGCTGTGAGAGTCGGCGGCCCGAGCGCCTTGTCTTCCGCGTCGCCCAGGCTCAACGTGCGGTCTGCCGGGATCTCCACAATGTCGCTCTCGACCTTTGTCGGAGCAAGGCTTGAGGCTAAACTTGACCGCTTCTGACCATGCATCTTGGACGAGTACTAGTTGCTTGAATTGTGCGTTGACTCGGACGGGGACCTTCGCAGCTGGGGGTTAACTTGCGATCGAGGACGACTTGCGCCGCGTCAGCGCTCTCCAGTACTGCAAGCGACATCCTTATCTCGAGCACCAAAGGCGCGAACGTAAGATGGAAGCTCTACATCACTCGGGCTCCCGCTCTACGGAGCGTTCGACCTTCTGAGGCACTTCTGGCAAACCTAACCGAATGGACCTGCTGCTCCGTCGTATCTTCAGCGCTCGTCACGCAGAGTCAAGTGCTCACCCAAGACTCAAGGTGCGTTATGGTTCTGGACACGGGTGCCCGATGTTTGTTCCGTTGCAATCCGTGTCAAAGTCCTGTGGTAATACATCAGTACCTACGTACCTGCGATCGACTCCGGTCCAGGATGTGGATGCACGAGGTTCAAGCGCATGCGCATGAATGAACAGAACGTTGTGCATAGCATATGCCTTGGACATGTTTCAGCTCTGAGTAGACTGTAGCATTGAGTTAACCTTTCAGTCGATGCCGAGAGTGCAGTACTTACTTGAATGCATGCTGCAGGCCCCGCTGGCCTGAGCGCCTTTATGAAGTCTGTACTTTCCTTGTACGGCACTCATGCTGAAGCGCTGACGACCCACTCGGCGCTCGTTCCGAATCTTTCTCAGTTTCTGGCAGGCCGCAGCGAGTCTCGTTGTCGTCCAATATTGCAGTGAATCAAACCCATGACATCTCTTGCAACATATCCATTCGTCTGCTCTGCTATTGATACAAATGAGCTCGATGCTACAGTTGGGCTTTAATCATCTCATCTTCTGCTACTCATCTTACAGTTCCTCCCCGACGACGGCTTGGACCGGCGACCATGACTTCGACGTCGACCTCCTGGCCCTTTTCAACGTCCAGCTTCTCGCTCACATCCCTGAACAAAACGAGATTGATGGTCTGCCCCCTCGCGTGCGACTGGAGCGAGTCCGCGCTATCGCTCAGTACGCAACCATCTCGACCAGGCCGTCCAGCTCCCGCTCATAGCACCTATGCTTGCTCACCTCCAGTGCGAAGCTCGAGATGAAGCCCTTCGCGTTTTGCTCGATCTTCAGCACGTCAGCGGCGGCGGACCCCGCGTCGTACCTCCCAGCCGTGACGACACCGTAGGCCACCACGACGTCGTTGCTATGCAGGTCATGGGCGAACCTCAAGTGCGGAACGTGCAGCGCGTCGTGCACGAACTTGACACCTGATGACGAGCGACGGTGAGCGCAAATCAACGCATGTCAGCTTGTGCTCACCTTCGCCCAACGCGCCGATAGCCTTGCAGTGCCCGAATGCCTCCCGGACCCAGTGCACGGCGCGTCCCATCTTTGCCAGCGTCGCGGCATGGTCTCCGCTGGGCACGATGACGGCGTCGAACATCGTGCTCCGCTGTCCCTCAAAGTGATGGTCAGCCCACACGCCGACGTCGCCCCCCTTCTCGCCCTTCGGATACACCCTGCCCCTCCTCGGCCCTATCACCCAGCTCGTCGCTGAGCCAGCCTTGATCGCTGCACGAAGTCCCTCAACCTCCGCGAGGTCGTACCCGTCTCCGAGCAGGATCGCGATGCGGCGACTCTTGATCGTGGGCTCCTTTGGCTTGTAGTACAGCTGCGACAGAGTAGCGCTCTTCTTCCCGTGGTTCGGGCGGGCAGGCTCGCTCGGCATGACTCCTCCGACCTTCTCCGCGACTTGCTTCGTCAGCTCGAAGTCGACGTTGTTCATTACCTTCGTGTAGGTCTCGTACACGACGGGATCGTCACAGTGACTGAGCTCGAAGGAAATGGCGGACACCAGGTGCGCTTTCTCATATTCGGTCAGCGAGTTATAGAAGAGCTGAGCCTGGTTGTAGTGCTCGTTGAATTTCTCGCCGCGGTAGCGCTGCTTGACGCCTTCGACCTTCTGCGGGTAGCTGTAACGTACATCGGTTTGGGTTCAGTGTACCTGCATTTCGATGTGCTCACTCATAGTAGCCGCCTTCTTGTGTTGGCACGGGCCCTCCAATAGCCGCTCGGTTCGGCCAGTAGTTGATACTGCCCTTGGTGATCCTGTGCCGCAAAGCTCCGTCGCGCTGGTGGTTCAAGACCGGGCAAACGGGGCGGTTGATTGGTAGCTCCTGCCAGTTGATTCCGAGCCTCGTTATCTGCGTGTCGAAGTACGAGAAGTTCCTTCCTTGCAACAGGGGGTCATCGCTGAGGCCGATCCCAGGGACGACGTGCGAGGTGCAGAAAGCGACCTGCTCCGTTTCGGTGAAGTACTCGTCGACGACACGGTTCAGCACAAGCTCGCCTATGACCTGCATGGGCACCAGCTCCTCGGGCCAGATCTTGGTGGCGTCCAGAATGTCGAAGTCGAAGTCGTTCTCTGCGGACTCGGGGATGACTTGGATTCCGAACGTCCACTTCGGGTACGCGCCAGTATCGATAGCTTCGTTGAGATCCTTGCGATGGAAGTCTGACACGCCGTTCCACTCAGTCAATGGTCTGACTCTGACAAGCTTCTAGAGGCGTACCAGGGTCTTGCCCGCATAGCTTGAGCGCTTCGTCCCACATCAGGCTGCATACGCCTAGCTCGGGCATGAAATGGAACTTCACGAAGTGTCGCTTGCCTTCCGCGTTCACCAGGGTATACGTGTTCACTCCGAAGCCCTGTATCATGCGGTAAGAGCGCGGAATCCCTCTGTCGGACATAGCCCACATGACCATATGCGTGGCTTGGTAGCATTTCAGACAAGTCTCACGAGCTCACAGCGTGTAATGCACACATACCTTCGGGCTGGAGTCCAACATAATCCCAGAAGTTGTTGTGCGCGCTCTGGCCTTGGGGCACCTCGTTGTGGGGTTCAGGCTTGACCGCATGCACGAAGTCCGGGAACTTGATGGCGTCCTGGATAAAGAACACGGGTATGTCGTTTCCGACGATGTCCCAGTTACCCTCCTGCGTGTAGAACTTGACAGCGAACCCTCTGACGTCCCGAACTGTGTCCTAACATTCATCGCCGATCAGCAAGGGACCCCTCGCGCCGAGTATATGCGTACCGCACTACCGCGAGAGCCTTGGACAGTACTAAAGCGCAAGAAGACCGGCGTCGTACGCGATGGGTCCGAGAGCACAGGTGCGTAGGTATACTTTGATGCACTGTTGTCGAAGACCTTGAAGTATCCATGAGCGGCAGCGCCTCGGGCATGAACGACTCGCTATATGCGTGGGTCAGCCGACTTCAAGAAGTTCAGACGCATACAGTCTACCTCTGGAATGCGCTCATGGTCGAAGCGGTGGATCTTCTCGCGACCGATCTACCAAGCAATTGGTCAATTAAAGGCCGCAGCCTGCGGGGCGACTATTGAGCGTACCTGATCCTCCAGCAGGGAGGGTCCGACATGGGCCTTGGTTTGCGCCTTCAGCCTGTGACATTTGTGAGTGTCGGCTCTACACGCCCAGGATCCGGAGGTAGCATATATGCGCCATTTCTACGGGCAACAGTTACCCGCGGTGAGGTACGCGCCTGGTATGCTCTCACAGATAGATCATGGCGACAGTACGCCAATGGATGTGCGATATTGGGTACGCATTTTTGTCCTGCCCGGGGTTGTATGCATATAATCACTCACCAGTTATCAGTGTCCGACACGAAGACACCATGGTCTGTCGTTAGGCTTTTGGTCGGCCTCTTCGATGGGTCTTGTATGTCTCTCTGCAAGTCTGCGATCTTGGCGTTATCGGTCGCCGCAGCCAGGACTGACTGGGCGGCGGTTTTGATTGCGCTGGCCATCATGGACGGGGTACGAGGGCAAGGAGCGAAACGGATGTCCTGGCGAGGCCGTGCCTTTATGTAGGGTGATCACAGGACGGAGAAGCATTGCAGCATGACAGGAGGTGAGCTTCTCAGTCATCCTGAACGTCGACACCTTCCTTTTTTGTAAACAGGTGCCCACATTCGGACGTGCACTCACCGATCGCCTGCAACAGGACGAACGTTCCTTGCCTTATGAGTACTCATTGCCCTATACGGGATGCCATGACATCACAGCGTGCCCTCGCATTTGGTGTCACAATTGCAGTGACAGACAACGTTCGGCCGCGAACTATTGTAGGGCCTGTCGACGTGCTTGAACGTAGAGCGTCTCTCTATGAAGAGCGTGTTCGTGTTTGTGAGCGTCCCACTTGAACATTTGAATTGTCATGACTACCTTCAACTAGATCTTTGGAGCGATGTTGGAAACGAGCAGATGCAAAAGAGACATAGGCGCTACATGTCTTCTGATCGACAGTAGACGAGAACGTGCCAATGCCGCCACAAGCCACAAAATAGCCCGAAATGGTAAGAACTGAACTCTGGAAGTTGAAATGCTGTTCACACAGCGGGATCGGCGAAGGCGGAATTTGGTGGATCCCGCCGCTGTGCAATTTCTGCGGAACCCGCCATTGGGAAGCTGGAACCCGCGCGGAGGCCCCTGTGGATTCCAGTGGTAGGCTGAGCATGTAGGGCGCTTACAATACCGTTTTGATCCTGACCGCCCAATCGGGCTGAACAGGCGAGGCGCGGGCCCAGGCTGCTCTGTCGCGGATTTAGGTATGCGGATGTCGCGCATCCGCATACCCGTTTCCGAGGGTCCAAAGTGTATATAAAGCGGTCGGTATGGCCATGGTTTTCGCAAGCTCATCCGCATACAGGACGTCGCCTACTCACATCAAAGCTGCACCATGCGTACTTCACCTCGCTCGCAATCTCTCTCCACCGACCGTGCAGGCATGGCGCAAGATGCTTCTGGAAAGCCACGCTCTTCTTCACTAGACCCCGCGGGCGCTGCACAGGTTGCAGCACTGCGGGGGATCCTCAAAGACCCTGCACCGCGCTCTCAACACCGGACTGCCTCGCCGGTTCGAGGCATCCTTAAGAAGCCGTCACTGCTCCCCGACGCTTTCACCCCTGCTTCTATCGACACTACGCACCACGATACTGCTCCACCTCATCGCAATGGGACTCCGCGACAGCGGCCTCCCTCCGATGCCGACGGGGAGTACACTCGCAGCCCGCACAGGCGCGCTACCTCCGTTTCCACGCGCAAATCCTCCCTATCGTCGCAGTCAGAGAGACCCTCGACGATGAAGTCCAATCTCAGTGGTGCACCTGCAAAGAAGGGTGGTGTGCAGAGCGTGCCGCGGCTGCCTTTCCAAATTGCCTACTGGAAGGATGTGCTGCCCGACCTCACCCAGCTGCTTCATGATCGTCGTGAACGCCTGGCGGATTACGTCGACCTGGATGTATTCCACGATCAGAAGAAATCCGAGCGCGAGGCTCGAGAACAGTATCTGAAGCACCAGGACGTCCCTGCCGTGACCGAGGACCCGAAGCCTGGTGAACGGCATCCCAGTAAGCTTTCGTTATGTAATTTTAGAGCTGTCATTTTGACCGCAGTCTTTCATTTTTTAGAGATCACCAACAGGCTTGTGGTCGAAGCGATGCAGATATCGGCGACCACGATTGTCATGAAGGGCTATCAGCACGACCTCCCTTCTATTGTGTACGAGTGTGTTGAGGAGCTCTACCGAACAGGTCAGCTCGTCGCGGTATCTGACAGTCTGCGTCAGTCTCACATTCCCCTCAGGCATCTACCACCGTAAACTCTTCCTCGAAACACCCGTCAAGCACAACGTTGACAGGATGCGCCGCATCTTTGACCGCGGCTACAAGCGGCCGCCAGGTGTGCGTATCGGGCCGCTCGCGAAGTATGCCACCAAGGACGTCTGCGGGCTGCTCGAGCACTTCTTGGAGCGCTTGCCCGATCCCATTGTCCCGCGCGACATCAACTACGGGCTCTGGTGCTGGTGCGTCAACCCCGTGCTCCAGCGCGAATGGGACATCCGCTTCCCGCCCGTCATCAAGCGGCGGCGGCGGACGATCCGGGGCGAAGTTCCGGAGATGGAGCACAAAATCATCGAGGATCCGAACCTTACCCCCGAGGAACGCCGCGCCGTCCGCGAGGAATTCGACGCGCCGCTCGTCGAGATCGCGCGGTACACGCTGCGGCTCCTCTCGGTCGAGCACCTGTCGCTGCTCGTGTACCTCTTCGACTTCTTCAAGTGCGTGATGGACCACCCTGAGAACGGCATGAATGCGGAATACCTCGGCGAGAAGTTCGGGTACATCCTGCTCGGCGGGACGAGCTACGCGGCGGGGCGCACGCTGATGATGTGGCTGCTCGAACGGTGGGAGAGGGTGTCGAAGGGCCTGCTGGACATCGCACCCCCTGGAACGCGGCGTTTCGTCTCGCACGAACCGGACATCAAGTCCATGCGCGCTGCGGAGGTGCGGAGGCGCAAATATGCGATCTCACCGCATCAGCCGTACGAACGCGTTCAAGCGTGCGGCGATGAGTCGTCCGACAACTCCTCGCGCACGTTCGTGAATAGTTATGAGGAGGGACGAGACAACGACGAAGGATCTGTCCTGGATTACTACTATTCAGAACACAAACACAAACGCGACGTCCACGAAACGCCCGCAGTCGGTCAAAGGACCCGCAAAGGCCCTCAGTCGAGGCGCGAGGACGAAGCTCATAGGCCTCGTCGGTTCGCTGATATAGGTCAGTCGTAACACTCTGCGTGACCTGGACGACGACGGGGCTGACAATGCATGGCCGTTTCACAGATGACGACGAGCTCGAACTCGAAATCCGAAAGCCTGAGAGCCAGTCTTTGCGGCGATTCCTGCGCAAAGAGCAGCGTCCGCGTAACAAGCGCCGCGACACGCTCGAGCAGGACTGTGACGACTACGGTAACTACTTCTGAGGTCATGAATCAAATAGTAACAGAGGAAACAATGTCTACGTCTGTACCACAATACAACTTCTATGATGACTCGGATGCGTCCAATCGATCTGAACATTCAAAATTCTGGACTGGGAACGGCTGTAACGGGTCGGTACATCAGGCTCCTCCTCATCCGGCAGGGGATAGAGGGACCTTTCGAGAGCGAAATACCGCTGTGCTTCTTGTCGTTTCTAAGTCCTGTGCAGTATGTATCCGGAGAATATTCAAGTGAGGATCGGGCGAGGATGAACCTGTTCCCTGCACGTGATCGCGACGCGTTTGATGGCGCACCGTACTCAGTGTCACTTCTTCCCGTCAGAAATGTGCTCGTTCACCGACTTTTTCTTGCCTACAACATTGTCGATGTCCTATCACTCGAAATACTATGGCAAATGTTGGTGCTAGCGCGGCGACTACGGCCGTGAAGTGTAACCTCACCGGCTGTCGCCGGTAGAGCTACGGTGACCTTGAGTAAACACGGTTGTGTGTGTTTGATAGCGAGGGTGTAAGTTGGTAGAGATGTAGCTGAAGGGAATGGGGTTGCTATGAGTGGTGAGTGATTCGTACTCAGTCTACTATCCCGCGAGCCTGACGTAGAGATGCTCTGGTGCAGCGCGTGGCCTGGGGAATTCTCGTCCTGCGTGACACCTCGCTTTGTCATGTCCCAAGTCCCCTCTGGGAACACAAAGCGAGCACTGGGATTGGTGGCCACTCAGGAACCACTTCGACGATGGCCACAGAAGGACAAAGGACGCTTTGACAATGTTCGAGGCCGAGTGGCACACCGAGTGGCATGCCCGATATAAAGGGATCACTATGCTGAATGTATGCCAATACCTCCCTCCTCCGTTTCTACTCGCTTTTACAGCAGAGACACTGATACCATGCATCGTGCCCTCTGTATCTCCGAGATCCTCCGCGAGGTCCTCATCTACGCCTCACAGCAGTGCATCCGAGACGCCACTTCCCAACGTGTATGTACATGGCACGCTTGCGGAGACGAGCTGTCCCATTGTTCAACCTCGTGCGCGTACAACACTGAAACGCATACACGTCCAACGCCTCGACACATGTTCCTGCTTGCAGTCGTGCTAAGCTGCAAGACATTCTCGAGCGTCGCGCTCGATTTGTTGTGGCGTGTCCTTGACTCGCCGGAGCCTCTTCGGCGATTGATGAAGTGCTACAACATCTCAGTACGTGATCTGCCCAGGTGTGCACAATATGACTCTGAATACATCCACAGGACGTGGAAGACGACGCTTTCCAGACATGCACGCGTTATCGAGCTTATGCTAACCGTGTCAAAGGCATACACTCCGGCGGCGATGTGTCTCACTACCGCGATGCTGCCAGGCGAGCAGGGGGTGAGTACCGGGAGGTCATTGTGATGAACGAAGCATCAAGACTGACACGCGCTCAGCACGCACCAAACAGTTTTTCACCCTCCCGAGACTCCGTTCAGTCCGTATTGACGTCACGTCTTCCTCCAAGTACCAACGTCCCTTCGGACTGCTCACAAACGCGCTCACCGACGTATGTCTTTCATTCGTCGGCAACTCGCGACACTGGTGTCGAGCCAGGGCGTCGAGCTACGTCGACAACTACCTCCAGTCGTTAACCAAACAGCCCTTCCTGAATACGCTGGAACTCGACTGGATCCCGCTCGTCCCGGACCCTGCGTTGCTTATCGGGCTTCCGATGCTGCGGACGCTGCGGGTTGCGCTGCTAGCGAATGTCGTCGAGGCGATCCCCTTCCTACACGTATTGCACAAGTCCCGCGTCTCCGATGTCCGCGTCTTCATCGAACAGGAGGACTGCGACATCCCTGTCGTGGACTACCACAGAACGAGTGTCGGGGGCTCCGTGGAACTCTACCTGAGCGGAAACCCCAGTGCGCTCTGCTTGGATCGCCTGATGGGCATCTTCCCGGAGGGCGAGCGCGCGACGGAACTGCACCTCGCCTGCGAGTTCGAGTGCCCCAATAACCGTGCGTTCGCAGAGTCGCCTCTGTCCAGCCCCGCCGTCGACGCTCTCTGCCGTGCGCTGCGCTGCGAGCGGAGTACCGCCGCCGTGGCTCTCCGCGCCCCTCCAGACCTCACTCGGTCGTCGTCCGACGGGTGGTTCACCTTCGCCGCGATACAGCCGCTGCTCCGACTACGATGCATGACGCGATTCGAGGTCAGCGCGAACGTCCGCTTCGAGCTCTCCGACGCGAACATGGACGCCCTCGCGCGCGCGTGGCCCGACCTCGAGGCGCTCGAACTCCGCTTGTACCACGACAGCCTGCAGGGCCGCGGCGTCCTACCGACGACGTGCCCCACCTTCCGCAGCTTGGTCTCGCTCGGTCGACACTGCCGCAGGCTGTGCGAGGTGCACCTACCATTCCGCGCTGACCTGGACGACTTGAGCTGCGAGGAATGGTCGGCACCACATGAGGCGAATCGGTCTGTTCGATGGCTCACGGTTGATGGCGGAGAGGTCTTGTGTAGTGAGGGCAAGGTGGTAGGCATGGCTCTGCAGCGGATCTTCCCGTGTGCGACGCTTGACACGCACAACGTCTTTGACATGGTGACATGGGATGGTATCATACAGGCGAAATTACGGTCGAAATTGAACACAGACATGTACAGACATTCAATCTAATGTAATGTTTTTGTCTGTTTCGTACTTTCTGCTCTCACAGTCAGGCTCCTCCCCATCCGGCAGGGGGGATAGAGGGACCAGTCGAGAGCGAAATACCATTGTGATTCTTGTCGATTCTAAGTCCTGTGTAGTATGTATCCGGAGATTCAAGTGAGGATCGGGCGAGGATGAAAACCTTTAGTGGGATGTGGCTCAGGTGTGGCGGTCGGGGCATCGGGGTACAAAACATTGTATTACAGCCACACTCTCGATGCTTCCCTCTTGCCCCCCCCCCCCTGGCGGATGGGGAGGAGCCTGGTTGATGAGTCGTAGTATTATAATTGTGCGCTGGGGCGCCAGTTCGGCTAACCGAATTGGTGTACTGCATCGACATGGTGGGAATGCGGACCTCTAGGGCAGATTGTCTGACATGTATCCGATGATCGCTGTCGCGCACCGCGTCGTGTTATGCGCATGCTGCGTGGCTAAATGGAACTCCTCCTCCTCCTCCTCCTCCTCCTCATGCCGCAATCGCTGGATACTATGTGATCACGTGATCGTGTTACAGTTGCGATCCCGTTCATGAGACATCGCAGGTCACCGACTGTCCTCTTTTCAGTGTCTTGTGACATTATCCATGTCATACTAATGTTCCGTCGCTCTCAGCCAGTCCTGTCAATTGGTCTGACAATCCACGCCTTTCAATTCACTGTTCTCGGCATGGTTCGGCTCAATCAGGAAAATATGTGACACGTGGAGAGCACACGCTATCCGAAGTGAGCATGGGACGCACTTGGCTCTGCTCTGCACTCCGACCACTGGCAAGTGCAAGGCCTTGCGCTCTGCAACCTTATGACTGTCGAGAACTAACAGGAAACCCTAGTGATCAACATCGGACATCAGGAGGGAAATATCCACAGGTAAACGCCACGCCACCACCGTGACGGTAAGTACATCTTTGGGGAGGCTGAGCCAATCGCGAAGGTATTCACTCGTTTCTCAGGTCAGTGCAACCGCGGCGTGATTCTTGGTGCTCCCCTGTCCTACTGTTGTATGTACATACCCATCTAAGGTGAACCGGTGCTGAAGCCATTCGCGACCACAATGACCGAAACGTACGTCGGTGCTCACAAAGTGCTGCACATCAAAATGACATCCCCAACCCGATCCACCGGCGAGCTATTATCCCTCAACAAGGACGTCCTCGAGGAGCTCGTATCGTTCCTAGCATCTCCAGATGCTCTCCGTCTCTCAATGACAGCGCGCGGCCTGCGCTCCATCGCGAAGCGCCGCTCGCTCGCCGACATCAGGCTACGCTCGACGGAGCGGGCGACGCTTTTCTGCAGGTACATGCTCGCAGACATCCCCGATCGCCTGCGATGGCTGCGCCGACTGGAAATCCACCTCGGCACCTTCTACGAGGAGCGCATTTCGCTCGCCATCCCGGGGCTCGTGCGCGTGCTGGCCCACGCGCCCTCGCTCAAGTCGCTCACCTTCGACGACGCGGAGGTCATGCTTGAATCCGGCATCCTCGCGGCGGCCGTGCGCATGCTCACGACGCTGGAGGAACTCAATCTGCGCAAGTACGGGCTCCTGGCCGTGTCCACGGTCCGCCGCCTGTGCAGCGACCTGCGCAAGCTCAGCCTTACCGGGATGCTGCCCACCCGCCGTCACGTCGTCCTCACGACGCTCTTGTGCCCGCCCAAACACTCGGAGCATATCACAGACGACGACCAGGCGGCAGTGCGCTGGAAGTCGATCCGCGAGCTCGAGCTCGAGGTGGCTTGTCCGACCCATTCGATACCCCACCAGGCGATCGTCGACAGCTTCCCGAACCTCATTCATTTCCAGTTCAACGTCACGGACGTGCAGACGAACGCCGACATACCAGAACCCGCTCTGACCCGCGCCGGATGGCCACATCTAGACTGGATGGGGGGCACGCCCTTGTCGCTGGGCGGCTTCAAAGGGCCCGTCAAGTGCCTCCGGTTGACGGAGGAACGGCCAGGCATCCTTCATGAACACGGAGGTGCGGTCGTGAAGGATCTTGACCCGGTCATGCTCTGCGTCGCGATGCCTCCCGAGCCCGACAGCCAGGTCTGGAAACAATTGGTCGAGCGGTCACATCGACTGCGCTACCTGCGCATTGAATTGTCCAACTCTGGAGAGCATGCGGCAGAGCTTGACGAAATGAGGGTAAGCATCGGATGTCTCCCGCGCTCTGATGATACTCAGACCCCTGGTAGGCGTACGTGCCCGCCGCGCTAGGCGATCTCGACATCGTCTGCATCGGCGTGGACATCACAGACCTCCAAGGCGGAGTCGTCTTCTCACCTCTCGTAGAGTCACTTGCACTGCAGTTGGCACAGTGCATCGACACCCTGCGGTACGTCTGCATCCGGGCAGGCGCGGCCTCCGCCGACTACGAATGGCACGGCAAGATTACATGGTGGAGAGTGATTGGCTCCAACGAGGGTCGGCAGGTGAAGAACGTCACGACTGGCCTCGGCACATACGTTGACAACTACCTCACTTCTGTCGACTTTGAGCAAACACTATCACTCGACGGTGAGTCCTCTGTCGGAGTCTGTACTGTCTGCGCTAATCGGAGGCTGGATCAGATGCGCTTCTCTTTCCTGCTAGTTAGGTGTCTGGGTCGGCGGCAAGATGAGTCGATCCCGGCGGCTGCGAGACAACAAGACCGGACGGATTTCGTGAGACTGGGAGTGTTGTAGTATGTAGAGGAGACAGGAGGTCTCTCCTGTCACACTCGGTCTCGCAGGGCGCCGACGTTCACGCGCACGCCTCCCGGGCGCGCAGGTCTGCTGCGTACCACTACGACAACGCTACACGGACTACGCCCCGCAGTCCTCGACACGAACACGTCCCGTTCGCGCACTCTCGCTGGGCACTCGTCCGACGCGCCGATCTCCAACTTCGCTCCCGGTGCTTGCGCAACTCGAAGCCCCGCGTCCGCGTCGGACACCAGCACGGCGGCCGATTCGACGCCCATCAATGCGGCCAGCTGAGGTACGTATTGGGCTGACCGGGATGAGAGCGCGCCGTCATGGATTCTCTCGCGAAAGTAGGCTCGCGAATGCTATCTCGCAGCGCCGGCAAACCTTCTGCGAACACCGACACCCCGCCTCTCCCTCACGTGGAATGAGACTACCGGCGGTAGCATTGAAGCTGCCAAACGCGGCCGAGTCGGTGAGCGCATTGCGACATATCAACCCTCGCCGCCCGCCCTCTGCGCGGTGTGCAGCATCGATGTCCGGGACGAGACACCCTGTCAAGTTTTGCTCGGTAAGTGGATCTCGAGCGCTGCTGATATACAACTCACCTTAAGGTCGAACCGCAGGGCCACCCGCACTAAACAGGGCGTCCACACCAGCTGACGCTCGACAGCTACGGACTGCCGCAGCATGCCCGCATGCTCTCGCTGAACCGGCGCAGGCGTCCGTAGGCGGCGTGCCTTCGCGACCACCCACGCACCTAGCCAATGTGCGCTGCATGCCTGGTCGACCAAGATGCGGTCCGTCGATCCGTCCGCTGGACTGCGGTGACGGCGGCTGAGGTGACGGGAATACTGAGGTCGCCAAACGCGGCCTCAGCGAGTGCATTGCGACCACCAACCCGCAACCTCGCCACCTGCCCTCTGCGTAGTCGATGACCGGCCCGCGAGCTTCGCGAAACCCATCATTCGACGTGTCCAGTCAGGTCTCCATTGGTAAGTCAGTCTCGGTTGCTGCTGATGTACAACTCACCTCATTGTCGAACACCAGACCCATCTCGGTGTTCGCACCAGCCGGCGCCGCTTGTCAGGCATGGGCAGACAGTAGGCATGGACTCGCGAGAACATACACTCGCGTGAGCGTGTGTCCCGCTGACCGGAAGGCCCTAGAGTGCGCCCAAGAGTGCGCCGTCTGCGTTATGGATACCGCCGCACCAGACTGACGCGTGCGTGCTCCAGAACTGACCGTGCTCTTCGTAGCGTGCAATCGGTACGAGGTCGGACTAGACGTGGGCTGGCTTGTGAAAGGTAGGGTACTCTGTCTTCGGTTCGTCAGCTCTGTGCGGCTGCGTACAGATGTTGTCGCACGTCTCACCTTGTAGAGGCCAGGCTATCCAGGCTGCATGCCCTGCTCGCACCTGTAGATGCCGAGGTTGGCGTGGCGAGGAACTGCGCGCGTAAGCAGGCCTTCGCCGCCGGAGGGAGACTTAAGCCTCATGATCAAATCCGGAGGGGTACCTTCGCAGCGAGTGTTAGGATCATCACGGCCGTGCAAGTGTGGCTGAGACACCGTAGCCGTGAGGGCGCGCTCGCGCTGAGCTCTGGTCGCGACGCGACGAGGGATGATCGATGCCGTCCGTGCCCACTACATCGTTCGTGGCCACATCACCGTGTTCGCGCCGTCTCCTGTAGCTCCAACCAGGGATGGTGCAGCACGTCGTCTTCATTGACCAGCGCGCGGGTTGGGGATGACTCGGACTGAGTCTTGTCCTCAGCGACCGGCGGCGTGCGGAAGTCTGAAAGGGCACACCAGGCTTGTCAACGTCTGTGAAAGAGCGGCTGAATTGAGACGACATACCTGCTATGAGACCAGGGAGGACATGTCCACGGTGGTGGGCGTGCTTAGGCCTGATCCCAATGGTGGTGGTCGGTCGTCATAGATTCACGACGGGGAGTGGCTGGCGGTACAGAACAATGATGACATGTACATATGAGGGTGATTCTTTACTGATGTCCCATACAATTTTGTGGCGACTGATGGTATGACTGTATCTGTTCCGTGTCTGTGTATGTAATAATTGCAATGTGAACATGTCAACTTAGTGTCTCGGTGATTCCCTCGGCAAATCAGACTGATCCTGGAATACTCTCGTTGCGAGACCTACATTCAGTGTACGTCATTGGACACTTATGTCTGATCCGTGGAGTTCATCAGTTGCTAACACTGATTAAGAGTCATCCGAGCTGTGGTTGTTATGTCCTTAGTAACTTCCAAGTAACTTCTCCCATCTTAGGTTACCCGGTGCCTGGGCATTCTCCGCTCACGGAACTGGACACTCAATCACTGCCGCCGGCAATGTCGGGATCCAGCCTCTGCAGTTACCCGCTGCCGCTCACACTTGTCCGAGTAAGGACATGCCATTGTCAAATTTGGCCAAATTTGTCAATGCCGTGTCCTCGCGTCGCACGATGTGAGCGGCTCAATGCCATCCAGCACGGCGGTCAGTCTGGGTCTCATGTGCCCATTATGAAGCTCCGAGTCTTCGTGTCTCAAGTCAAGTCACTCACCTCTGGTAGACTGTCCAGATTCGCACCACGCTGGAAACAAAATATATTTTGCACATGCAACTGATGCTCCGGGATCAATCACAGACAAGCAAGCCATACAGCCCAGAATGTACAAGAGGAGAGAATATACCGTCTACGTCGTCGTGGTGGTAAGCCGTAGATGGTAATAGATATGATCGCCCGATCGCCTGAGCGCCAAGTTGAGCTCAGGCGCCACCAGTTACGTTCCTTCCATCTACTGGTCTTTACAACATGTACTCAGTTGTCTGCCACAGACACATGCGCGACCGGGAGGATAGCCCCGTGCGTCTGGATACGCGCAGGAAGAGTCTGGTTATCACCGACCTGCGTCAATCAGAAAGATCAGGTCTCGACACGGCAATACTAGTAAGGACTCGGGCTTGCTAACAGAACTGGTGAGTTTGTTCAGTGAATGTCCATTGTCGTGAATGACAGGTTGTTGATGATATTACAGTGTCGGAAAACGAGCTATGAGGCTCGAGAAACCGTTCCCCAAGTCAGATATTGCCGGCGCTGTCAACGACTATTGTAACTTACTGGTACGCATGCGAGGCCTGTATTACCTGTCAGGAGACATGGAGATAGCCTAACGGATGCCATGTCCTCAGCCCGTATACAGGGCCGCGTCCGTGCAGCCTGTGTCTTTGCTTGGTAAAGTGGATTTCAGCTTTGCATGCATGAATTGATGCCCAATCGATCCAGATGGGCCTCTCAAAGTTCACCAATTTAGTGCACTCTTGTAATCGGTACGTGGCTCATAACGTATTTACCAATCTTATCATGATCTCAGGACGTATCTGGCAACGCTGTCAAGCGCTGTCGTCGCCCATCCAAGTTCCGCCCTGTACGGCCGCAGCAGCAATCGCGATCGCGTGTCTGACCATTTGCAGACAGATCCGGGCAGTCTCCAATTAGTGTACCTCCGAGGACAAGTCACCACTCGACGTCGGCGGCCGAAGACATGTGTGGTGATGCCGGCGAGCAACACGGTGATTTGGAGTTGGTCCTCCCGGTGCGCAATGGACAGCATCGTGCGCGTGTAGTGTAGCTGACGAGTGACTGGTTCTTGATGATATTACAGTGTCGGAAAACGAGCTAAAGTTGGGCTCGAGAAATCGCTCTCCAAGGTATGTACAGCCTGAATTCCGCTGCCCAGGATTATGGTACTTAATGGTACACACGGTCCGTACTCACACAGAGATAACCTGCCAGGCTCTGTGTCCTCTCTCAGTTAGTAGTAGCTCTCGGCTTCGCATCTTGAATGCACTAATTGATGCCCAATGCGATCCAGATTCCCTCAAAGTCCACCAAGCTAGCATGCTCATGTAATCGGTACGTGGCTCATAATATATTTACCAATATTATCCCACATTCGGCGACGTGTCGTTGCCCGCCTTTCGCATTAGTCCCATTCTGTACAGCGGCAATCATGAACGTGCGGGCTGCCGCTTGGCTCGGCAGTCGTTGTAGCAGGGAGGCGGTGACCAGGATGGCTTTGAGGTCGACTGCGGCGAGAGGGTATGAAATGTACCTATGACGGTGACTGTTTGTTATCCGTAGCGGCTGCGATAGTGCGATCTGTGAGCTTCAGGTGCCACGAGTCTGTTGTGCGAGAAACAGCGTTGAGAGCGCGAATGCGGACCAGTAGTAACTTGTAAGACATTTGTACGTGCGGAATGGGTGTCCAGGTACCCACAAATGATGATGTTACAGTGTCGGAGAACGGGCTACTATTGACTCGTTCTGATTGCTTCTCCCGGATAGTGTACTTGGTAGTCACCGCAGGACGTCGAGACGGCGACTCGACCGTGCAGAATGACGTCGGCGCCGATGTATTACCCTTATTCATTTGATGACCGAGGTAATGATGAGCAGAGAACATTGTCGTTGCCAGTGTTCACTGGTATGTCATACACATATTTGTATCTTGGTATAGTGTTTCGCGCGAGCGAATACGGTCTGAGAGAACATTGCGATAGCCGACCTTAACTCACAAATTGGCTCGTATGTCAAATACTGACTATCTTCGGCAACGGAACAGTGAAGTTAAATGGGCAATAATGACAGCGTTGATGGGGACAGAAGGGTTGGAACTGGCGAGCGAAAATGAAAGACGCACTTGTAGCTGGACTACCCGGGCCGGCGTGCATACGATGGCTCTTGGTTCGTTGACAGAGACGATCGCGCCGCTCACATAGCCTAAGTAGGGAAGACATGCTCGTCTTCGTTCGCAAACAGACCTATCGGTCTATACTGACTTTGCTGCGCCGGTCAATAGTTCGCACCGCCGAAAATTGGTTGACCGTAGCAAAGTGACTATATTTCTTCCCGGGCAGTAACATACAGTATTTCGCGAATGTACTATACCTTGCTGTTGACCTGTGCCCGGCGAACTGTCCCGAAAGCTGCCCCGTACTCACTGCACATCTCTGTAACCGTACCCAGTGCTGCTTCCGTCGTCCTCTGGCCTATCCGTCTACTTGTCTGATCCCTCGGCCTGTCCGTCCGACTCGTGCGTAGAATGTTCAATATTGCAGTCACCGTACAGGTACTACCTAGCCGTCGGTGCAGGCTTATTCACTGGGGAACACGCGAGCGCACTGTGAGGCACCTGCTCGCGAACTGACGACTCTCGTCCTTCGCCGGGTAGCCTTCTCACCGCTTGCCAACACACCCACTTTCCCGCCCCGGTCGGTCCACGCGACGGCTCGACTCCCGCCGCACATCATCTGCCGAGCCGCGGGCAAGATGTCTAGATGTCCATTGTTAACATACGTATCGCCGCTCAGCGAGATCGTCTATCAACCGGCATCCCGCCAGTCTGGAACTGGAACACCGCCCGCTGGTTCGGGGATCTTCACGCACCAATGCACACCTTACGAGGTGTAGGTACTCGCACTGCGTTGTATTCCACGTCTCGCGATGTCCATCGCGCTGCCTCGGTCGCGACAACTGCGGTGGAGCGTGCAGCAACTTGCACGACCTGGTCGCGCAGCGCGGCCTCATCCCCAATGCGCGCATCCGGCCGCCGTTGATTCACGACTCGCGAGTGTTCCCGTCGGCCCTTGTCATCGCGCTTTGAGTGCGAAAATTACGTGTCCCGGTTGCGTGACAGCCCACAGCCGAGTGTCCATGTACACAAGTGACTGCACCCGCCGCATCAGAGGCAGACGAGCGTCACGGTGGACGCGGACGCGCAATTTGGTGACTCCCGAACCACGCGGAATTCCATGTCGCTCAGCGCAAACGTGCAGCCGCACGACGAGGGGATGCCAGGGCACCGACACTGCGCGCCGAGACACGACTCTGCGAGCCCATCTCGACGTGCAAGGCCCAGTGCGAGCATCTGGCCTGCGCGTGTGGTCCGTGCAGGAGCAGGCCGCCCGCACAGACTGCGATCAGCACGCACGACGCATCGTTGTGTCGGGCGATCGACTCGCAGGCTGTACGGGCTGCTGCCGTCATGTCGCGCGCGGCGTGGTAACGAACGAGCGCCGCACACGGACGCGCGCCCGTGGCAGGGTCCTGTCGGCTAGGGATCCTCGCGAGAATTACCAGGGCGGGGTACTATGATTCCAACAGAATCATTGTGTCCGGCGACACGTCACGATCGGCGGCTCATGCGCGGTCGATGGAACGGCTGCGTGGGATGCCGGGCGCAGGACGAGGATAAAAGGGCAGGCCGTTGGTGGTTCCACCTTGTCCTGCGTCTTCGTCTCGTCCTGTGCATTGCGAGGTACGGTAAGTGTGAGCCACCTTCGTCGTACGATGTGCGTTGGTAACACGTTTGTTCTTGAGGTGTTCAGGTCGGTGTGCGGCGTTCGCACAATGCGCTGGGGCGCGGTCGTCGGACGCGTGAGTATGTCATCGCAACGCGAACACAGAGTACTCACCTGACTGCGACGTGCCGCACGCACCTGGTGCGCTGCGTGCTGAGAGTCCGGCGGCGTGTGCGGGAACATACGTGGCACAATACCCTGCGATGCGGTCGTGCCGGTACGTAGCATCGTTGTGCCGTCGAGACACCGCTGACGAGTTCTTTGCAGGGTGGTTCGCGAGGCGCGTGTTCCGTTGATGGAGCGAGCCGCTCTCGTCGTACATAGGGCGGCCTGGTTGGCGGTGAGCGTGAGGGCGCGAGCCGCATGGGGACCAGAGGTAGTGTAGTGAGTGTGTACGTAGTGTATCGTCCGCTTGTCCGGGCGTGTCGAATTGCGCTGCACAGCGACGCTGTCTGTTGTCGCAGCGATGGGCGGCGCGGAGATCGCATGACCGTGTTCGACCACCGAGGTCGCGCTGATGCCCTCGCCCTCCCCGCATCGTTCTCCCGCTCCCTCTGGCCATCCTCATCCTCGCATTCCCGCCCCGTTTCCTTCCACTATCGTCTGTGCTCGACCCGGCTCCTGCGTACTCTAGGGCTGTGTCGGGCGAGGGCACACACGGTAGTGCTGGACGCGTGGGTGCGGTGTAGCGTGCTGGACGACGATAGCTGGCGATAAGAATGAGCCGGCCATGATCCGCGCGACGACGTACGGTGCAGAGCGTCGCGTCGCGCCACGTCCGGTGCACAGACTTACCTCGGGCGGCATGGTATAGCTTTTCTCTGTGCCAAACGGCGGTGTGTGGCGACGTCAGCGGGGCGCGATATGACTGCCTTTCGGGCGACTTGGCTGGGCGGCACAGAACACCGCGCTGCGCTGTGTCCGGTGCACAGATCTGTGTTCAACGAGACGGTGCAGCGTTGCACAAGTGCTGAGCACGTATGTGATGCGGAACGGCGATGTTCCGCGACGTCGGCGAGATGGCTGCCTTCGGGCGACTTGGCTGGTCGGCACAGAATGCGGCGCCGCACCACGTCCGGGGCACGAAAGAGTGTCGAGCTGCCCGGGAGAGCTTTGCGCGAGGGCTGAGTGCACGCGTAGTGCGGAACGGCGAGGTTCCGCGACGTCGGCAAAGCGGGTGCGGTGACTCGGGGACGCTTGTAGCTGGAGCGCAGAGAACACGGCGCCGCGCCGCATCCCGCGCACGGAATGCCTTCGGACAACTTGCAGAATGTCCACGCGTGTGCTGGGGATCGTCCCATGTCGTTCCTCGAACGGTCCTCGACGCGACGGATGCACCCGGGGGCGGAAGTGGATCGGGGCGGACACGTTGACGGAGTGTTTCTCGGGATGAATGCGCGCGAAGACGCGGTGAATACGTAAAACCCACATACCTCGACCGTTCGTGCACCAAAACCACGACTCTGGGGTGTCTTCCGACGCGTCTCGGGTGTGCGCGTCGGCTGGTGGAGGCGGCGAGGGCGGGAGAGCAGCGGGGAAGGGGCAGGGCGGGACGAGGGCGGCGGACACGACGCGCGAGGACGCGGGACGGACGGTGCGTGAGTGCGTCGAGGCGGGTGCACGGGTGCACTGGAGAGAGGTCGACAGACAGCCAAAACGCGCCATCGACGCGGTCTGACCGAGCGCCTATATTGGCCCATGACGGGGCCTCTCGCTGGCGTCCTCACCGACTGCTGCGAGGTTCCTCTGTCGGTATCTGCATGTTGTTATCTATGTCATACCAGTCTTCCGTCACTCTCAGCCAGTCCTGTCCAACCCACTTTCTCGGCATGGTTCGGCTCAATCAGGAAAATATGTGACACGTGGAGAGCACACGCTATCCGAAGTGAGCATGGGACGCACTTGGCTCTGCTCTGCACTCCGACCACTGGCAAGTGCAAGGCCTTGCGCTCTGCAACCTTATGACCGTCGAGAACTAACAGCAAACCCTAGTGATCAACATCGGACATCAGGAGGGAAATACCCACAGGTAAACGCCACGCCACCACCGTGACGGTAAGTACGCCTTTGGGAGCCAATCGCGAAGGTATTCACTCGTTTCTCAGGTCAGTGCAACCGCGGCGTGATTCTTGGTGCTCCTTGGTCCTGCTGTTGTATGTACATACCCATCTAAGGTGTACCGGTGCTGAAGCCATTCGCGACCACAATGACCGAAACGTACGTCGGTGCTCACAAAGTGCTGCACATCAAAATGACATCCCCAACCCGATCCACCGGCGAGCTATTATCCCTCAACAAGGACGTCCTCGAGGAGCTCGTATCGTTCCTAGCATCTCCAGATGCTCTCCGTCTCTCAATGACAGCGCGCGGCCTGCGCTCCATCGCGAAGCGCCGCTCGCTCGCCGACATCAGGCTACGCTCGACGGAGCGGGCGACGCTTTTCTGCAGGTACATGCTCGCAGACATCCCCGATCGCTTGCGATGGCTGCGCCGACTGGAAATCCACCTCGGCACCTTCTACGAGGAGCGCATTTCGCTCGCCATCCCGGGGCTCGTGCGCGTGCTGGCCCACGCGCCCTCGCTCAAGTCGCTCACCTTCGACGACGCGGAGGTCATGCTTGAATCCGGCATCCTCGCGGCGGCCGTGCGCATGCTCACGACGCTGGAGGAACTCAATCTGCGCAAGTACGGGCTCCTGGCCGTGTCCACGGTCCGCCGCCTGTGCAGCGACCTGCGCAAGCTCAGCCTTACCGGGATGCTGCCCACCCGCCGTCACGTCGTCCTCACGACGCTCTTGTGCCCGCCCAAACACTCGGAGCATATCACAGACGACGACCAGGCGGCAGTGCGCTGGAAGTCGATCCGCGAGCTCGAGCTCGAGGTGGCTTGTCCGACCCATTCGATACCCCACCAGGCGATCGTCGACAGCTTCCCGAACCTCATTCATTTCCAGTTCAACGTCACGGACGTGCAGACGAACGCCGACATACCAGAACCCGCTCTGACCCGCGCCGGATGGCCACATCTAGACTGGATGGGGGGCACGCCCTTGTCGCTGGGCGGCTTCAAAGGGCCCGTCAAGTGCCTCCGGTTGACGGAGGAACGGCCAGGCATCCTTCATGAACATGGAGGTGCGGTCGTGAAGGATCTTGACCCGGTCATGCTCTGCGTCGCGATGCCTCCCGAGCCCGACAGCCAGGTCTGGAAACAATTGGTCGAGCGGTCACATCGACTGCGCTACCTGCGCATTGAATTGTCGAACTCTGGAGAGCATGCGGCAGAGCTTGACGAAATGAGGGTAAGCATCGGATGTCTCCCGCGCTCTGATGATACTCAGACCCCTGGTAGGCGTACGTGCCCGCCGCGCTAGGCGATCTCGACATCGTCTGCATCGGCGTGGACATCACAGACCTCCAAGGCGGAGTCGTCTTCTCACCTCTCGTAGAGTCACTTGCACTGCAGTTGGCACAGTGCATCGACACCCTGCGGTACGTCTGCATCCGGGCAGGCGCGGCCTCCGCCGACTACGAATGGCACGGCAAGATTACATGGTGGAGAGTGATTGGCTCCAACGAGGGTCGGCAGGTGAAGAACGTCACGACTGGCCTCGGCACATACGTTGACAACTACCTCACTTCTGTCGACTTTGAGCAAACGCTATCACTCGACGGTGAGTCCTCTGTCGGAGTCTGTACTGTCTGCGCTAATCGGAGGCTGGAATATTGATTACAGATGCGCTTCTCTTTCCTGCTAGTTAGGTCACAGGGAAAAGCGGCATCCGCTGTCCACGCACGCAGCCGGGCGTAGTCCACGCGGAGTAGGTTTTCCAGAAAGTATAGGAACCCCGAAGTTATGTTCAATGTATGAGAATCGTCGGTCACTGCTTTTGTTTGTGTATCTCGCGTCTCACGATACCATGCTGCCATATCACCCACTCTTGTCGCATGCTCCACTTAACGACGAACGATCTGCGTTGTAACGTAGTCGAAATGTAATGTAGCAATGAACGATACCAAGTACTGCGAAAAGATGTACATCCCCGTGCATACGAGAGACCAATGGGATCCGGGAACCAACGCTCTCCCATGATCTGGTTAGTGATTTGCACGGCGACATTGTGTCTGAACAGTGAACGAGTGAAGGAGGTTCCATGGCCGTGACGGCCTCGATCAGGCTTTCATCCGCGCGCGAGTTTAGCGCAGTGTCACGGATGCCCCCGACCGTTCGATCCCATACATCTTCACAACGTCTTCATCTCTTGATCAAGCACTCCTCCTGAGAGAATGTCATTATCTCTAGAGTTATAGCTGTAAGATATTTGCAGCACACTCCATAAGTACAGGACATTACATACGGCCCGGCGGGATGGTCGGTCACGTGGGAAGCGCGCGAGTTCGCGTCGCGAGTCGCGCGAGTGGCCACTGCTGGCCACTGGCGACGCCTGTGCCCAGCGTTCCTTCTCCTTGCACACCACCATCACCTTCTACTCTATCTCCTGCGAAGGCTTTCTCTGCATCTCCAGTAAGCAGACAAGTCATGCGCAGATAGTATGTATGACGGTCGTGCTCACTGAGACGCTCGGGCGTCGCAGGTCCTTGCAGCTTCAAGCCCACTCGTCGCGCTATTTCAGTGTATATATGCGCGCCTGTGACCTCTAAATCATATCAGGCTTGGTCTCAGAACTGTGTATACGTCCGAGAACAGCTCCAGGTGAGTTGGTATGGTCGGGTCCGTAGGAGTTATCAGTCGCTCAAGGCTTCCCATTGCTTTCGCTTAGTGTCGTAAACCCATTTGCCACTTCTTCCTCAATGCCCAACCCCTCAGGGATACTGGACGTAGAGCGTTCGTCCTCTCCGGATTCAGTGGACCTTCCAGACGTTTCGCAACTTATCGGCGCAGAAACCCGGAAGTCGGAGCAAATGGATGAAGGGAATGGCTCCGATGGGGTGTCATATGCTGGAGACGGTCTGGAGAAGATGTTGGAGGACGAAGGCGTCGACACCAAGATGAACTGTCAGCAGGAGCCTGAGAACACCGATATACAACGACAGGCGTCCCCCCGAAAGTCCACTTCTGTTGTGCGCTACAAATCCAAAATGAAGTCTGCTAAGACGGGGCCTGTCTCGGGTTCATCGTCTCAGAAAAGTTCCACCCCAGCAGTGAAGCACACGACGAAGAAGCGAAAGCGGCAAGGGCAAGATGAAGCTGTGGCCCCGACGCCGTCTAAGTCGCGCCGCTCGGACGGAGCTGCCTCCACCCCGCCGCCCTCCGACCGAGGTCCAGCACCAGCACCCCCAAACTCCGGTACTCAGGAGACCGTCTCCTTGACACCGAAGCCCAAACCAAAGGTACGATTATTCTCAGCACTCTCAAACTATTGCCAATGAACCTGCAGATCAAGAAACCTGTCTCGTCAACCTCCGAGCAAAACTCCATCAGTGCTTCGCAGCCTGCACGGCTTCCGTCAATGATGCCGATCCCTTTGGCCGGGCCGGACGTTCCAAAACCATCCACGCAATTGTCGGTGAGTTGTACGCATTATATTTAACAATGCGGAGGAGTCTAGGCAATGGTAATATACTTATTTGTATGCTAGACAACGAAGCCCAACCGTGCCCTCGCCAAGTCCAGTCGCAGCTCGACGTTCTGGTACCTCGATGGCTCTGTCGTCGTGCTCGTCGAGAGAACCCTCTACAGGTTGCATCGTTCGCGCCTAACCGTCAACTCAACGTACTTCGCCCGCCTATTCGGTGGCGCGAACAGGCAAGGCGATACGGGCGAAGGAAGTGACACCGATTCGGACATCGTCGAGGTCCCAAACCCGCGCTCGGGCACTCTTCTAGAAGGGGAGGTCATCGACAGCTGCCCCGTCTACAGGGTGACAGGCATATCGGCGGAAGACTTTGAGTGTCTGCTGAATGCCTGGGATTCGGGTATGTAAGTGTGGCACCCTTCGTTGCAGTTGTGCCCGACTGAATGCACTCCAGCGCCCTCGCACACTCCAAGCCGCCGTTCCTGACGATCGCGTCCTTACTGAGGGCTGCGCACACTCTCGGCTCCGAGGCGGTCCTATCGTTCGCAAGTCGTGAGTTCACAGACGCCTGGCCGGCCGGCTTGAGAAAACTCGAGCCCTCGCCGACGGACGACCAGCAAAACTTCGCGAGGGAGACTATCAAACTCGCTCGGCGGTGTAACATCCCTTCGGTCCTGAAACGCGCGTTCTACGAGCTGCTCCGTTCACCGGGCTTCATGCAAGTGGATGACAACACCAATCTGATGGGTGATGATGAGTGGGCGCAAGATCCACAGCGGGCCTTGTCCTACACTGACCTCCTCCGCCTGATCCGTGCCCGTGGGCATCTGCAGCATGCATGGGTCAAGGCTGCCCAACCACCTATCCCCTCAAGCTTGCCTTGTCATCTGGAGGCCATCCCGGAGGTCAACCTCGATGAGGCCCAGAAACCTGTAAGGGATGGCTGTCGTGCTGCCCGTAACAAGAGCGCAACCTGGTGGATGGAGCAAGTCATCCAGGCCCCACTCTTCGAACAGGGCCTACTAGATCCCTTCACAGCCATGGAGGAACTATATGAGGTTGATTGGGCAGAGCTGGGATTTTGTGCGGGCTGTGTGAATGCGAGGACGGAGCAGTGGGAGGAGGAGCAAGTGAGGCTTTGGGATGAACTGGATCAGTGGCTGGGATTAGCATTGCCCAAGGACGGATAGGAGTCAGAGGGTGCCTGTTTTGTGTGTACATGAAGATGCTACTGCTCTGCTTTCCCCTCGAAAAATGTTGCTAGACTGTTATAAATTGTGGGATGACTGAGAGCAGAAAGTACGAAACAGACAAAAACATTACATTAGATTGAATGTCTGTACATGTCTGTGTTCAATTTCGACCGTAATTTCGCCTGTATGATACCATCCCATGTCACCATGTCAAAGACGTTGTGCGTGTCAAGCGTCGCACACGGGAAGATCCGCTGCAGAGCCATGCCTACCACCTTGCCCTCACCACACAAGACCTCTCCGCCATCAACCGTGAGCCATCGAACAGACCGATTCGCCTCATGTGGTGCAGACCATTCCTCGCAGCTCAAGTCGTCCAGGTCAGCGCGGAATGGTAGGTGCACCTCGCACAGCCTGCGGCAGTGTCGACCGAGCGAGACCAAGCTGCGGAAGGTGGGGCACGTCGTCGGTAGGACGCCGCGGCCCTGCAGGCTGTCGTGGTACAAGCGGAGTTCGAGCGCCTCGAGGTCGGGCCACGCGCGCGCGAGGGCGTCCATGTTCGCGTCGGAGAGCTCGAAGCGGACGTTCGCGCTAACCTCGAATCGCGTCATGCATCGTAGTCGGAGCAGCGGCTGTATCGCGGCGAAGGTGAACCACCCGTCGGACGACGACCGAGTGAGGTCTGGAGGGGCGCGGAGAGCCACGGCGGCGGTACTCCGCTCGCAGCGCAGCGCACGGCGGAGAGCGTCGACGGCGGGGCTGGACAGAGGCGACTCTGCGAACGCACGGTTATTGGGGCACTCGAACTCGCAGGCGAGGTGCAGTTCCGTCGCGCGCTCGCCCTCCGAGAAGATGCCCATCAGGCGATCCAAGCAGAGCGCACTGGGGTTTCCGCTCAGGTAGAGTTCCACGGAGCCCCCGACACTCGTTCTGCGGTAGTCCACGACAGGGATGTCGCAGTCCTCCTGTTCGATGAAGACGCGGACATCGGAGACGCGGGACTCGTGCAATACGTGTAGGAAGGGGATCGCCTCGACGACATTCGCTAGCAGCGCAACCCGCAGCGTCCGCAGCATCGGAAGCCCGATAAGCAACGCAGGGTCCGGGACGAGCGGGATCCAGTCGAGTTCCAGTGTATTCAGGAAGGGCTGTTTGGTTAGCGACTGGAGGTAGTTGTCGACGTAGCTCGACGCCCTGGCTCGACACCAGTGTCGCGAGTTGCCGACGAATGAAAGACATACGTCGGTGAGCGCGTTTGTGAGCAGTCCGAAGGGACGTTGGTACTTGGAGGAAGACGTGACGTCAATACGGACTGAACGGAGTCTCGGGAGGGTGAAAAACTGTTTGGTGCGTGCTGAGCGCGTGTCAGTCTTGGTCCTTCGTTCATCACAATGACCTGCTGGTACTCACCCCCTGCTCGCCTGACAGCATCGCGGTAGTGAGACACATCGCCGCCGGAGTGTATGCCTTTGACACGGTTAGCATAAGCTCGATAACGCGTGCATGTCTGGAAAGCGTCGTCTTCCACGTCCTGTGGATGTATTCAGAGTCATATTGTGCACACCTGGGCAGATCACGTACTGAGATGTTGTAGCACTTCATCAATCGCCGAAGAGGCTCCGGCGAGTCAAGGACACGCCACAACAAATCGAGCGCGACGCTCGAGAATGTCTTGCAGCTTAGCGCGACTGCAAGCAGTAACATGTGTCGAGGCGTTGGACGTCGTGTATGCGTTTCAGTGTTGTACGCGCACGAGGTTGAACAATGGGACAGCTCGTCTCCGCAAGCGTGCCATGTACATACACGTTGGGAAGTGGCGTCTCGGATGCACTGCTGTGAGGCATAGATGAGGACCTCGCGGAGGATCTCGGAAATACAGAGGGCACGATGCATGGTATCAGTGTCTCTGCTGTGAAAGCGAGTAGATGCGGAGGAGGGAGATATTGGCATACATTCAGCATAGTGATCCCTTTATATCGGGCATGCCACTCGGTGTGCCACTCGGCCTCGAACATTGTCAAAGCGTCCTTTGTTCTTCTGTGGCCATCGTTGAAAGTGGTTCCTAAGTGGCCACCAATCCCAGTGCTCGCTTTCTGTTCCCAGAGGGGACGTGGGACATGACAAAGCGAGGTGTCACGCAGGACGAGAATTCCCCTGGCTACGCGCTGCACCAGAGCATCTCTACGTCAGGCTCGCGGGATAGTAGACTGAGTACGAATCACTCACCACTAATAGCAACTACATCCCCTTCAGCTACATCTCTACCAACTTACACCCTCGCCATCAAACACACACAACCGTGTTTACTCAAGGTAGCGCTACCGGCGACGGCCGGTGAGGTTGCACTTCACGTCCGTAGTCGCCGCGCCAGCACCAATATTTCCCATAGGATTTCGAGTAATAGAACATCGACAATGTTGTAGCCAAGAAACCGTCGGTGAACAATCGGTGAACGAGTACATTTCTGACGGTAAGAGGTAAGACGACGGACTGGTTTGGGTTCGGGACTCGGAGGTGAGTGCGCCAAATGTAGGCGCCAGGAACGAAGCTCTTGCACAACATGCGCCAACAAACGCGTCGCGATCACGTGCAAGGAAGAGGTTGCTGCGACGCGTCGTAGACTAGGATGGTCACCGCCCGAAGCCATTCATAGCCGAAGGCGACGTATACGTCATATTTTTAGGGAGCCTTTCCCGGATTTCAGACCTACTTACGACCTGCCTACAACCACAGTTTGTCTCGTCTCTCGTCCTCCCCCAATATGTAGCTGACCCACTGCTTGATGCCACAACTTGACGTCTTCAGCGTCCAGTTGCTTCAAGTTTGGATCAGAGTACGTAGGCGATGCCGCAGCACCCCCGGACCATCCCAACTCGAGCCTCTAGCGCACGGACCCGTGGAAATATTCGTGTTTAAATCATGGAAGACAGTAAATACTGTACCGCTGTGACGCGAACTACGTGTTACTTATTCGAATGCTGAACGTTGCTGGCGGGCTCTAGACCACAACGCTTACAAGGAAGTACAAGAACAGCCACGCGTGTTGCGTCTCCGAGCGTTCAGTGGGTTGGGATGACGCACCACGGGGGTACACTGTGATGTCATGGCATTCCATATTACTCGTGGAGCAACGTTCGGCCTGCTGCTGGGTGAACCATTGGGCACCTCAGGCTGCCTACATAAATGGAAGGTGTCGGCGTTCGATATGACTCAGAAGCTCGCCTCCTGTCATGCTGCAATGCTTCTCCGTCCTCTCACCGACGTTTATAAAGGCGCATCCTCACCGGGACATCCGTTTCGCTCCTTGCCCTCGTACCCCATCATGGCCAGCGCAATCAAGACCGTCGCCCAGTCAGTGCTGGTCCCAGCGACCGACAAAGCCAAGATCGCAGACTTGCAGAAAGACATACCTACGCATATAGCGAGTCGTACATGCCCGAGGCGCTGCAGCTCATGGAAACTCCAAGCTTCAGGTCTGCGACAACAGTGCATCAAAGTATACTTACGCACCTGTGCTCTCGGACCCATCGCGTACGACGCCGGCCTTTTTTCGCCTCAGTATTGTTCAAGGCTCTCGCGGTAGTGCGGTACGCATATACTCGGCGTGGGCCGCTTCGCGCTATTCCACAACACTGGCAGCATCCTTGACTCCGCTCTTCAGCAAAAGCGCAAGGATCTCATGCCAGGAGACATCGTGGGCGGTATCGGAGGAGTTAGAACCAGCCTAAATGACGACGGGACCGAGACTCCCCTTCGCCTCCTCCCTCGGCGGCCCGTGGGTGAAGAAGCGGGCAGAGTCGACGGACGACCGAATCTTCCGAGCCTTGATCAGGTCACGAATCTGGGGACCTACAGTGTCCCAGACACTATTGAGCGGGGTGTCGAAAACCACGCGGAGCGACTGGGCGGGGATATGGGCGTGTCGGTCGACGGGCTTGAGGAAGAGCGTAGTGAGGGAGTCCGAACGGTAAACGAGTTCCGGCGCGGGTGTTCGCCGTGCCTCTCGTACTCCTCGGGGCCGTAATTGGAGGGATCCGGGCAACGCTGGCGAGAGTGAAGGCGGGGAGATTAGACGCCCAATCGTGATGCCGTCCGCTCACGCCGGGCCCGTATTTGGTCAATTTTGGTGAAGTGGAGGAGGAGGAGGAGGGGGGTCCATTTAGCTACCGGCCGATAGCGCACGCGCGTCTCGACTTTCAGGAACAGTCAGGAACGAGGCCTTTGCACAACATGTCCAAACAACTCCCAGAGGTACGTCGAATCCTTTCTCTCTTTGTGTTCTCTCTCATGTCCACAAAATATCTAGCCATTTGTACGGGTTGTTCAATCGGCTCTGGGGCTCCGGAGCTTTACAGTATAGAGGGCAATACCGAGTGCTGAAGAGTGCTCCTTTCCAGGTACGCAGTCAAAAGGATAAGCCACCGCGCGGGCCGGCTGCCAAGAGCGAGCAGAGCCTTCAAGCTTCAAGCTTCAAGCTTCTGTCAAGTTCCGCCAGCTCGAGCGTTCGGAGCGGGTGTCCATGAAGTAAGATGAGTCTCCAGCAGTTCCTTGTCCAGTCATAACACATTTCTTGATCCCCAATGCATTCTCAAGCCGCGTCACTAACATAGAAACCGACGTGCTGCCTGAGTTGGTAAGTCGTCGTCTCAGGCTCTCAGCCTCCTGAACTGCAGCGATATCTCAGTGACCACTCTTCTGCACAGGCTGGTACGTTCCTGGCCCTATGCTGGCTCATACGGCCAATGCTTGGCCACTGCTTGTCCTTTATGTCCTTCCCAAGTCCTTCCCACCTGGAGGCGCTGTCACAAAGTAAGTTACGGGTCATTGCGTCATGGTCTCGTGCCACATTCGTGATATCACGAGGGATGCTTGAGGGACGCTACCATCATTTTCCCGCCGGCCGCGATTATTGAGGCCTGAGGCTCGACGCGACCCCTCGCACATGGGCTACCGGCGCATGGGCATAGTCGACGAGCCCGTGTATATCATGGCCTATGTTGCGCCAGCTTCGACGCGGTCGCTCACCTCGCCCATTTCTCGACAATGCTCGGTGCGCTTCTCGTACTCGCCTTCTTGCCGACGTTCAGCTGGGCCCATTGGTCAAGCGGGCCGTGGCGCACCAATGCGACGTACGTGAACGACAACTCCTCCGTCGCGGCGGACCCGTATGTACGTTGGGATGCGAACACCGCCGCATACTGGGCATATAGCACCGAGGGCGCGGACGACGGGTGGTACTACGGCATCTACACTTCACCTGACTTGAGTACCTGGAGCAAGATCCCCGGTGGCGCGATCAAGAACGACTCGGCTAACGTATGGGCTCAGGACTGGTTCTGGGCCCCAGAGTGCTACTTCAATGAGAAGACGGGGTGGTATTTCCTGTTCCACGCCGGTCGATATACCGAACCAAAGCTAGTGGCTGAAAACTTCAAGTGAGTTCAATATGTCGTCCCTTTTTCTCTCACCTGAGTATTGGACAGATACCCAGACTTCGAGGAGGCTAGCAAAATCGGTGTAGCCGTATCACGCTCGCCTGCTGGGCCCTTTGTCGAAATCGCGGACAAGCCAATCGATTACTACCCATTCGACCCGGAATACCATGACATTAACCTCCTCATGTCTCCCCCGTACCTCGTCCCGCCAGCCTCGCTCGACATCGGTGACACCGCGCCGCTAGGCACTTATATCCCCTCGATCGACCCCAATGTCTTCTGGGACGACGACGGCTCGATCTGGCTCTTCTTCTCTCGAAACGCGTACCGGAATTGGGTGTGGAGTGACGAGTTCGACAGGTACATCGAAGAGAGCAACATCTACGCTGTACGGCTGGATGATAAGTGGTGGCATGACCCCCACGCGCGTACGTTGCCCGCGGTACACGAGAGCTTCAGGGATGTGCATAAGGGCCAGCCAGAGGGATGGGTGGACTCCGTGAACTCGAGCTATCCGGGGCCGACGAGGAAGGATGGTTCTGTGCCCGTCATCTCGTACAAGTTGCAACCGCAGGTCAGTCACTTCAATACGACGAGTCACACGAATTGACCCTGAGGCTTCGCGCCAGGCTTGGGAAAATGCGCACGTCAACGACCACGTAGCGAGCAATGGTACACTCAAGAATCGTCGCTGGTCTGAAGGCTCTACGACCATCAAGCGTTACGACAGCTTTGGTCAGCCAGTCTACTTCTTGACATACAGCGCGAACAAGTGAGTAAATACGGACTCTTGCGTCTGCGGCATCTCATATCGCCCGGCTAGCTACGAATCACCGGACTACGGCGTGGGCTACGCGTACGCGCACTCCGTGGCAGGACCGTACTACAAGAGCGGCTCGAATCCCATCCTCTCGCAGGATGCATCTCGTATGTCCTGCCAAAACATTGACTCACCAGACTCTGACCCATCTCAGGTGGCGTCTACTCGACGGGGCACGGTTCTATCCTCGCGTCGTCCACCAATCCTGCCGAGCTCTACTACCCCCACCACGCGCGGCCCGACCCCTCCGCGGATCGATACCTCTACACCGCTCGGTTTTCCGTCGATCCTGACTCGCTCTACGTCGGGTTCGGCGCGGACGAAGGCGACCTCCGTTTGCCGAGCGGCGTCGCCCCGTTCTCCATCAGCGCCTCGCCCCTCGCCGACGCGGGCAACGGGACGGTCAGCTGGAACGTCAGCGTGACTGCAGCAAGCGGGGCCGCGTTCGATCTGACGAGCCCGCAGAATCGCGTCTGGGCCGAGGTCGCGAATGGGAGCGTGGCAAGCGTCGACGGCTCGGTGGTGACTGTCGCGAGGGCGGCGAGCGGGTCGAGCGTCAAGTTGGTGTACCAGCGCGCGCGGTCGAATGCGACTCAGCCTTGGGCAAATGTCGTGCAGTTTCAGGGGCTGGGGCAGGACGAGGTGACCGTAGAGACTGAGGTTTCGGTCTAATACCCACGGGCGTGTTGGTGAACAATGGTGTGATAACTCTCGCCTCGGTGCTAGACAACCCTCGAGGCCGGCGAAGGATTTCGCAAGACTACTTGCTCCTCGTAGCCAACTTTACGCAGGTTCAGGTAATCTACATTGTTTGTGCCACTAAACAGTACAAGTCACTTAGTCGTGAAGAGCACCGATCCTGGCCGTTGACAAAGACGTGACACATGCCGAACTAGTGCAGCTCGAGCTTCTAAGGCAACACCCGCATTCACAATCGCGTCTGCACAGGTCCCTCACGCACATCATCCCGGATGAATCCAACCCTCCTCCAATAGCCTACCCACCGTCGTACATCATCCGCTCCAAGTTGCGCGACATCTGGATCGGCAAGCGTCGGAGAAGCGGCGACACCCCGGGGGCCGTCCCATGCTGGCAAGCCCAGCGCGCGAGCCCCGTCTCGCACGTTCATGTTCAGGGCGTGATAGAACGGGATCAAGTATATCGCGCGCATGCGACGGGGCTTTGGTGCCCCTTTCGTAGGCGGTGGTCGCGACTTTTCCAGGACTGCTGCAGCCTCTACTGCGTGCAGCCATTCCTGGAAGGGCACCAGACGTCCGCCGACCTGACGCACGACCTCCGCGGCGATGTCATGCCATGGAACTGGGCGCGGGTGGACGAGGTGAACGACGCGCGAGGGTGCCACTTCTGAGAGGTACGCCGGAGGAGTGTGGAGGAAGTCGAGGAGCGCGGAGGAGGCGAGCTCGAACGGGAACCAGTCCATGAGCTACACACAGGCGACGTTAGCTTTGCTCTTACTCTGTGTCCATTGACGAGGGCGACATGCAGCGAGACTCACCCTATTGTCATCAGGGAAGCACCCGACGCCGTCTCTACTCGCGCTTTGTACCATACACGAGAACCATTCCGTCGTCGCCCATGCGCCTCCCTTGCCTCCTGTGATCTGACCGACGCGCACGACGAGGCCATCCAGTGGCGTGGCTTTACAAGCAGCGAACAGGATCTCCTCGCACACCCATTTGGCTTCGGAGTAACCCATCCCAACAGCCCATGCAGCTGGAATTGGATCTTCGCTGATTTGCAGGCGGTGCGGGGCTTCTAGACACACAGACAACTATGCTTGAGTATGTCGCTTCTGAAAAAGAACACCATGACGTACTCAGAGCATCTATCAGACTGCTTGTGAAGACCAGTCGCGGTGTCGTAGAGACAGTCGATGTCAAGCAGAAGTCGATCAGCGTGCGCAGTCCGGAGATGTTGGGCTCGAAGGCGGCGAGCGGCGAGACGAAGTCAACGCGCCACGCTGACGATGATTGTGTCAGGACAGTGCGTGATACGTAGGGGGATGAGGTCATACTCACCGTTATGCAGGACATGTGTCACCGAGTTGTGGATCTATACTTTCAGGCTTAGACAACGTCAAGAATGGCTTCATACGCACGTACCTCGTTATACAGGTCCTCGGTGAGTCCCCAATTTGGACTCGTCAGTTCACCTTCCACAAGGATGACCTTCTCCAAGTTGACGACGCTCTCTGGGATGCCGCGCTCTCGAAGCGCATCCACTTGCCTGTCCCGCAATGGGCGCCCCTTTCTGTCTGGTCTATTGAGCGCATAGACACGCGCGATCAAGGGCGAGTGCGCAAGGGTCTCGAGGAGGTGACATCCGAGGGAGCCGGTTGTACCTGTGACGAGCACAACGGACCCCGGTATGCGAGATGGTATCTGGCGATAGTACGACGGGCATTTGGCAAAGTCGGATGTATACTTCGACACTAGCCCTGACATCTCGACGATGCGTGCTTGGTCTGTGCGGGCCACCATGGCTGGCAAGGCTCTTGTTGCCGAAGAGTGAGGCGAGAAATGAGTGCGAGGATTACTGCACCGTGCCGGGAGAGAGGGGCTTACATACCTAGCACTGAGGCCAGACCGTGACATAGGTAAGCCCGTGCCCCGCAGGGTCAGTACTTCGCGCGAAATCATGCTCATGAGGAGCGCACGAAGAACCTCGGAGTGCATGTCTATCGATGAAACCTCAGCATCAGGACGGCATATGGAACATGCTGATATACGTAGATCCGTGTCACTAGGAGTTCAGCATTATATTGACCGCCGCGCTTGGACAGTCACTTGCGGACAGTACACGTCTTAAGTCGCAATGGAAGACCGTGTTCCATTCAGGGCGACATAATACCGTGAGTCTTCGGTGTTATGTGCCTTGCTTCGCCGGGATGTGTGCCCTATCTATGCATATCGCTATTGAGTGGTAGCTAACATTATAGCCAGCGTGCGGCCGCCTACGACAGTCATTGTCCTAGCTGCCGTTACCAAGCGAATGGCTGAGACCACATTGAAACGTACCGATGAGTTCTGCCTATCATCACATCTTCACCGAAACTAGATGAGACATGCAATGCACATCTTGACCGCGAAGCAAATATTCCGGGCACATTCATGACTTACACCATGATGAGTCCAAGGAGACGTAGGGATTCTGTTTGGAGCAATGTTTCTCAAAACACCCAGCGGAAGGACGGGACATTGTAAAGACGTATACGTACGCATCGATAGCAGTCACGAAGCTGCCACGGCTCCTCCGTCGAGGCAGACTTCCAGGTGATGCACATACAATGTCAGTGGACCACACACACCCGTACTAGACTATCATAGCGCCCTCACCTTGGCAGCGCTCAGCCAACAGCAAGCCCGGGCTCAGGTGGCCACATTCCACGCCACGCAGAGGGCCCCTTCAAGTTTGGCAGACGGCACGACGTTTGGAGAGACAGCTAAGTATGCGCAAGGATCGGCATGACATGCGCAGTTTGATCCATGCTTACAACCATCCCTGGTCGAGCACAACCAAAACGTATGCCAGACACGGCGGCGGTAGGAGTGCGGCAGATTCAGAAGCCTTATCCAGACCGGTAGTTCAGACGCCCACCGCGAGATACCAACGCCGTGTGGCTGTACGCAACATACATGGAAATTACAATCCTGCAAGGAGGAATCCAATGAGACTTGAAGCTTGAACGTTGAACGTTTGAACGTTGAACGTAAAGGTCTGACACATCGATATGATACACCACGTACAGTAATATATCAGAACCGACCGGCGTAGACTTCCTCCCAAGTCCGACGCCTGTCGATGTTTGCATGATCGTTCGCCAGGGCTTGCTGTGGAACGATGCTGCAAAAGTAGCGCAGTGCTTCAGTATGATTCATAGGCAGGAGGGAGCGTCCGGTCGTCGCTCCTCCCATTAACAGTGGAGTCGAGCACAGAGAAGGCATCCGTTTCTTGCATGCGGGGTAATCCGCCAGCCAGGGGGCCAGCCTTCGCAGTATAGTATTCTACACAGACGTAGGTATTCTACATTGTTTGTGATGTCATACATCACAAGTCACTTGAGCATGAAGGACACTGATCCTAGCCGTTGACAAAGACGTACAACCTTCTGAAATTTGTACCAGGACAACTCAAGCTTCCAAGGCAACTCCTGAGATTCACAGTCGCGCTCGTGACGGTCCCTCACGCACATCGTCCGGGATGAACCCAACACTCCTCCAGTAGCCTATCCATCGTCCCACATCGTCCGCTCCTAGCTGCGCGATATCTGGATCGGCAAGCGTCGGGGAAGCGGCGACACCCCGTGGGCCGTCCCATGCCGGCAAGCCCATCGCGCGAGCCCCGTCTCGCATGTTCATGTTGAGGGCGCTATAGAACGGGATCAAGGATATCGCGCGCATGCGAGGCCTTGGTGCCCCCTTCGTGACCGGTGGTCGCGACTTTTCCAGGACTGCTGCAGCCTCTATCGCGTGCAACCATTCCTGGAAGGGCACCAGACGTCCGCCGACCTGACGCGCGACCTCCGCGGCGATGTCATGCCATGGAACCGGGCGCGGGTGGACGAGGTGAACGACGCCGCGCGAGGGTGCCACTTCTGAGAGGTACGCCGGAGGGGTGTGGAGGAAGTCGAGGAGCGCGGAGGAGGCGAGCTCGAATGGGAACCAGTCCATGAGCTACACGCAGTCGAAGTCAGCGCTCTTACTCTGTGTTCGTCGACGAGGGCGACATGCAGCGAGACTCACCCTGTTGTCATCAGGCAAAGACCCGATGCCGTCTTTACTCGCGCTTTGCACCATACATGAGAACCAGTCCGTCGTCGCCCATGCGCCTCCCTTGCCTCCTGTGATCTGACCGACGCGTACGACGAGGCCATCCAGAGGCGTGGCTTTACACGCAGCGAACAGGATCTCCTCGCACACCCATTTGGCTTCTGAATAGCCCATCCCGACAGCCCACGCCGGGGGTATAGGGTCTTCAAGGATTTGCTGGCCGTGCGGAGCCTCTATGGTCCGAGACGATTATGTGTGAGCATGTCGCTTCTGGAAAAGAACAACGTGACGCACTAAAAGCATCTATCAGACTGCTTGTGAAGACCAGTCGCGGTGTCGTAGAGAGAGTCAATGTCAAGCAGAAGTCCATTAGCATGCGCAGTCCGGAGATGTTGAGCTCGAAGGCGGCGAGCGGTGAGACGAAGTCAACGCGCCAAGCTGAAGATGATTGTGTCAGGACAATGCGTAATATGTGGGGGAAGAGGGCATATTCACCGTTATGTAGGACATGTGTCACCGAGTTGTGGATCTATACTTGCTCAGCGAACGTCCAGAACGGCTTCACGCGCACGTACCTCGTTGTACAGGTCCTCGGTGAGCCCCCACTTTGGAGTCGTCAGTTCACCTTCAACAAGGACGACCTTCTCCAAGTCGACGACGCCCTCTGGGATGCCGCGCTCTCGAAGTGCATCCACCTGCCTGTCCCGCAATGGGCGCCCCTTCCTGTCTGGTCTGTTGAGCGCGTAGACACGCGCGATCAGAGGCGAGTGCGCAAGGGTTTCGAGGAGGTGACATCCGAGGGAGCTGGTTGTACCTGTGACGAGCACAATGGATCCCAGGATTCGGGATGGTATCTGGCGATAATACGCTGGGCATTTGGGAAAGTCGGATGTATACTTCGACACTAGCCCTGACATCTCGACGATGCGTGCTTGGTCTGTGCGGGTCACCATGGCTGGGAAGGCTCTTGTTGCCGAAGAGTGAGGCGAGAGATGAGCGCGAGGATTAATGCACCGCGCCGGGTGAGAGGGGCTTACATACCTAGCACTGAGGCCAGAAACAGGAAAGTCCGTGCCCCGCAGTGTCAGTACTTCGCGCGAAATCATGTTCATAGGGAGCGCACAAAGGACATCCATCGGTGAGACCCACATTGAGAAATGTAGCTTGAAGTGGGACTTCTCGGACATCCGAACCAGCAGCAAGTTAATCTCCTATTGTATCTGGCGCACAGAGTCTGTGAGGCGAGTGTGCTAAAATCTTTTCAAAGCTTTGACTCGTATGGGGATTAGAATACCGATATGGTCATCTTGACGAACCGACAATGGTGCGCCACGCCTGCGACACTACGGCGCCAGATGTGAGTCGTTCGTCGGTCCCCAGTGATAGATGCTTTATCAATATGCTCCATACGCAGGAGGAAGCGTTTGATAGCTTCCTCCATCGAAGGAATCCAGGACTGACTGCGCGTCTGGGCCTTCTGCGCTGCGCGGGCGGTGTGGCCCGCCGGCCAGGCTGATACCGCCATCCTCCGCACGCCGTCGTGAATCCCGAGCCGTCCGAGGAGTATCCGTCTCGAAAGTCGCCGACGGCAGCGGGACTGTGGGCGACTCAGCTAGGATGCTAGGCTGTGCGCCCGCTGTGTCCTGCTTCTCTGATGGGTAGGGTTGCGTAGCCAATGCGGTCGGGGAAGAGGCGAACGGTATTGGGTGCCATACGCCAGAGACATGATTCCCTGATGCTGGTGACATAGGAGACCAAGCAGGGGAAATATCCACAGGCGAAGCGGCGAGCCCGGAAAGGGTCAAGGTGTGTAGGTCCGGATATTGTATAGGCAAAGAGGGAGCGTCGCCTGTCATTACGACGCTTCCGTCCAGGGGGCGAGCAGCAAGCAAGGCAGGCCTGCCCGCTGAAAGTGTCGCAGACGCAGCATCTGTCGGCGCAGGCTGTGGAAGGAAGGAGATGTGATGCGCCGTTCCGAGGAAGCCAAGGATGCGACGCGACGGACTGTTGAGTGCCGTGGCATTATGCAGACCTCCGGGGGACAGAGTGTCGTCCGATGCATATGAATCGGTGTGGGACTGCGCATCGACGGGAGACTCTATAGGGGAATGGCCCGGGCCTCTGCCTCCAGCCGAATAACGAGGGATGCCCGGTGTGAACGAGCTCTCCCGCATATCAGATCGAGTGAACCGGGTATAGACGGTAGCATTGTCGTTATCTTGAGCGACATACGGCATCAATTTAGTCATGCTAGATTATATCGGTACGAGACTCACGGAAAGAACTCATGCCGTCGTGCTGGCTGACCCTACGCCTGCGCTTCCGCACACGCCACAACGTCACAGCGGCGAGGATCAGCAGGAGAATGCAAGATACGACAACAGCCAGGATAATTCGGATAATCCACTTCTTCGTCGACGTACGAGTGACAGTCGACGTTGCTACAGTCGAGGGCGATGGAACGCCTCCGGATCCCGCGTTCGTCGACGTGGGTTGTATGGTGATGGATCCCTTCGAGGCGCTGGCTGACTTGTCCGAAAGCGATCCACTCGATGCCGGCATTGAAGCACTGTTGCTGCGCGATGACTGCGATGCCGAACTAGACTGCGCGCCAGCAGTCGAAGAAGTAAGTGATTGCGTCGATGATGTAGCCTGAGACGTGTTCGAGTTTAAGTTGCCTATCGATGATGTCTCAGTCGCGGTCGCAGAAAACGTGGATGTAGAAGAGAGACCTGTCGAAGATGTTTGCTCAGGACTTGTGGTTGATGATGAGCTCGTCGTAGCGGGGGTTGTAGACGGTTGCGGGGTCGTGGTTGTAGGATTTGGGGTCGGTGACGGACTACTTGTAGCAGGAGCCGTCGTCGTTTCAATTGTGCTACTTGTGGACGATCCAGTGTTCAAAATTTGACAATACCACCAGTCGATATGGTCGATGCAGGTTGAGGCCGCGGGCTCTAGCAGAAACATCGTCATCAGGTATTCAAGAAGGAAGCGGTCAACAACACACAAGTACCTCTTGCTAGAACGCTGAGCTCATCGACACCCGCCAGTGAAGCAGCCGTGATCAGTGCGGCTGCCGCGCTAGGCTGCGTAGCTTCTGCGCCCTCATCGTTTCCGCGGACCACGGACTGTATGCCAAAGACCAAGGCGACCCACACAATGGCGGCAATACCTCGCGCCATGAATGCGACGCAACAAAAAAAGCGATAGTTCAAACGAATGCGCGAAACAAGGAGCGAATCAGACGGCTTCCTCGGGAGCGGGAAGGGTACCACCAACACCCGGAGCGTGACGGGGCTTTAGCTGGAACTGACCCATCCCACGAACATGGGTAGCAGTGAGGCATCGATACTTCGGGATGCTTTCGCTTGATGCCTCTTGCTATTTCCCTGCGAAAGAACATCAACATCCATCAATGCGCTGACAGAATCTGACCTATGACCATGGGGATACCACCGGAAGCCGAAGGCTCTCAAAGCGAGCTCAGCAGTAAGATGAAAGCCCTTTGACGAGGTAGCTGCGAATGGCACAGCCTACAACCAAATACACGACCTGTAGAGGGTTCGTCCACATCGCCACAAATCCGGCGGAGACCGAGAAGCAGACTACATACGATGCCATTAGGAGGTATGTCTGTAGTCACCTAACCCACTGCAGTCACCGGGTATCATGGACATCGCCTCTATGATCCCACTGCATCGAGACAGCCTTCCTCAGTATGCTCCGTATGCCGGCGGGAGGGTCTCGTCGCTATGTCCGCCGTCAGACACTGTATATGAGGACTCCGCAACGTCTTGATGCTCGCCCCGCACTCCCGTGTCTCTATCTCGCCTCGGTGGCGTCCCGCCCGCCAAGCAGACTCCACCATCCTCTGCTCGTCGGCGAGGCTGTCGACCCGGGGATGCAGCGACCAACGCTTCTTGCTGTGTGATAGGCCAACGCGAAGATACGCTAGGATCTGATCCGTTCTGGTGCCCAATGACGGAGCCCTGCTGCGCACTCAGCCCCGAGTGATAGCTGCTGTACTGATGTGCGGAGAGTATCAAGGGCAGTCGAAGAGGCATATGCGTCTGATGAGAAGGGGAATGCGTAGGGAACGTTTGCACACTTTGTGGAGATAGTGCGGGGAACGAAGGGTGTTGTCCTTGTTGAGAAAGAATGTGATGCGGAGGAGGCGGTGCGGGAAGGTTGTGGTATATATAGGGCCAGTTCCCCGGTGGCTGGGCCATCTGCGAGAGGACAACAGGATGAGGTTCGACGAAGTTGGCATGCTTCAATGAGAGCCGGACGGAAGCATCCCTTGAAGCTCTTCTAGGAGCCATGTCTCCGTACGCGGAAACGACGCTCAAGTGAGCGTCTGGAGCGAAAGCACGAGGATCGAGGGTTGTATAACTGGCAGGATCGACGCTCCGCGAACCGTTCGAAAGCACCAAGTAACGCAACGCCGCAGTACCTGCCGCATCGTTGGTCCCGCTGTCATAAAGCATTGTCCCGTGTGGCAGCGCGTCGATGACGGACCTGCGGTTTCCGGCGCACACGATGTCAGGCGTCTGCGGCCTGGGGGGTTCTTTTGCGAGGCTCGACATGGACAGTGCGAACTGGCGCCAGAAGCGAACGGGCTTATCGTCTGCGTGACATTCATAATCTGGGCGGTACAGTGTCAACATACTCGACTAACGTACACGGAGAACACCGACTCACCGAAGGGCGTAAGGGAGGCTGTTGCCATGTTTCTAGCGCGTCTCTTCCACAGCCAACGCAATCCGATGGCGACCAGTGCGATAAGGAGGAATACGATGCAGCTAACGATGAGAACAATCGACCAGGCTTGGGTGCGACTACCTGTGGCGGCAGGGGCTAGGACTTCAGTAGGACGGGAGCCTGTGATTGTAGCAGACGTCGCATCGGCGCTTGTGGGCGTAGCAACGGAAGATAATGGTACGAATCCAGAAACTGTCGGAAGTGGTGTGTGCTGTCCATTCTCAGGGGGATCCGGCAGGAAAGGCGCGACGGAAAGCGATAACGAATACGACGGTGAGGTCGAGGCAATCGTATTCAGGGCTGCTGAGGAAGTAGGAGTAAGGCTGGAGTGGGTTGAGGTAACCCAAGCATATTCAGATGCCATTGACGTGGTCGACGTCACGGGAAGAGTTGCGATGGGCGATAGCGTACTCCCCGTGTTCCCCCACCAATTGCCACCCGTGTTCCCCCACCAATTGCCACCCGGGACGGTCGACCCAGTCACTGTGCAAGTGTCGTTGTAGTCTCCGGAACAGAGTGTCACTGTACTTGTGGATGCATCTGTGACTACTTCGCGTCAGGCACTAACTCGCATGCTGGAGCCAGGACACGTACGAGATCTAGCAGAGACGTGAGGTCTCCAGGCTCCCATGGCTGGCGTCGTAGGCACCAAAGCCTCAACTGTCGACGTCTCCGCAGGACTAACGACAGCAGTTCCCCGGGTACAGACGGCGGGTAGCACTATGATCGCGACCGACGCCCCCACCAAAATGCGCCGCATGAATACCAAGAACATTCGAATAGGTAGCAGGCAAGCCATTCTGCCCACAGCACGTGCAACGAACGTAGAGAACGAGCGGAAGAATGAAGGTGAAAGAACACACGAGGGGTGTGGGGGCGTGAGGGGTCCTTGTGCACCGCGTCGCCGGATACATACGCTACGCAACTTCGCCCAGCTGAACCATAACTGGCACTGGGCATGCGCCACACTGTTCGGCGGATTATGTATCAGCATACCCGTATCAAGCAATGGCGCGCACCCACCCGAATCAAGCCTCGAAGTGCCTTCAAAGGAACTGGACGTCCAGACTGATAGATGGTTGCCGTCACGAGAGTTGTTTCCTCCAGTGTAAGCAGGCGCAGAGCTACCATGTTAGAAATTCGCAAGATGATCTCATCCTGTTCCAACGATGAACCAGCTATCAATCACAGAAGCTGCAGGACAGAAGCTCCGCCTTGGACGGGACTTTCAGAAGTGTTTGGTGCCATGTCGAGAGCAAATGGCTGAAGCAGATTCCGATGCGCAGCCAAAACTCACCCGCATTCCGCCAAAACCTGAAGACGTAGCTCTCGTCCTACATTGTCATGATCTGCATGCAACCAAGTGCCACCGGAGAACACTGAAGTATCCGCTCGCAGCTGCCATATCTGCGCACTAACAACCGTCACAACGGAAGCCTTTTATGACTGAGCAATTCGAACGATGGCGACGGGCAAAGCTCACCGAGATGGGGTCTGCTCCCAGTCCGTGGGACCATCTTCGTATACCACCGCCCCATTGGAGACAAGACATCAACGTAAGTACCGGAACTCTGTCCTTGCGAGGATCTTCGTGACTTTGCACCGCCTGCGAGACGACCAGGTTGTGGTTGTACACTTGCGGGCGACGACGGATTCGACGTGCGTATCATCACAGCTCAGCGCAGTATATGGCTGCGTCATGCTTCTTAGACTTTGGGACACGGGATGAATGAGTACGAAAGGAAGGCGGCCGTCGCTAAAGTGGCACTGCGTGAAACTTTCGATCCTTCGAACGAAAGATTGAGAAAGAGGTATTAATCTTCCCACGATATTTCGACCAATAAGATTGAGAAATCTGGTTTAAAACAATAACATGAACCTCTGGGAAGTGATTGTTGAGAATGGATACAAGACAGATTGTGGACTCAAATGTCTTCAATCCCTCTATAATAGTCTGTTGCAAGTGATTGAGTTGATGGAATAAGATACTGCCCCAATACAACACACTCCCATTATTCTAGAAGGATAACAGACAAATCTGGATATTGCTGTCTTTGACATTTATGTAACAACTTGCTGTGGATTGTGAACATGAGATTAGAGACAATTCAAGCTGCTGGGTCTTTAAAATTTCTTGGACAAGCCTAGAAGAATTGTGGATGAGCTGTGGCAAAACAACCATGCCAGTGAGAGCAGATACTCATAGGCATAAGTCATGGCCTTTTTATTCCTTTTCTGAAATCTGACTACATGAAGGATTGATAACATGTTTTCTATCACCATTTGTACATATACAGCTGACAAGTAAGAGAGAGATGAGTAACTGATTGTGAGAGATGCTTGCCTCAACACAGTTTCAATACTTTGACAAGTTTTCATCTGCAGCAGGTTTTCAACAATTCATGATTCATAATATCACAAAGAGATCAGAAAGCATTCTTATCAATGTGATCTTCCATCATATGTCTCAGATAGTTGGACAAGGATTGAAGAACAGAACTAGGAGGATTGCAAACAGATTGTCACACTTGGTGTGACAATCCTTTTGCAACAAAGCAGATATGAAAGTATCAGAAACCAATCACAGTCCCTTCAGAATTCATCATCTGTGCATGGCTGTCTGTACAGCTATGTAGCCATATATATGCATAGTGCAAGCAGGACTGTGATTGGTTTCTGATACTTTCATATCTGCTTTGTTGCAAAAGGATTGTCACACCAAGTGTGACAATCTGTTTGCAATCCTCCTAGTTCTGTTCTTCAATCCTTGTCCAACTATCTGAGACATATGATGGAAGATCACATTGATAAGAATGCTTTCTGATCTCTTTGTGATATTATGAATCATGAATTGTTGAAAACCTGCTGCAGATGAAAACTTGTCAAAGTATTGAAACTGTGTTGAGGCAAGCATCTCTCACAATCAGTTACTCATCTCTCTCTTACTTGTCAGCTGTATATGTACAAATGGTGATAGAAAACATGTTATCAATCCTTCATGTAGTCAGATTTCAGAAAAGGAATAAAAAGGCCATGACTTATGCCTATGAGTATCTGCTCTCACTGGCATGGTTGTTTTGCCACAGCTCATCCACAATTCTTCTAGGCTTGTCCAAGAAATTTTAAAGACCCAGCAGCTTGAATTGTCTCTAATCTCATGTTCACAATCCACAGCAAGTTGTTACATAAATGTCAAAGACAGCAATATCCAGATTTGTCTGTTATCCTTCTAGAATAATGGGAATGTGTTGTATTGGGGCAGTATCTTATTCCATCAACTCAATCACTTGCAACAGACTATTATAGAGGGATTGAAGACATTTGAGTCCACAATCTGTCTTGTATCCATTCTCAACAATCACTTCCCAGAGGTTCATGTTATTGTTTTAAACCAGATTTCTCAATCTTATTGGTCGAAATATCGTGGGAAGATTAATACCTCTTTCTCAATCACTGCGGACAAAGCCGATTGTGGGAATTTTGAACATCGGCCTAACATAGTTAGAACGAGTATATCATCTCGCGGCTAATTACGGGGACCTAACATAGCGTGACAAATTGATTTGGTATTACTATGTTCGGGACCTGACAATTGAGGCTAACGATGGTATGTTCAGTGGCATAACATAGGTCACGTTTTCGCCGCGATGTTAGGAGCCCGCACAAAGGTGGAGCATGCCGCATGTTAGGCCAATGCTCCTGCGTTGTGAGGAACCCGACCATGCGTCATGGTGCGGAGTGCTGACACGGTCCGAACATAGCGAGAACGTGTATATCTTATCAATTCCAAATATTTTGTATGGTCCGAGCCCGAACATTGTAAGCCAGCCAATCAGGAGCCGTGCCTTCCAATGGTCGGTTACCGTCAATACTTAATGTTCGAGATTCTAAATGGTATACACGTTCTAACCATGTTCTGAGACATTCGCGGAGCCCATGGGCTGGCTCCTCACAACGCACGAGCATTGGCCTAACATGCGGCATGCTCCACCTTTGTGCGGGCTCCTAACATCGCGGCGAAAACGTGACCTATGTTATGCCACTGAACATACCATCGTTAGCCTCAATTGTCAGGTCCCGAACATAGTAATACCAAATCAATTTGTCACGCTATGTTAGGTCCCCGTAATTAGCCGCGAGATGATATACTCGTTCTGCCTATGTTAGGCCGATGTTCGAATTTCCCACAATCCGCTTTGTCCGCAGTGAATCTTTCGTTCGAAGGATCGAAAGTTTCACGCAGTGTGGTCGCCACCGAGTTTTGTGAGCGCCCGCGTTGTGGCGCCACCGCAACTCCCCCCTGACAGACAAACCTGCCTCTGAAAATGTTGCGCAACGTTGATGCGAGCCGCCCACGTATGTTGTTCACAATGTGAGGCTACCAATTGACTTCCCAGCGAAGAGGCTGCTTGGATGGGCGAGCCGGTCGTAGTTGCTCACGCGCTCAGCGGAAATGGCAACAAGGGCAAAAACACGTCATTGCACAAACACTATACACTGCACTGTTTTCCACTTTGCTTCATCGTACATGTCATGTTCCCTCTCTTCTTCGCGTCAACACACGCGCACAGGACGCACTCAGAGCTTCGAGCCGCCGATCGCCTCGAGGTAGCGCTTCTCGGCCTCGTCAAAGTTGACGACGTTCCAGATGGCGTTGAGGTAGTCGACCTTGACGTTAAGGTACTGGAGGTAGAACGCGTGCTCCCAGACGTCGACGCCGATGACGGGCACGAGCGACAGGAGCGGGTCCTGGTTCGCGGTCGTGGCGAGCTCGAGGCGCTTGCTGGCGGGGTTCACGCCCTGCGAAAGCGTGCGTTAGTATGAGAGAATAGGACGGAGAATAAGCGAAGAGAGCGTATCGGTGGAGCGACAGAGACGAATTGAATCAGGCTGGCCCCGGGAGGACATGATTCGGAGCAATTGAATCTGCTTCACGAATACCTAGCTATGACGCTCCGCAACTTCTGGAGCAGAAGGTGCGCCCTGGACAATCAAACGGAGGCGTGACCGCCAGGAAACAGAGTTCTGGACCGTTCCGAACATCGATGCCTTCCTCAGACATGAGGCAGCGCGTCATGCCCGCCCAGACCACCGTCCATTCCTCGTTCGCGCCGCCCACGAGTACTGCTCTCACTATCAAGAGATAGGACACTCACGAGCCAGCCCCAGCCGGAGCCCTGGATGCCAGCGGTCACGGTGTTGAACTCCTTCTTGAATTGGTCAAAGGTGCCAAAGGTCTCGAGGATGGCGGTCTTGAGGGGGCCGTCCTTGAGGACGCCGCCGTTGCCCTTGCCCTCCGAGGCGGAGGGCGCGAGGTTCTTCCAGAAGAGGGAGTGGTTGATGTGTCCTGGCACGCGTTATCGCTCAGCCACACGGGCGTTCGGGGAGTGGCTGGGAACCGACTTACCACCACCGTTGAACTTGAGCGCGGCCTGGAGGGCGATGCGCTCCTTAGGGGAGGAGGTCTTCGCGTACGCCTGCTCGGCAGCGTTGAGGGCGGTCACGTAGGTCTGGTGGTGCTTCTTGTGGTGAAGCTCCATGATCTGGCGGGAGATGAAGGGCTCGAGCGCGTCGTACGCGTACGGGAGATCGGGGAGCTGGTGCTGGCCAGACATGGTGTAGTCGTGCGTTCGGAGGTGGTGGTGGTAGGGGAAGAGGTTGTGGGCGAGGATGCGAGCGAGAATGGGCTGCAGCGAAGGTATTTATGACGCCTTATCGTGCTGCTGATCAAGGACACCCACTCAGTGACGTTATCTTCACCACGTGACCCCCGCCACCGGAATTGCGAACACCAGCCAAGCCACCGCGACGCGTCTTGCCACCGTCCACCATCGCCTCCTCGCTGTCCAACCCGACGACGGCAACAACCTGCCCTCCTGGCCCGCGCCGCAACGTTCGGCTAGACTTGCTGTCCACTTTCCGCATCCTTGCTAGCCCATTCAGCCGATGTGAACGCGCTGACTGACCAACGCCATCGATTGCAACATCTGACGCATGGTTCTTACATGGTTCCGGCGGCGGGGCCCCGGCCCTCGCGAAGAGTTCGGTGCACCTCCAAGCCTGAGCCTTGGGGGCAGGCTCCGAGGAGGAGCCTGGAGACGTGGATGTATGCGTCAGATACGACGTTCTGGATGATGTTGCTGTGAGTTATTACCCTTGATATGTGTTTCTGTTTGCCCGATATGTACAGTACATGTCTTGTACGTTTCATATCACATTGTTGAAGAGAGAAATACGGTGCTGTTCCCGCAATGCCGAACCTCGTGCTTATATCGTGCTGACCCGAAGGTCATACAACCCGAGAATCTGTACAAGCCTTCGTATGCCTTGCATATATGCTGAAAAGTTCGCCGGCTGCCGACGTCCGGCGACGACCAGCAACGCATCTCAGGCCGTGGATGTCAGCCACAGTCGGTGGCGGCCACCAAGGTCCACCGACAGCCTGGGGATAACGGTCAGAAAACTCTTCCTCTGCTTGCATCCCACAGACTTTATAAATCGAGACTAGACCAATAGCCCAGAGAACTCGGTGCGAGCGCCCATCAAGTTTGTCTCTCTCAACGCCGCCACGAAGTCGCCACGACCGCCTCTCACCTTCGGGGCAATGCCCGCCAGTGTGCGGCCACGGAGCCGGGAGACGGGCTTCACGTTGGCTTTCCGGGTCCGGGGACAAGTGCTGACCCCGTATCACGTTCGCTGCTCACGGCTGGTCCGGGTGTTCGGCGCCGCAACTTCAAGGCCACCTGCAACTGAAAGCCACCCTGCAAGATCCCCGCCTACCGCAGACTCGGATAGAGGACAAACCGAGCACGCATTCCGCGACCCCGGCACATAACTCCTCCCACGCAAAAGTCAGAGAGCACATCCGAGCAGCACGTCCAAGCCCGATGATGCGCATACCATGCCCGTGCTCTCAAATTTTGCACATGATAGGGCGTACCTGTAGTGCGACCACCAAGCTTGTTTACTCACCTAATGCTTAATTCAAGTCGTGTACAATGCAATGCGTGCGAGCTGCGGTACATCGTGCGTTGCATACCATCTGCGGTGCTGATTTCAGCTGTTTCCAAATTCATAGGGCTCCTTTTCCGAGGTGATCGTCACACTCCGCCGGTCGACATCAGCACAGACCCCAGACTTGGCCTGCCCTCGATGTTGCGGCCATCTGAAACAACATACTACCTTGACACTACGGGGGTAAACACAGCGGCGATATCGGAGCAATAATACCAAGATCGACGCACTTTCCCGGAAGCCTAGCAACATGGTGTGCGCCGCCAATTGTTCCAGTCGAGGAGGTTGTCAGGATGGTTTCGAGTCATTTCACTCAAAGTTCGAGGTCCGACGTCAACATGTCCAGGTCTATTAAGGTGCTATGATGCGCCCGACGCACGCGCGTCTGTCGCATTCAGGCCGTCCTAAATCGTCGCGGGGCACTGTGTAATGGGCGTGACAGCACGTCTTTTGCTCATGAAGCTGAAGTCGCAACTGTTGAGTCAAACACACAGGCTAGGTATTGTGGTAAGACGGATACTGCAAGGCGACTTCAATTTGCTGATACTTACAACAGGGTTCTATCCTCCCAGGACGACGCTCGACCGCACATGGTGATTCACGCTCACGGCCCTTCTGCAATCTGTCAACATCGCGGCGAACACGTACAGTGACACAGCCTCGTTGAGTATGTATAACGGCATGTCTGCATCTAGGGCCTGTACGTCAACCTTCAGCGGTCCATCTCGCGCCGCGCGATGTATCATTCATAACGGGCAGGGAAATACGGGCTATATCCTTCATGAAGCTGTGCTCCCTGCCGTATGCCCTACGGGCTCCCTGGTTTCTTGTACCCTCCCGCTCATCTTCATCTGCAGGTTCTTCCTGTTTCTCGCAACGGACGAGCTGAGCTGCGCTGTCCGTAGTCATTTGGCCTTCTTCTTTCGATAGCGCAAGCGGTGTCAGTCTTCCTGTGTCCCTGGGTCATTCATCTGTCTGACATCTAGGACTATTACTGCATCGCTATAGGACGCTTCAACGTTTGATAACATGCTCCTTATCCCTTTCGCGTTCTTTGTCTTGTACACGTCCTTCCATCCTCTGTGCGCCACTCACCCGTTTGCGCGAGCCGACTCCATCTCGAAGTCTAGCTTTTCAGCGCCACTAAATACTTCAAGTCTTTCGAGTAGTACGTATTCAGGCAGTTCGTATGTCACTGCGGGCACGACACCAACAAGTGTGTCCACGCCAACTTCGAGTGGTACACAGACTCCACCAGGTGTCGTCGAGGATGATGGCAGTTGTACGTAGCCTATTTTGCAAGTGTAGCATTGAAGTAGATGTTGACATTCGTGTTTTTAGCGGTGTTCTTAGCTGAGACCTCACCACTATCGCCGGAAACGGCCCCCGCTGGTCCCAATCCTCCAGGTACCCAGTCTACCACGCCGTCGGGGACAAATACCGCGTCATCGGGGCTCTCAGTTACGACGACTTCAAACACCAATTTCCCGACGACGACAGCCACCGATTCAGTCTCGTCAGATCCTAGCACAATCGTCACGCAAACCTCAGGAGCACAATCTTCCGAATCCGTAAATCCGACCACGTTCACTTCAGGAGATGCATCTCCTCCCACCTCTGGCGGTAATCCGCCAGCAACACGTTCTGCCTCGTCGACTGCATCAGTATCGACCAGCGACAGTACGAGTGATACATTCGAAGGACCTCTGCCTTCCACCTCATTCACCGAAACAGAGAGTCCTTCATCTTCGTCTTCCTTCTCAATATACAGCAGCTTCGTTGCGTCTTCCACGGCACTCACGAGCAAGGCGGCTATGTCCCCCATTCTCGTCAGTCCAGTACCCTCGCGCTCGGTAACAGATGGATCCGCTAGCAGTGCGACCCACACCACAAGCAAGAAGTGGATCATCGCAATCGCTGTCCTAGCCTCTGTGCTGGCTCTGGTTATGTTCGTCATTGGGATCTGGTGGCTCCGGAGGCGACGCCTCGGGTCCGTGGGACTGGAACACGCAAGTTCTTCCGGTAAGGATGCGCTCTGTGTGCAGGTGAAATACTGCTAATGGAACTTCAACAGACGATGGTCACACGTTCAGAGGGTCAGTGGTGTCGAACCACGAGCTTGCGCACTCGCCTACGATTATGTGCGCTGGTGATCGTGCATCGTATCCTGCACTCGCGAAGGCCCTCGCAGACGCATCATACCCCGCAGATCCAGATGTCACCGACTCTGCGCAAATCGCGCCAACCGGCCACGGAGGACCAGCTACCGGGCAGGACTGCATGCCTGCCCGCCTGTCCCGCCTCAGCAGCAACAGCGACGGAGCCACATGGGACGTCAACGGCAGCGCAACGGCGGCGGTCCTGACAGGAAACCGATTCGCGGCAATTTCACCTGTGCCACCAGCGCGTCTGGCGCCGAGCCCGACTACGCTCCATTGGCCTGCGCAGAGCGCACAGGTGGAGTATGCGAGTCCGAACCAGTATGCGTCAGCTGCGGTTCCGGTCGTGCAGGCTCGGGGAGTGTCCAACAACCCGTTCCGTCAGCCCGACAGGAAGAGTACGGGTGGCGTGTTGGAATATGCGTATGATGGGATCCAGGACGCGTCCGCTGCGAGATCGGCGGTCCCGCGGCGAGCGTCCACGAATCCATTCCGCACCGCGAACAGGCCGTGGATTGCCCACACAGTATCTCCTCCCCCGGTACCCGCCGCTCAGCTGAACATGACGCCTCCGTATGTGTCACACGATTTGCTGGAGCCCGTGCGGCCCTGGCAGCCTACTTCGATTCCAGTCAATCCGGGATATACGACAGGGCTGTCGGCCGATGTGCAGCAATCTCATGTACCATGGGTCTCAGACTCGGAGTCACCTACGCAGGCTGACATGTGGTGGCCGGTCATGTCTCCGACGTCGAAAAGTCGAGAAGGTGCCATGCAGCATACGCCGGTCGGATCGGTTGAACCCGGACCTGGAGCTGTCTTTTGCCATGCCATCTAGCCCCTTCGTCGAATACAGGCGGAGGTGTACATACGGCGGGACTGCGGTGAAGTGGCCGTGCCTTGTATTCTGTGCTGCACACTTCTCTGGCCACGGTGTCTGTCGATATGTTAAATGACTCGGAGTAGGACGTCCGAACGCTTCGTCGGGTGTTTCATATCAAAAATGTAAATTATCGTCCTGGTCTCCTCAAGTACAGTGCCACGATCCTTTCCAATCCACAAGCCCCAGCGTTATGTGTCCTTCTCATGACCATAGCTAAAGTACTTAGATTTGGAGGAGGAGGTATTCATTTCAGTTAGCCACCCGCAAGGTAGTAGTAGTACACGTACGGCATCAGTCGGCATCTGCCGACGTGACACCGCCCCCGCATCGCACCGGAGGACACCTGCATTCATCTTCATCTGCGTCGTCCAATGACCGTCCATCTCTCTGACTGCATCTCTATTGATCACTACTACCGTGACGGTAGCTATATTTGCTTCGCTATGTGGTTCCATGACAGGAATCATGGTGAAATCATCATGCAGTGTATGTTCGAGTTGGCATCCAATATCCTCTTCTATGGCAGTGGTTCTGGACGAGCTACAAGAGAGAAGGTTGTACTTTGTGCTGCGTTGGGAGCCTCGTGGGTCTCAGTTGCCGTGGACTGAAGTGCCTAAGAGGACTCTGTCTCGAGTCTTGCAAGTCTAGCCGATAGTAAGCTCGAGGCTAGTATCACTAACAGGCTAATCAGACGCGGTTTCGCTACAACATCTCACTTGTTCCAGACAATTCGCGTTTTGCAGACCAACGCACTGACAAGAGGAAGAAGAGTAAGAGGAGGATTGCATCTTGAACTTCGCGGTGAGCATCTACTTCGGAACAGTCGTTGGTGTTTCACAGTTCTAAGGCTGACTACGCGGTAATCCACAGCAACTGCTACGATTGAAGCTCCTTCACATCAGCTCTCTTCGGCATCTGCCCAGATCCATTCATCTTCCTCACCGAGGGCCCCATCTACTTCTTCGTGCACGTCGACGTGGGGACAAACTGACACGTCAGAGTCTGCCGGTGGCTTCCTCGTTGCCGTACATCGACATCACTGACTACAGACTCATCCTCCTATACTACAAACGTCGGTATCTGCGGGTAGCTCTAATGTGGCTGCACAGCCAGCCGATCTCACTCACTTTCTCCGTTCTTGGTTATTTCCTCAATTTCTTTGAGCATCCTCAAGACGACATCCGACACCTATTCCGAAGGTTTTCAGAGCCGAAGTATCGAAGCCTCGTTGTGGATACAGTCAGTGGATGCATCTGCGACTGCATTGCCGTCTGCTGCAGGATTTATGGATACCAGTCGGGCACACAGTGCGACGTGGCTATATCCTTGTGGTAATTTATACACTAATGTATGACGAGTTCCGGCTGAATCGATTCTCAGATACATTCAGGCGCACAGAGAACGGGCCTTTGTACAGCCTCCAGCTGGCCCTGCCACTGCTCATTGCTTAAGAACCACCCGAAGAGCCCCCCGTCGAGAATTCGTGCTCGTTGGCCGGTCCGGCACCCACTATGGAAGCGTGATGAACCTCGCGCTCTGGGATCAGTGACCATATCGTTGCCATATCGCATCCGGTGTCAAAGGATCGAATTCGACCATAATCCGTCAGAATTCTTTTGGCATGAAGATCAGCCTCGGACTATTCATTCGCGCGAATCCAACCTATGCGTCTTCGCAGAACGACCGCGACGAAACGCGGGTGATAGATGAACGGGATGCAAGTGTTCCTTTGTCGGGCGTGAGCTGGGTTGCCGCTCCTTGTCCATCTCTTCGAGGAAGTCTCGGTTCGTATCACGGCTCAGGTGCAGTACGTTGTCTGTTTGCGAATGTGCTCAGAGAAGATTGAAACAGTGGTTCTTGCTGTAAACAGAGCATACGTATCTCTTGGTATATCGTCGACCGGCTCCGTGATTGATATCTTGCCACCTAGATGCGTTTGGTGGCATGTTCACTGTGTGATGCGGGCCCATCTACGATGAATTCCCGATGCTGTCCTCACAGTTGATGTCCTCATCTTGGGTGCCTTAGTGCAACAACGCAGGATATCGCTCGCCGCCGAGACAGTCCAATTGACTGTCTGGGTAGATGTGATACATTTGCATCACGACCGGTGGACAGTCCCACACCAGCGTACTTTAACGCGAGGTGCAGTGCCGTTCACTTATCAGCCTTGTCGAGCCCTCACAGTCGTCACTCCAACTGTCACAACTCCACGGTGTGATTTCATCTTCGATGTACGTCCAGAATCTGTTGATAACAATATCATGTACCTTGTATCTATGACAGCTAGCTCTATAGGCATGTCAGTCGTCATTCATTCATCGCAGACCCCACCCTCTCACCCCTCCTTCATTTGACGTTCATTCGCATGTTTTCCAGGGCTGGCTCGATTATTTATTGACTTCCGGGGCGCCATGATCGTGCTTCTTCTACTTATCCTCCCGCTACCCTTCCTCGGCGGCTGTAGGAGTCGTCTCGCAGAGTCCCCTGCTCTGGTTAGCAACAGAGCGCCCTGGCAAGACGATATGGCTGTTGCTGGCCATCGGGACAGTGGCAGTCTCCAAAGAAGAACCTCAGCGACGTACAGGAAGGGTCGACAAGCTCCTGAAGGTGCGAGTCTTTACCTCACTAGTTTCCCTTGCCGAGTATTGCTTGCTGATGCCACACGGACTAGACTTCGTGTCACACTCCGACACTCTTGCCCTCGTACCCTTGGGGGATATCGATTCATCCTCCGCTCCACAGAAAAGCGAGACACGGCGGCATCCACTTGACCAAGGGATATCACGATGTTCGATTGTTGATGTCCGTGGCAAGACTATGGCCGGAGGTCATGATAGTCGCATTCGCTGGCCTGAGCACTGCAATTGTCTCTCGCTTGCTCGGTTAGACGCGCAGCATTCCGCTACCTCTTCCCCGCAGCGATTAGACAAACAACTATGTGGACACCAGTCGGCAACAATCCACCCAGCAGTCGAAGTCACTCTTGCGGAGAGGCAGGTAGTGACTGTTACAAGTTATACCACAACCTTCTACACAGTTACCTGGTCATCTACTTCCAGTACGGTGACATCGATCGCGCCGATACAATCAAGTGAAAGCACCAATCCTGGAGCGGTATCGTCGTCAATGCCGAAGATTTCGAGTCTGTCGAGCTTGACCAGTACGCGGTCGACTAGTCAGATCTCATCCATAGCAGAATCTCTCCCGATGTCAACAGGCAATATAATCCAACCTACCCAGATGCCCAGTCCATCTTTGACTTCCTCGACTTTCAACTCTACCTCGACATCGACCCAAAGGGTGGTCCTGCCAAATCCGTCTGTCACGTCGCAAACCACGACGACTCTTACATCATCGTCCACTTCATCGTCAGCTATCCAATCCTCCACATCCTTCACGTCCTCAGATTCCGGGATCTCTCAGCAATCGACTCTCGAATCGTCGATCAGTGTCATATCTCCATCGAGCACTTCGGTCACCTCGTTGAGGCCAGGTCAGACACCTGCCACCGGTGCTATTACAAGCAGTCATACGAAGAGGAACATACTGCCAATCATCATCGGCATTTTTGTGGGTGTACTCCTCGTCACTGCAGCGATGTGGTGGGCACGTAAAAGAATCCGTCACCGGAGAACTGCGTCAGGACCCAAATCTGACCGACTCGGTGAGATACGTGATACTTCCAACGCAGGTGTCTGACTGATACATCCACGATGGCTAGATTATGCTCACCTGGCGTCCGCTTACTACATCAGTGGTACCGACAAGTACGAATCGCTCAGAAATAGCGCGTCATATCACGGTGGCGGCTTGAGCACGCACGTGGATACAAGCAGAGTATCGCTACCCCACTTTCTCGGCCCGCTCTCCTGCGACATACCCCGAATGCCCCAGCAGGTCCTGATCGTACCTCCATATCCCGATTTACTTCTGCCGACGCCTACACAGGAATCATGGGCGACCCGAATGTCTAGGATGTCTTCCGCGTCGATTCCCGAGCAACCCCTTCCATCGCCCTTGAGCCCCGCGAGTCTGACGTCTCTGCTGGACGCGAATTGGCCTGTAGTGTCATCTACAAGGCTAGCTCAAGGATGGGCCCCTGCGCCTCGTCGGTCACTCATGGTCATCGAACAGGGGCGCGAAGGGGGTCCGCCCAGAGACCAAGCGCAGGGACGTGCACAGGAACGGGCATCGAGGACGTTGTCTATGTGGGCTAGGATCAGTCCAGGGACGCTACCGGATCCACGTACCCGCCGGCCAACAGAGGATGGAGGTGTTCGCCTTGCAGGTGGACCTCCCGGCGTCGAATTTGTCTCCCACGATGCGCCCGTATATGAGACCATGACCATTAGCTCCTCCGTCCGTAGCAATCGTACACCCCCGCCGCCTTACGCACGGTACTCAGATACGTCGACCGATGGGAGTCAAGTACAGAGGTGACTGCACGTAGATACACAGTGACGCCTTCCTTAGGCGTGGTCACACAAGTGTCAGGATAGAGGCATTTCCATCGATAAATGTATAATATGCTACGGAGACTTTTCTATTTGACGGGCTTCGAGACGGGTCGACATAGCTTAAGCAATATGATAGATGGGAGCGATATACAAGAACTAGTAAGTGCATCACACCATTCACTGCTGCTTGCTTTTGAGCATCATATCCGCGCACTTCTCACCAATCGCCACAGCGGGAGCCTGCAGATGCGTCCCCAGCACGCGCGGTAAGATCGACGTGTCCGCCACACGCAGGTTCTCCACGCCATACACCCGCAGCTCATCGTCCACGACCCCTCCGCCCTCCCCGTCGTCCTCGGGCGCCATCCGGCACGTCGACGAGTAGTGGTACGTCGTCCGGTTATACCGCCGGATGTAGTCGTCCAGGTCCGCGTCGCTCTCGCTCGACGGCTGCAGCCAGTCCTCGAGGCCATACCCGCGAGCACGCATCTCGTCGCGTAGGCGTAGGCTGAGCTTGAGTGACGCCCGCAGCGGCGCGTAGTCGTCGGGGTGGGACAGATAGCGTGGGTCGATAATGAGCTGTGCACGAGGGTCGGCGGAGGATAACCGCACGCTGCCCTTGCTCTTTGGGTGCAGGAGGACGTTCAGGAAACTGAACATGCCTCGGTCGAGCGTTGTGGGCTCGTCATGGCTTGCGTACGCCATCTGAACGATGGTGAGAACCGGGTCCGAAGAGGGAAATGCATGCTTACCGGCATAATCTCGATGTCGGGCAGCTTCTCTCCCGAAGCCTTCTCAAGCTTAGTGGGCTTTCCCGTGCTGTCGAGCATTCTTGAGTTTGCGAAGATGGCAAGCTGTAGCACAGGCCCCAGCAACCAGCCCGTGCCCCAGACGAGGTACTTGATCAGCTCGATGAGGAACCTCAACGGCTGTGTCCGTAGCGAAACAAGCGAATCTTGCACGGGGATAAAGAATCCCACAGACACTCCGAAGTGGTCTTCCTGCTCACATTGTGAGTCATTGATCACAACAGCAGAGATGAAGATATCACGCACAAGGTTGGAGCCCACGGCTGGGAGGTCTTTGACGATAGGGATGTCGTGCTCCTTGAGGTGTTCCGAGGGACCAATGCCACTGATTACGCGATTCAGTACACTGTCTAGTAAGTGCAACAGCAACCTACCTCAACATAAGGATGTGAGGGCTCCCAAATGGACCCGCCGAGAGTACAATCTCTCTCGCAGCACGGACATGCTTCCTCTTCTCCGGGTTCGGACCAGCTTGCGAGAGGAGCGTTATACCCCGTGCGACACAGCGGCCGTCCGGAAGACGCTCCACATCTACCTTCTCGACGAGGACATTCGTACATATGTGTAGGTTGCCTTGCCGAGCGCGGGCGAGGGGCGCAGGAAGAAAGGCATGGTAAGACGAGTTGCGCTTCGACTTCTCGTCGATGGTGAAGTACAGGCGACCGCACCCAAATGGCGGATGAGTGGGCGAGTTAATGTCGGGGATGTAGGGTAGGCCGATGGCTTCTGACGCTGCGACCGCGCTGCAGCACCTCGCTCAGCCGGGGTTTGAGTGACATTGAAGGACGAACGTACTGATTAAAACCCTTGAACTGGAAGTCGCCCAAGCTCCTGTTCCTCCACTCCCCGTCCATCCCATGCACGCCCTCGTCCTTCAAATCCAGCGCTCGCTCCGACTTGATGAAGTACGGCTCGACGTCCTTCCACCCCCACCCCTTCCGCCCTGCGTCCGCCCAGCTATCGTATTCCGCAGGGAGTCCACGCGCGTAGAGCATCTGGTTGACGCGTGAGGTCCCCCCGAGGGCTCCGCCCGAGAACAGGAGGAGTGGTCTTCCGAGCTCGGTCTGCATCTCGGAGTGTCGCTTCAACGTTCGCGAGCCATCCGACGCGAAGTCCGACGAGAAGAGGGGTACACGGGCTGCCCAGGAGTCCGCTCGTGGCCCCCTCTCGATGAGCAGGACAGTATGAGAGGGGTCCGCGCTGAGTCGGTTGGCCAGCACACAACCAGCGGTGCCTCCACCTGAGGCTCATCCGAGTCAGGAGTTGGCCGGTCGCTCGAAGTCATTGTCACATACCGGCAACGATGAAGTCGTACTGCTCGAGAAGGTCATCGAGCTTGATCTCTGGATACGAGTCGAACGGCCACATTGTCGTCTGTTACGTGGTGGACGGTGATGAGAGCGGCGGATTTGAAACGGCTCGCTCTTGGCTCGCTCTGTAAACGACTGCTTCTACTCTGCTTTTGGCATTCTGCACTGAATGGCATGTTGCTTGATAAGATTCCAGGAACCGCAACCCGAGATACATGAGATGAATGTGGTACGATGTAGCGTCGCGGAGTGTTGTCTCATTACTTCTAACCTCGAGAAGTGTTTGATCCAGATTACATACATTGCCGCCCAGTGAGTACATACTGTACATAGCTGACATAAGTAAGTATTATACACAGTCCAAAGGTGCCCGGCTGCCTAACAGTACAGCATTGTTATGTGTAAAGCAGCTCCATGTACCACGACCATTGGGGTTGGTGCCCCACGCCGCAGAACGAAGCATCCACGAACCGCCACGGTGTCCCCCGAATGTTCAGCACGAAATACTGTGTGGGAGGATACAGTGAATATGGCAACACACTTGCATCGCATGAGCGATGTCTCGCACGCGGTAGCTCACGGTAGTTGATATATGAACGCCTGAAGCCCGACTTGCTTCACTCGCCCTTGAACACAGGTAGGCGCTTCTCTTTGAATGCGTTGAGCGCCTCGACGCGGTCATTCGTCTTCAACAGCGGTTCATACGCTGCGCGCTCGAAATCAAGCCCTGGATCGTCATGAGGACCGGTGCGGGAGTAAAGGGTAGGACAGCCTTACCGCTTTCCAGACTCAACTCAGGTGCTCGCGAGATCGCTTGCTTTGCCGCACGAAGGGCGAGTGGCGCTCGAAGATGGTCAGATGGGGTTTCGAACAATGAAACATAGAACACACACCATTCGAGCTCATTTCCTTCGCCAACGCCAGCGCACGGTCGACTGCACTCTGCTCGGGAGCAGATACGTAGTCCACAGCGCCTGGCTAACTCAGTATGCATAGCACCTACTTGAATGGACCGACATACCCAACTCCAGGGCCTCCGTAGCTGTCAACATTTTGGCCGTGAAAATTAGGCTCTTAGCCTTCGACAATCCAAGGAGGCGAGTGAGCCGCTGTGTGCCGCCCGCGCCGGGAATGATCCCCAGTCGAGTCTCAGGAAGTCCGATCTTCGTCACAGAGTGGCCTGTATTGGCGTTCGACACTCACAGCCGTACAGAGGGCCATGCAGCTCACCTGCGACGCGCAGATCACAGGCGAGGCCAAGTTCAAGGCCTCCGCCCAGTGCAGGCCCATCAATAGCTGCGATAGTAGGCATGGGCAAGGTCTCGAGGACACCTAGCGCGGCGCGCAGGTCGAGAAGGAATTTGTCCACCTGGGGTTTGCTCATCGTGCGTCGCTCGATGAGATCGGCCCCTGCACAGAACGAACCAGGCGTGGAGGACCGCACGATGAGGACACGAACGCTGTAGGCATATTACAGAACATACGAACGACGCTCAACTGCGAGACGTACCTGTTGTCGAACTGCACCGTGTCCAGACATTCACGAAACTCCTAGCAACCCGACGAGGCCCTGTTATCCTGCGCGTCTTCGGCGACATTGGAACACCAACAGACCTTCAGCAATCGCAAAGAAATGGCGTTCTTTGCCTGTTGTCGGTTTAGCGACAGAAATGACACTCCGGGGTGTGTCTGCACGGGTTCGAGGTATGCTTCCCGCGACTCTGTCTGAAGAAACCGCCGCGCACAGTACAAAACGTGTTTTGAACTGTCTCTGCGCATGCAAACTCGCAGAATTGCACCAGTGGAGAGCATGTCGTCTCAGTCGAAGTAAACAGATGATGAGGAGAAGTTGAGACAAGGACAGCCCGACAAAGACATAATTAGGTGTTACGCTGACTTGTAAGTATGTTGTAACGTACGCCACAAATATCGGAGTTTACATCCCACTGACCTAAGCTAAGTACTTATTACTTATGTAAATCACTGAACATTTACTGGCTTGTGTTATCATAACCCCATCGCGCCCATGTGACAGAATAGGACACGCCCCCGACGCGTCGCGGTGAGCATCTGCCATCAGGCTGTATGTACATGACTCAATGTGACTTATGGGAACCGGCGTCATTCACCCATCATCCAGCTAAATGAAAAAGACTAACTACTGTACATGGTCGTAACACCATCGCATCGATGTAGAAGTGTCGATCTGGTGAGCGAGCGAAAATGAGTCGGGCACCATGCAACTGGCAAAGAAGTATTCCAGTAGATACGCATAGAAAAGCTATAAATGGAGCATACATCAAGAGACATCGCGCAGCAGAGCTGAGTTACGCAACGTCGCACCGGCTTGACCGCGCCCGACGATGCCAGTGATTGGCCTCTGCTGTGACGCCCGATATGCCTCTGGAATCGTGTGGTCGCCAATTTAAGACCGTGCAGCCACCAAGCCTTGCATATGCGTTGCACAATCGCGAGTCAGAGCGCCGAGCTTTACGTCGGCTCTGCACGAGTCAACAAACGACTGGCGATCGCAGTGCGGGACTATACCCTGATCCTGCGGGAGTCCCAACCTCTCCTTCAGAACCTGTAGCTTTGGGCAGATAACTTTGTGCGGCAGCGCCGCGTGCCTCCACGCGCGTGTTTGGCACTCGCGCGAGCAGTAGCGCAAGACACCGCAGCCTCCACACCGAGCGAACGTCCGGCGCGCGCTGGTGAACGTCTCGCGACACTGAGGTGCGCAGCAGTGACGCAACTTGGAGGCCTAGGCAAATCCTTCGAAGGCGAGATGCAGGGGATCGTCAAGCCGGACGTTCGCTGCTGCGTACCTGGCGACTATCTCCGGGCTGTATACCGTCTGGTCCTCCTCCGGCTTGTCAGCGTAGAACATAGAGCCGAAGCGGGCGAAGAGCTCGGTGAACTGATTGATATGGTCTTGCGTCCACACCTTCGTCTCGATGAGGAACAGCGGGAGATCGTTGATGATGCAGTCGCATACGAAGAGGAGGCCGCAGCTGCGGACCTCCTGGATGGTGTTGACCCACGTGAGCATGCGGACGAACTTGAACAGCATGAGGTCTGTCGAGTTCACTTGGCTAAGGTCCGTCACGTTCGCGCAGAACTCCAATACCAGCGCGAGTGCTTCCATCCAGCGCAACTCGGTGTCTATGTCGACAAACTTCCCAAGCGTATTTCGCCGCTCCTGGAGGAAGGCGATGGTGAGATCCGTGATCCTCATGGGCCATGCAGAGTCGAACTGAAGGAGATGAGGGATAACTGATCGACCGCATATAGCGAGGATTTTGTTGAAGAGTAGGAGGATATCCGGGAACCCGTCCTGGCGGCACAGCCGGAATGACACCGCGTACCCTTGGATAGACCTCTCAAGCCCATAAGGCATAAGCTGGCTAGCGTCCGTAGGCCATAGACCGGTGTGCTTTCTACGGTTCTTCCTGAGACCTGGCAAGGCTGTAACGCCGCCAACCGTCTTCGACTCGACCGCATTGTTGAGAACGCCAGCCAGGTGACGGATAAGCATTTGGACGACGTCTTCGAAGGTGAACAGACGGTAGGCCTCATACGAGTCGTGCAACCACTTCAGTAGCCACCTCTTTCCCCGGGCCACTCAATTGGATGGAGCATGTGCATGTGCGCAAGGAGGAGTCAAAGTCCTTCATCTCCTCGTCCGAGCGCGGCAAGCTAAGGAAGGCCACACACGCATCCAGATGCTGGGGGTATTTCTTGCGGATGTCCTCATACTCTCCGTGCCGAGGTACATGGAAATGAACGTCCAGCGAGCACGAATCGTCTTCGTCTCTCCCGTCCAGCAGGTGGAGGCACCCGCAGAGAACTCTCGCGCAGCGCGTCGGACGTGCTGGGTCCTTCATGCAGTTGGTGAGTAACTGGACAGCGTCGTCCATAACCGAGGTCTCCATCCTGTAGACAGGCTGCAAGCCATTCATCGGTCATGACTAGATCCTCAATAACTCACGTATAACAATGCACTCACGACCAAGGGAAATGGTAAAAATGCGAGAAGAAGTTCAACTCGACAACATCGTTGGCGCCGCCGCCCGACCCGGTGGCGAGAGTGGTAGTAGGGGCCGCTACATTCAAGGCTATTCAAGCTCGTAACGGTACTATTCGGTTGACATCACTTGGCGAATAACATAACCGTGATTGTAGTAAGCACTCACCTCAAGCAAGGCTAGGTGATTGAATACTACTAATTGAGCGAGACAAGGAAGCTCGAGCCTGAGTGAATGTTTGGGAAAATGTCCGTTGGGCTACCGTGCTACTGCATCGCCCGCAGGGCCACGGCGATCAATCGTATTCACTGACGGCTCGTAGGCGTAATGAGAGTACCGCCCTGAGTAACAATAGATTTGAAGCAATTGAAACATTGACAATGATCGAAGAAGAACGTGCTCTTTTTTTTTGGATGGCCTTAACGAGTAGTGGCACTTGACAATTGGTCAAGCCCAGTTACTCGGCCTGCAGGCGGTGATACCGCACGTGCTTCCAGGATAAAAATGCATTTACGCACGACTATTCCGTCAGTGTGGGACTCGACTATCCGGGGTCTATATCGCTGCAGAGCTCCGGATCAATACCCACTAAAAACCTGTGGACTGTCGTCCAATCTTCTGGAAGGGCAAGCTCGTCTTCCAGTACTTTCGTCCATGTCGCCAGGACTAAATTCTTGTTTCTCTGTAGGCGACCAAAGCGTCGTTTGGTGCTCCATATGTCCAGTCTTAGTCGTCTGTTGATCGTATAAAACCACTTCGCAATAACAGATTGTATGTTGTGTCTCCACTCTGGATCGTCCTCATGCCTAATGACTCGCTCGCAGCGGAGCTTCCAAATGAGATAGGCTGTTTCAGACACAGCGATTCTCCTAAGACGGAGATGAGGCTCGCGAATAGGTGAGTTCTTGTTTGACTTCGGTGAGAGGCCTATGGACAATATGTCTTCGTATGACAGAGAGGTCCTCGTGAAGCCCTTCTTGTGGAGAAGGCGTAGTGTCAGTCGCCATAAGGTGTCTTGGTGATCTGCGTTACATTTGAGGAGTATGTGATCCATGTTTTCAGTGACACCGCATGGTTTACATTCGGCGCGGTCTTCATAGTTCGGGATGTGTGACCAGTACGTTCCAACCTTATAGGCTTTGTGCAAGTTCTTCCATAGGAAGTCTGCTATGGGGCGTGCGAGGTCTTTGTGTCGACCACTTCTCCATATCAGCGCCTCGAGGGCTGCTTCTTCCTTGTTCTGGACATGTGTTAAGACTGAGGATATCGTTCTCATAGTTGACGGACGCTTCGGCGTGCGTGCGTGTGCGCGTATTCCTTTGTAGGCTATCTGTTGGGTGAGTACCGCAACTCTTGCTCCTGATAATTTGAAGGCGGAGACTTCCGTCGGAGGTACCGGTATCTGTTGGGCTCTGGCCCATCTCGTCTGTAGGCGGTCGCTTATGTCATTTCGCAGGCTTTGTTCTTCTTGCGATGCTGGGGTTCGGAAGGTGGTTACTGCGCACCGTTGGCGTAGTCTGTTTACTAGGGCGCGTAGGTACGTGGCTCCACTAATACCGATCCAGCCTCTATCTTCCCATTCGGGGAGGCGATCTATGAGGATTTTAGCTAGTATGTTTGATTCCATTATAAAGTGTAGCGGAACGTCGAGGGGGATCGTCTGTGCTGTATGGAGTGCGGCAATAACGTCGTTCTGACGTGTTGTTGTAGCTCCGATGTCATATGGTCTTACGAGTATCGGAGGACGTGATCCGTTTCCGTGGCATATGAAGGCGCAGCTGTTAATATTGGCTGGTACGTTCCCAGGTATATTGCGCTTCTTGGGTGGACTGGTTATGAAGACAGTACAGGACTCTTCTTCAACTATGCGGCCGCGTCTCTGTCTTATGGCCGGTGGTGCGCTGTGTACGGAGGGGTCTACGAAAACGCGTATGGCTTCCGACAGGGGGCCACGTGTCGTTAAGGATGGATTAAAGGTGGTTTCTCCATCTTCTACTAAGGCGTGCGCGTTCTTATCCTTCCGGCGTCGTGTCAGGGTCAGCCCATCGTTAACTTGGAGCGGGTCCGGATGCCACTTGGGTAGGATTTGCCGTAGAAGGTTTGCCGCTGATTTGCAACATGCGTGTGGATGTCGACATCCTCGCTCTCTGTCTTCTCGGCATGCTTGGCATGAGCATGATTCTGGTGAGTAATCATTTCGCGATGCTATGAGGGTGGTGAAGCAGTGACGGTCTATCGCTCGTTGAACGTCTGCTATTGTGAAGATGCGATGACAGTTGCGCAGGCAATCGCTGTGTCCAGTATTGTTGAGGCGCCTCAGAGAGTTCGTTCCGCCAATGTGGTACCAAATAGGTAGTTGAGATTTGGTACGTTCGTCAAGCTTAACTGCCGCGAAGCTTACGTTATATTTCTTTGCTGTTTTGAGCATGCGTTTGATGTACTCGGGTAGGTGTGACGCTTTGCTGGTCGAGGGGGACCAGGATTGAAGGAATGTATTGAACTTGGCGTTGTTCCTTATCGCCCCAGCTTGCGGTGAGACGTTTCTGTTTATCAGGTCGTCTACCAGGTACGCCCATAGCGGGCGGTCTGCTGTCAAGTCGAGGTACCTTTTCGTCCACATGAGTTGGACGGCTTCGTTCCTCGCTCCTATGTCTAGGAGGTTGATGCCGCCCTCTTCTATCGGGAGATAGAGTGTTTCGAGTGCGATTGGTGGGACCTTGGTGTCGCCCCAGATGAAGGTCTTTATCTTCTTGATTATGGCGGCTTCTATTGCGGGGGGCATCCCTTGTACCGTGGTCAGGTACTGGGTCATTCCGCCTGGGCCCATCTGTACGATGTGGCTTTTACCACGGAGTGATGGGTGGCATCTACCCCATCGCTCGAGGAAAGCATCTATCTTCTCAAGTACAGGGGTCCATACAGCTATATTATCTATTTTGTTCCCGATCCATGCACCGAGTATTCGCACCGCTTCACCGTCGCGAGCGATATGTATCGCGTTAGGTATGACGTCGTTCCGGTCCGTTGGGTCAATGCAACGTGTATTCACTACAGAGGATCGATATTCCGGTGTACCTACCGGGATTACTTCCGTCTTACCGTCATTGAAGCGGGCTCGAGATGCTTCACACCATTGGTGTAGGATGTTCCACAATTCTGACCATTTGTCTTGCTTTGACAGGAACGTCGATGTGTCATCCGCGAACAGGGACGTGATCAATCGTTCAATAGTTCCGGGCACGCTTATGCCTTTTAGGGGGGATGCACGTAGCATGCAGGCCAGGGGTTCTATGGCGAGGTCGAATAAGAGACAAGATAGTGGGTCACCTTGTCTTACACCTCTGAATACTTGAAATGGTTTACTTGATTCACCATTAAGGATGACGAGTGTCGTTGCATGGCGGTATAGTTCTTGTACTCGTTTGATGAACTTCTCAGGCAGGGCGAAGCGGGCGAGTACGAGCCATAGGTAATCGTGTGCTATCTTATCATAAGCCTTTTCTTGATCCAGCGCTATGATGACACCGTCTTCCTCTGCAGCTTCCGCATAGTCTACTACTGTCCGGCATAGCTGTGTCTGGTCGGTAATCTTCCTGTCTCGGATGAATCCGGCTTGGTTGGGATGGATTATTGAAGGTGCAATCTCGCCGAGTCTCGATGCTAGGATCTTCGTGTATAGTTTGTAGTCGGCGTTGAGTAGAGTTATTGGGCGATAGTTTGCTATGTCTCTTCGATCTTTCTTCTTGTAGAGTGGACACATCCAGCCGTCGGTAAAGCCGGCTTTGGGATGTATCCCATACCTATCGATATCTGCGTACACTCGTTGTAGAAGGTTGATGCAGTTGAATCGTATGGGTGAGTTTGCTGTTGTATGCGTCCATCGCTCTTCCATTGCTGCCCAGAACTCGTATGTGAGGCCATCTAGTCCGGCCGCTTTCCCAGAGCCAGCCTTCCTTAGTGCGGTGCGTATGTCGTCTTCTGTTATTGGGTCAGTAAGTAGTCTGGATTGTGATCTGGTTACTTGTGTTTGGACATGGTTCAAGACGCGTTCTACTTTCTCATTACGGTTGGGCGTTGTTTGGAGACCATCATGTTGTAGGTTTTCATGATAGTCTCTTGCTAGCTTCGCCATTCTATCTGAACGTGTCTCGTATTCGTTCGGGTTAGAGTCAGGTTTCTGGAGAGCATAGAATATGTCTCTGGGCTTCTTCTCTTTGTTCACAGCTGACCAGTACTTGCTTGGGATTTCGGCGTTTAGGATGTACCGTGTCGTGGTTGACATCTTAATGTCTCCATGTCGTTTCTTCTCTAGTGCGTGTAATCTATCCTGTACCATTGCGACTTCGAGTTGCTTGGGTGTTGATTCTGTGAAGTCAGGTTCATTCTGTAGGGATGATATCACGGCCTGTAGTCGCTCCATTTCCGCAAGTATCTTAGGAGTCTTGCCGCGCAGGCGTTGTCTGGCAATCTTGGCAATCTCTTTCTTGAATTCGGAGAATATCAGCTGCGGGTTGTTCAGGTCCGTGCGTTGTTCTGTATTACTGCTCGTCATTGCGAGGCTCTCTGCTTTCTGACCCGCTTTGGTCGCTTCTGATAGGAATATATGGTCCGTTAACAACGTGTGGGGTATCGTCCATCTACCCTTCCCGATGTATGGTGCCTGCGCTGCGCTAAGGTGAACTGAAATTAGCCGGTGGTCGGTTGGGACTCCGGTTGTATGGATTGACCATGAGTGTGCACGTTGGATGAGATCGTTCTTCAAGTATATTCTATCAATTCTTGAGCAGGTTTGAGAGCCGCGTTGCGGGAAGGTGTAGTCTCTGGCTGTCGGGTCTGATAATCTCCAGCCATCTCTTACATGCATGCTCTCGAGGAATGATAGGAGACTTTGTACCTGAGTGGGCGGGTCTAGTCTCATTGGCAGTCTATCTATGGCGTCCACGACTACGTTGAAGTCTCCAAGGATCATGTCGGGTTTGTGCAGGCGTCGTTCTTGGAAGGTTGTGCTAAGCGTGTTCCAGAAGCTAGCATTTTCAGACGTGTTGTTTGGGGCATAGACGTTGAGGATTGTTATAGACCTTTCTCCATGCCAGTGCATGTTTAGGAGGAGGGCTCGGCCGGGTATGATTGATGTGGTTTTAGTGTTAGATATGTCTACCAACTCTCTGTTCAAGACGAAAGCTACTCCTTGTGATTGTGTCGGACTCGTTGATTCGGAGTTTAGTATACGTAGTCTTCGACCGTAGAGGTCGTGAATCCGAGAGACCGCTTCTCCATCAAGGTGTGTTTCTTGTAGTGCTAGTAGTCCTATCTTCCGTTCTCTGACGATTTGATTAACCGCGTTCCATTTGTTATTTTCTGTGTCGCGAAGTGAGCCGCGTCCATTCATATTTAGTGAGCCCGCATGGAGGGCGGCTTTTGTGTTGCGGCCTCTACGGCGCTCACTGTTGTTGTTCTGCTGACTATGTGCCTCAGGTAGGGGCGGGTTCGCGGCTTGAGTATTCTGAGGTGACCGGCTATTGTCAATGACAGTAGTCGCCCTGCCACCGAGTTCCCTCGCCTCGTCATCGAGTATCCTGAGGGCAGGGGGCGGAGGTGACTCTCTTTGGCGAGGGAGAGGTGTACCGTTTGCCGTTGAAACATCCGTATGGTTTATATCTCTGTTGTTGTTCACCGCTGGTGTACGCATTCTCGCTACAGCGATCCACGAGGTGCGGGCGCCGCTCCTGGGCGTCTCAGGGGACCTGCTTGCACGTCTGAGCGTGGTTGCTTCGCCCGAAGGCCGGGAAAGTCTATTAGTACCCGGTTATATGAGTTGTTACTCGATGGTTGTGACGGCTTTCCTGTCCCGCGTACGGTCAGTATATTTGGGCGTGTCATGGCAGAACCGTCGAGGGGGTCGAAGAGAAGAGATTATCATTTTCGGTTTTACTTGTTTTATCTTAGGTGGTTCAGTGTTATCGTTCGCTGAGAAACATGTTCGCTGAGAGATATGAGAACTGCAATTCATGGTCGGGTTACGCGACGAGGTACATGAGGTAGGGGCTAGGTAATCAGTTCGTTCCTCCACGTCCGGAACTCCCTCCACGGCCTCCACGGCCGCGACCTCTGCCACGGTTCGTTCCGCGTCCTCCGCGTCCACCACGACCGCCCCGCCCATTTCCGTTCGGGGTGTTCACTTGTTGGTTGTTGGCGTTGTCGTTATTGCGTCGGAGCTGTCTGCGGATGACGTCGGACTCGGTCGTCGGGCCGTGCCACTCGGGAAGGTTCGGGAGCGGGCAAAGGCCCATTGTGTGGTCTGCTCCTCGACAGATACGGCATCGCATCTGACGGTGGTACCGGATGGGGTGGCCAGTGAACGCGCTTCCGTATTGTTGTAGACCGACTTGGCTTCGGAAGAACGACCAGTCGGCGACGCTCGCCGTTGGTGGTTCGCAGTATATGACGGCCAGCGGTTCGAGGATTCCTCCGCGCGTGTGGTAGGGTAGGATTCGGACCCGTATCGACGCAAGTATAGCTTGAAAGGCTTGATCAGTCGACATGTTGCGCCAGCGCCCTCCCGTTTGGATGTCCCGTTCGATCAGGCGGCGGATCCCAGGCGCTACACTGGTGCCTTGCCAGACCCGGACGAAGGCGGCACGGATGCCTTCCGGGGAGGCGTCGCCGAAGCATTGCAAGTTGGTCCAGAAACCAACGAGGGTTGATGGCTCGATGCCCAGGTGCGTGAAGTATGCCGTGAGCGCAGAGGTTGATAGCCATCGCTGGTCCAAGATTGCTTGCCGCTGGGCCGGCGTGAGACCTTGGATCAGAAAGTAGTTCGGTGGGGTGTTCAGTTCGTTCGTCGGCCTCTCGGGGATGGGGGCCGTGATGACAGCGGACTGGACTCCGAAGTGGACTCGCAGAAGATCACGTAGGGCGTCCATGCGTTCCCACCGTCCGGGGTCGTTTGCAGATTGTCCCGGTATGGCGGCTAGGACTGCGTTCGCTTGGTTTGCGAACCAAGCAGTCGCCTGGTCGGCGTTTTGTCCCTCGATTTTATGGTATGCGTCGTCGGCTACGATTTCCTCGAAGCCCCCTAGTGGAGTGGGGGTGGCCATGGCTTGTCCGAAAGGTAGGGTCGCCTGGTTCATCGGGGCTACCGGTCCTTGGGCTGCGTTAGGAGGGGCAAGGTTCGGAGGAGGGGCCACATGGTGGGGGGGGACGGGTATAGGTATATGTGACGGTTGACGTAGGTAGTCCTCTTGTGACGGAGGGTTCTCGAAGAAGGTACGTGGGGGGCGTTGCTGGTTACGCGAGCCAGAGGCTACTGGAGGGGGCGGACGGCGGTCTGCGGGGTGTGTGGGCATGGATAGGTGAGTATTCGTGTATAGGACTGGTGCTATGGGATCACCTTGGTGGACATATGTCATATACGGAGAGCGGTCTCGGCCTGGGCTCGCGTCTCTCATGCGAATGTCGCCGGTTATTGAAACAGCGCTTTGCGGACGTTCAGGCTGACGCGGTGTGCGTTCCACCTGGTCGGCTGGGATCCTCGATGGGCCGGGCATGGGTTGGCTCATGAGGCGCGAAGGTTGAGCGGGTCGGGTGGGGAGGTCGAAGCGACCCGTCGTTTGGAGGCGCGGGCGTGGATAGGGATCGTGTGAGGATCGAGCATTCAGAGGGGCGTGGTAGACCGTTGGCGCGCGGCGCAGTAAAGGGGAGGGTGCGGCCGGTTGTCGCGGGGATGAGTATTGAGCTGATGCCTCTTCCTGACGGAGCAGAGACGTGTCGTAGTTCCGCTCGAGAGAGGTAGAGGCCGTGGTTTGGTTTGGCATGTAGTGATAAGTGTCCTGCTCCGACGAGGGGGGCCACCGTGCACCGGCGAGTGGGGTCGACTCTAAGTGGCCGAGTGGCGTGTTCTGGTTGGCGGTGGGTTCCGCGTTCCAGAGGCTGTCGACGTTCTCCATCTGATCAATCCACGGCGGGTACCGCTGCTGCCAGTTTGCGGTTGGGTGTACGGCAGGCGGGGGAGGGGGCGCGTTCGCCATAACGCGAGGGTCGAGCCCATGGAAGGCGTGGTAGTCGAGGTCTGTCGGTTCGTAGTCCGATCCACGTTCCACGTACTCGTCCAGGTCGGGGATTGGGGAGGCTGTGCGTGCGAAGGAGGCTCCCGGAGAGTTCTGAACTCTATCCGTGGAGGGTTCTACGTCCGGTGGCTGGTTGTCCGTGACGCGGCGACGCTTCCGTGTGTCGCTCGAGGGGCGAGAGGACACCGGGGCGTGGGGGTGTTCATGTATACTGTCTGTCAGCGGGGGAGGGCCTAGTCCAAGGCTATGGCTCGTCGATGGGGGGTCGACTGTGCAGTCTTTCTCCTTGTCCGCGCGGCGTTTCCCCTTGTCCGCGCGTTTCTTCCCCTTGTCCGCGCGGGTTTTCCCCTTGTCTGCGCGTGGTGCTGGTTGGGCACTGGTCGCGGCTGGTGACCTGGGGGGGTCGGGTTGGGTTGTGGACAGAGTTGCGGCGGGTGCCGGAGGAGCCGTGCTCGCCTGGGAGGCGATGGCTTGGGGCGCAGGAGGAGCGACTTCGCGGTCGTTGATGACCGTGGTATCGCTTGCTGCACCGGAGGCCAGGTGGTCCAAGCTCTCTGGTTGGATGCGGGGCGACTGGCGGCCTGCCGTGACATCGGCGAAAGCTGCTTAGGCTCAGTATGGAGCGTAGGGGAGGAGCGGCGCGCTTTACTTACATGGGCTGCCGGGGCGCATGGGGCTCATTCTGCGCGATGTCGGCCCTTCGTTGTTGGTCGGTGTGGGGCGGGGCTCATTGGACGGTGCCGTAGTCTCGTCTGCAGGGCGCGCTGGGGCCTGGGTAGTCGCGTTGGGCTTGGTCGAGGAGATGCAGGCCATGATATATGAGTACTCAAGCGTAGTTGGGTGGGGGATACGTACGCTGCGGGGGCCTTTTAACTTGTGTGATGTTGTGATCTTCGCAGGCGATCTCGAGAAGCAAGACCTTGTTTATGCGAGTCTTCATTTATCACAGCCGCCATGTTCGAGGGTGGTGGGGCGGGATGATGTTTGGTGCGGCGGGTTGATGTTCGGTGCAACGGGTTATTGGCCGTCGCGGCGGTTGCTTGTTTCGGTGGTGCGGCCTGGGTAGGCTTGGGTCGTCACCTTCGCTTATGGTAGGCGTTAACTAGTTTTATTCTAGAGGGTGGTCGATTAGGTCCTGGATAGTGCTCGACTGGGCACCTATCTTTGCTTGTATAGCTTTACGACGCTCCTTCAGGTTTTTATTTAACGTCTGGGCTGTATGTGCGCGGACTTCGTTCGCTTGGGGTTTCAGAGCGCTGAGGCGGAGGCATTGATTGTCGCAGCAGCCTTGTGGGGTTTCTGCTAGCCTGTGGAGCGAGGGTTTTGCGAGGATGTCTAAGGAGCTTCGCATGGTGGCGCTATTTGATGCCGTTGCGGCAAATCAAGACCTCCTACCTGAATGGGCTTGTTTGGCCGTGTTGTACTCATGCGCTTAGGTCTTCTAACGGAACGTGACCGTGAGGTGATCGAGCGTGTTCTCTTAGGTTCTCTTCCGATTTTCGGGCGGGATCAGTTTGCGTCTTATGTAATTGGCTTAAAACGCTACTATTCTGACCGTCCAAGGACAGGGGCATGTTGTAGGTTATTGGACATGTAACGACAGAGTGTGTGAGGGAGTGCTTGCTAAGGCAAGTCAGGTCATATGTTTGGTTTGGGTGTCTAGTTCACGTACGCTTTCGTTAAGACTTTGCATTGGGGGTGCTTCTGTTCGGCACTCCTTCCGCTTAGCTTCTGCGGATATTGACTTGCAGGAGGTTCTCGTCCATCCCGTCAGCGTGTGTTAACGCGACAAATTCGTAGGGGGTCCTTGTGCTCAGCATCAGGGTGTCGTTGTCGGTGAAGCATGGATGGGGTGCGGGAAGGGGTTGGAGGACGTGGTAGAGGTACGTGAGGACTCGGCGTTCCGTTGGGCCGAGAGCGGTCCATGGGGTCGGGACACGGAGGCTGCAGCGCTCGTTACTGCCTGATATGGCAAACGAGATCCAGTACCGGCATATGCCGTTGACTGCGGCAATTCGTCCAAGTCCACTCGATTCCTCGCTGGTTTGTAGTTGTATAAGAGTACCCACACCTAGCGGGCGTGGGGGACGTTCGGCTACAATCCATGTGCGGTTTTGCCTGCTGTCGTGGGTGGGGTGATCTGCGACATTGACCATTACGGCCATGGCTGTGTTATCGGTGAGTCGGAGGCTTGGGAGGGATTGCAGCTTATGGACTTCTGTGCAGGTGTTCGTGCTGAAGTTCAAGACGTGGCAGGCAGGGCCGGTGTCTTCTTCCGCAAGCTGCGGTGGGGGGGGTTGGGGTAGTTGGAAGGTGCGGAACATGATTGTCGTGCGTTATCGTGTTGCTCGTGGGCACATTCTTATGCCATTCGGCTAGCAGTCGGTAAAGGAGGGGGTTTGCCGTCATCATTGCTCCATCGCTTAACAGTGGGCGCTGCATTAAGCGGTTTTGGAGCATTATGAGGCTAGGGACTGTGATCAGGAGAGGTACGAGGCAGGCAGCATTTTGTATGTGGTTTTTCTGGTCGGGTGTGGTGGTTATTACGTGGTTCTTGTGTACATGAAGAGGGTTGAGTTCAATTCAGTGTGCGCTCAGCGTTCTTTGGTTCTATACAGTCGTTGCGTGAGGCTTGGTGCGGCTTACTTAAGGTCTGGGCGCACGTTTCCCTTTTTTGGGGAGGGCGGGCGTGATTGGCGCTGGTCAGGGCGTCAATTGGCTACTGGGGCGGGTGAGGTATGAGGGGGAGTCGGCGGCCCTGTAGGCCCTCTAAGTCGTTTTGTGGTTGCGAGACTTCGAGATTAGGTGGTGTTTAGGTCACTCTCGATGTGCCTGTGAAGGCGAGCCAGCTAGGCTTCATGTTGGGGTGGATGGAGGGGGATTCGCGTGGATGACGTGTCCCGGTCGTTGGTAGCAGCGATGCTTCCCTAGACTCATTTATAGCGCAAGTTCGTTTCGTCCTAAGGACTACTTACCCCCCGGACCACGAGAAGGTCTGCGCAGGACGTCGTCTCGAGTTTCGACGACGGCCCTCCCGGGGGGAAGAAGAACGTGCTCACGCAGTGTTGCCAGCATGGGTGTCCAAAAGAAGGAAGGATGCTGTCATTGCCAGGTTCGTAAGTACGTGGTGATTGCGTCATCCGAGTCCTCAACGATGCTTCCATTCTGCTTCATGACCTGTCAGAGGCCTCTGGTTTAGGTACTTAATGAAGCACTCACCCGTCGGATCTCTCTTGACCTCGAACTCCATCATCCCGACATATGTATCTCTTCCTTTGTCCCCACCTTCGATCAGTCAAATGCGTCTGACTATGCCGAGTTAGCAGACGTCAAATAGACGTCGAGTCCGAGCCGGGACTGTACACTGACGGTAGTAAGGGTGGTTTAAAATTTCGGTAAGTACGTACCGTGACCCTAATCTTATCTTTGTTACCACCTTCACTAATTGATTCTAATCGTCGTTGATACGGCTCATCATTAAATTTAGACAATTAAGGTCGACTCTGGACCGCATTCACGGCGCGCGTTTCTCTCTTCACCATCACATCTGGATCCCACGTCCTCGGCGCGATACACGCTATATGCCCCCATGGTCTCTGAGCGATCGTCTAACCTTCACCCATGGTGCCAGAACTATCGTCGATTGTCCCGGTTTATTGTCGATATGGTGCGTTCTGGAGTTGGAAGTCTTGTCGGCCGACTCACCAAGCTCTACCTCGCGTAGTGCATACGGACCGATGGCTCCTCACACACCTCGATTCATCCTGGACGATCTCGCAAGTCAAGCAGCACTTGTTGACCAAGTTCTTACCTACAGTCGTACCTTCCCCGCGGAAACCAACTCGAGCGAAGCGTGAACGCCCCCTTTCACCTATCACATTCTCGTCACATGGGCACAGCGACAACGAGGGTGACAGTGACTATCAGTCCGCGGAGGAGAATGGGTCCGTTCTCGACGAGGCAGACGACATCGTAGACGGAGACTACTATCGATATAAATATGCACCCGCGTCCCGTCCAGCCGGCACCTCGTCGACCACGCTCGTCGTCCCACCAGAGATTTCTCTACCCTCTCCAGCGCAGTTCGCCCTCATCGCGTTCTCCACCGGACAGCTGTTCGAGGATCGCTTCCACCTGTCCTGGTACGCTCTTCAGCCATACGAGTTGCTTGAGTTTTATCCACGTGGCGAGGTCTTCATTGCCTTGCCCCGCCATAATCTAGAGGCATACGTTCGTCCTTACTTCGAGGCGCGAGTATGGGCACTGCGGTTTGTTGGTGATGATCTGTCAGCCGAGCACCACACAGAGCTGGAGCGGCCAAAGAGCAAAGGCAAGGCCAAAGGCAAAGAGCGCGAGCGGCGAACTGGGAGCGGCAGCGGACCGAACACTGGAGATGGCGGCGAGGAGACGTGGGGAGGAGACGCGGATGAAACGAGGCGCAAGCTGGAAAGGAGGCGGAGGAAAAAGATGGAGTGGTGCGAGAGGTGGGTGATCGTGCACCAAGGCTTGTTCAAGCTCTGTAAGAACCGCAACGTGAGTACGCTTCATTTGAAGAGTTTCATTCTTTCCAATGTCTTTCAAGGACACGCGTCCTGCGTACACCGCCCCTGTGACCGCCCTACTGGCCATGCGAGGCGGCGAGCACCTGCATCCTCGCACGACCTCGGCTCTCCCACAGACGTATGACTCGTCCTTGCCGTCATCCTCCACCTCGACGCCTCTGTCATCACCAAGTCCAGCGCAGAGTCATTTACAGTCTCTGCACGACCCGATGAAGTCGAAGCTCGACGCATCACCGAGGAATTCAGCCATACCTAACTCTGGCCGCCGAATCGTCTGTGCTAAATTCCGCGCGGGTCCTCACCCGCCTCCACATTCCCCAGCAGTCACTCATGCAGTAGCCTCGGGCGCAGGCACAAGTGAGGATAGGGGGGATGCTGGCGGGTGGTGGCGCCGTGGGTCGCGAGACACAGCTCCAGCGGAGACTTTCGGCAGAAGGGAGGGCAGATCAGCCTTCGGTGCAAACTCTGAAGGTAGCGCAAGCCGGGATAGACTGGGGCTGAGTGATGAAGACGAGGGTTCCGTGTGGATCATCATGGATTTATTGAACGAAGCCGGTGAGTTGTACTACCTAACGTATCCTGCCCTTCCTATGTTTCACATTCCGAGTTTGCTTCATCCATACACATATCGAGCCTACCTGATACTGCCTCTTAGCTTTTGATGATTTTCTGCGCGTCTTGCATCGCCATGCCCCAGTATCGTGCTCTTCGTCTTTCGCCGCACGATCCTCCCTGGAAGGTGCTGCGCCTGACGCCAGTTATGTATTCCCTTCTCCGGGTGGATCGCCATTCAACGTCTCGCCAGGGCTGCCAGACGCCATACCGCACACCTACACGACGACGTTGACGGGCTCGCCCCGTCATGCGGCAGCTACGGTGACATCCGCAAAGCCTTCTCCACAATCTGGCCGCATGGGTTTACCGTATCCGGAATGGCGCCATACGATTGTGCATCGGGCCCGTCGTGCGGGTATAGGCTCTATTGGCCGTGCCATGGAGTTCGTCATCTTTGGTGACGACGAACCTGAGGGTCTCGCCAATGATGAGGACGACCTACTGTCGTACCTCGAGATGCCCGATGAGGAGGCGCGTGCGCAGGAGACCCCAAAACGGCCTTCCCTTGCAAAGAGACCATCGGACAATTCGCATGTGGACTTATCGCCAACTCTCTGGAGGGACTACCTCAACGACGATAGCGACAGTGGCTCTGATGGAGAATCCGAGCAGAGCGAGCAAGAATGGGAAGACTGGATGACGGATCTGCCTCGTCAGCACCGTATACAGGCTGATACGGAGGAACGCCATCTGCGCCATCTCACGCCGGACATAGAGGAAGATGATGAGGATATCCCGTGGATCCAAGACGAAGCTCTGAGCGACGACGGTACTGGCGTACCCGCGAGCGATGATGGCATGGCAGAGAGCGACCATGCTCTCGCTGCAGACAAATCGGCTACACGGGAGCCCTTCCCTCCATCGCGCAAGATCACTTCGTATTCGTCGGCAGACTCCCTGATACGCAAATCCATTAGACCGTCTCGCTCGCGGCCGAGGATATTCGGCGCCTCTAAAACAGGCGTGGACTTTCCGAGCGAGCGTGCGCGCTCTCCGCTCTCATCGCAGGTCCGTGCGAGCAGTGAATTGTCCACGTCTCCGGAATCAGGCACCAGTCCTCCTACTCGCTCTCATCTCCCAGTCCGCATGCCGATCCCGATCAGGATGCGAATCACCAGTGTACGAGGCACCCAGGTGGAAGGTGGAACGTCTCCTCCGGAAACTGCCAGTCCCCGGCTAACGAACCTCTTGCGGAAAGGAGGGTCGACGAACGAGTCGACGTCGGCCAGCCAGCACCCCTCCGCACCTCAGGGCAAGAACAAAGCGACGTCCGCGGGAGCGGCACCACCTTCACTTATCCTCACGATCCCAGAACCGAATACTTCTGCATCCAGTCCAAGCAGCCTCGAGAGCATCAAATTCGCTACGCCAGACTCAGATTGACCCATAGATGATTGCGGTGATTCATCCTGCAGAGGTCCGGATATTTATAGTGGCGACTCTTCATTTATTGGTTCGCATTGGTATACAGTGATTCGTGCAAGTCATATTCTACTGTACATTATACTGCCTCGGATCGATAGACGCATGATACAATCGATTAATCTCAACCCATCTAATAGTACATGCCTACTGGGCGAACAGGACCTGTTCGAGACATTGGCGTACAAGATCCGGAAGTCTTGACTACAGCGTGTAGCGGAAGTCGGGCGCGCGGTCTCCCAGCCTCCGGAGCTCTTCCGGACTGAACTTGATGCCCTTCTCTTCCATTTCTCGTTGCTGCCGTTCCCGGATCGCGTTAGCGCGTTTGTATGCAAGTACGGTAATTGGCAGGAAGATGAAGCCGATGCCGACGAACATCAGCTCCAGCGCATCTGCAGCAAAAAGTTCACAGCAGGCCACAGGTTCCTCGAGAAGGACACTCACGGCCAAGAACATATCGCGGTGCATCTTCTGAGAGGTAAATGTTGCTCGCAATAGCTCCGCCAAAGTTCCCGATACCGATGTGCAGCGCCATTCCGACGCCGCGTTTATATTGACCAGCAAGGTTGTTCCCCAACCTGTGTTGGTAACGTTCAGCGCTACGGCTACGCGGAAGAGGACAGACTGCAGCGTACCAGGCAATGATACCCGGGAACGCAGCGTATGAACCCGACACACAGAAGAAAGTGCCGAAGTACTTGACGCCTACGGGGACGTCGGATATGTTGATAGCGAAGCCTATCATGCACATCACTAGGCCTGCGAAGACGAAGGGCGAGCGTAGCTGGACCCGGTCGGACCATACTGCGAAGATGAGGAGGACAATCGCTTTCACCGAGATGAGCACCTCTACGGCAGGTGGGATGGTGGTAATACGGCTTACTTGCGCATACATAGGGAGGGACGGTCAGCAATTCGCTGACAGCGGTGTTATATCCAAATCTAGCGAAGGAGGGTCAAACTGTGTGGTATAGCATCGAAGCAAGGGAAGGGACATGACATACCCGTTGATGATCGACCTTCGCGCAGCAACAGTAAGCGAATCGTGCGTCAGAATGTGATCAACACCAATGCTCACGGAAGGAAGAGTGAGATCCCGTATACTGAACCAAGGCCGTCAGCCAGGCTACCAGATGTACGCAAGATCTTGCCGAAGTACGTACGCGGAGTGATAACGGCAAAGTACACCATGATCTGCAGCCAAACTTGCCAATCCATGAAAGCCGCTTTGATATGCCGGAGTTGGAAGTGCTCTTCCTCTCCAACGGAGGAATTGTCATACTCTGTCGGTCGTCGTCGTTATAAGGGGGAGCGACACACAACGTAAAGGAACTTACTCTTCCTCCATATGATGTACTCGCGCTCCTCAGGCGTCAGGAACTTCGCCGTGTCAGGGAAATCCACTAGGACTGTAGAACGTGCATTCAGTATCGGCGAGTACATGCCAAAGACTGGACACATCGTTGCTCACCGAAGAAGGCGATGGCTCCGACCACAACGGTAGCGATACCCTCGAGTATCTGGGGAGTGTATGTTCAAGACGGCAGCATCGCGGTAAGACAAGTATACGTACAAAGATCCAGGACCACCCGAGCAAGCCAGCTGTCCCAGACATGAAAGAAATTCCGTACGCCAGAATTCCGGAAAATGCGCCTGCAATCGTAGCTCCGCCGTAGAACACACCCACCCTGTATTGGAGCATGTGGCGGGGGTACCACAGCGTCAAGCTAGAATTGTTGGTCAGACGGCATGGAATGAGACCAAGGTCGAAGCCGTACTAGTAAACGACACCGGGGAACAGGCCAGCTTCCGTGATACCTAGACAGATACGGGTCCCGACGAGTTGCGGATAGCTGGAGTGGTGTTAAACTGTCTTGAGCGCGTTACGCCAGATGAAAGACGACTCACGTCTTGACTAGACCCATGAGGGTCCTGGGGTTCAGGATTAGCAGAGAACATCGTTGGCGACGGGTGAGGCTTACATGATGACACCCCACAGAAGCTGAGAACCTGTCAATAATACGCCATTTCGCCCGACGGGGCACTCACTGTGATACCCGGCAACCATCTGGTGTCGACGTCATCAGTTTTTTCCTTCCAGATGTTCTGACGGTGCTCTTACCTAGACGGTTTGAACTTCTTCAACACCAGACTAGCATCTACGTTCATATCAGCATATAGGATCAACAGCGTTGTACGCACTTTGCTGGGCATTCGCAGAGACAGTATGGCTGAAGTATTCTCAATACAGGCTTGAAGCGACCAGTGGTTGATACTTACAATGAAATACATTGTCTGTTCGCAAATTAGTCGCACTCAGGCTCTTGACGTTAGGCGAGTGTGCTACTCACCAGAGCAATATTGTACTTATTTCCGGTGAGGTCTAGTTGCGTCGTCAACCCTTGTATCTTTGCATTGCCTTCGGACCGCCGATGAGCCTCCTGAACAGTAGTAGGATTCACCCGCCTTACCGATGTTTCCTGCGAAGAGATGTAAAAAGGCACGGTACGGTGAACAGAAACGGATGTACCTCTATCCAAGAAAGAGCACAGATACATGATCGTGAGGATAGGCAATATTCTCTTGTCTACTTTCCGCCACAGGCGTTTCTCTTGCTCAGGTGTGAGAGGCGGAGGAGGAACATGGGTCGAATCCGGAGACGCAGCGTACTCGACTGCCTCGACCTCGACCTTCTCCGCGCTGTAGCTTCTAGCTGGTGTGGTGACTGTGGACATGACGCTCGCAAGTTCGTGAGGGTTAGGATGAGAGGAGGGGGGGGTCCCGGGGCCCTAATATCTCCGTGCAGCCTCAGTATATAAGTCAGACAACGGGGGACGGTGGCGTCGCCAGACCATTGGGCAGACAAGCGTGTCTTGAACTCTTCTCCGGATCTACATGTCAGATTTGAATCTTCTTGTGCACGTTCTACCCCGCATTACCCCACACCTGAGCGAAGGGAACACCCCGGCTGTAGTCCTCGGACGCCGTGTATGGGCGCCAACGGGACCCGTGACGCCTCCGCCCTTCGTAGATAAGTACGGGCGAGATACGGCGGGACAGGCAGCCGCCAATAGGAACGGCTTTCCGATGATTAGGAGGCTCAGGCAACGAGGTGGATGCACCAGGTGATGGATGTTCGCCGGGGCTACAATCGGAAATTGAACCACAATCATAAGCCACGATATGTTCAAAATACACGTCTCAGCTGAGTCTGTCGCTCGATGCAGCGACCAGCGGAGGCCATATGCATTGATTTGAGCGTTCGATGACATGACATGAAATCGAGAGGGGTAACTTACCAAGATACTGCGCTATCCTTCATCCTGCGGCGGCTGCGACAATTGTGCCTGCATCAATCCGTTCATTCGGACATGCATAGAAGCTCCTCATTACTTATACATTGCTGGCGGAAACATCGTCCGGCTATTGCTAACGACAGTCTGGTTCGAATTCGGCTGTTATTACTGCAACCTAGTCAAGTAGTCTCAGTACTTACTCAGGCTAGTACTGTCCACTGGCAGTGGTATGATAGTGGTCGAGTTTCATTCTATAGACGAGCAGATGTGAACACCCAAATCAGTATCTTTCTTGCTGAGTGGCGATTGTACATACTGGTAGGTAATACGGCTGTCGACAGTACTGCGGTCGTTTGGAGGAGCATTCACAATGCGTGCAATTGATTTTGTAAGTAGTGCGCCACCTATCACGTGATGTACGGGCTTGCGATCCGAGCGCGCCCGGCGCCGGAGAGCAGGTGCTGGGGACGGGGCAAGTCCATCGGTAAGTCATCTGCTCCTAGTTGAACGGTGTGCGAGAGTACTAACCGTATCTTACAGACTCGCTCGTCGAGCGAGCGGGCCGTCGTCAACAGCGGGGTCGAGTGAACGGCGTCGTTGATGCGCACGCCGTGCGTCGACTTGCAGAGGTAGGTTGTCGTGTCTTCCTTGTCGTGTTCCTGGAGGTTGCTGACGGCGGATGACCCGGCGCAGGACGTCGACGCCCGCGCGTCGATCGGCGGGGAGGGATACGTCGCGCCGCAGTGTACGATAACACGTAGCACGCCTTTGGGGCAGCGATTCGTCGAGTGCGCACGACGGCCGCACAGATAGGCTGGCGGCGTGTAACCTACGAAGGACGTTGTGCGCAGAGGCACGTGCGCCCAGGATGAATGTTTGGCGGCGGAATGTTGTCGTACACGCAAGCAGCGCTGAGGGCGACGGAGATGGCCGGGTGCATGTGTGCGTCGTGCTTGGGAACGTCTTCGGAAGTGCCTCTACCGAGGTCGAAGATGCGGACGTTCCGCTCACCCTCGGTCTTCTTGTCGAGACCGTAAGCAATGGCAGCCGCTGTCGGCTCGTTGATGATGCGGAGAACGTTGAGACCGGAGATAGTGCCCGCATCCTTGGTCGCCTGACGCGTACAGCGATGCGCGGCGAAGCTGTTCACTGCGAAGGGGAATGTGTGCGGCTAGGGGTAGTGACGCGGTGTGAACGCGCCTTTCCCTCTGTTTGTTCTGACGCAGCTTCGACCGCCTCCAGTATCTCTCCATCGCTCTCCTCTTCCTTTCTTGTCACGGGCTTCGTAGGTGCTTTGGCCTTCACGGGGTTGGAGGGCTTAGCCGGTGGCGCGGCCGTAGAAGCCTTCGACGATGTATCGTTCAATGTTGATGAATGTGCGTGTCGGGACGGCGCAGCCGAGACAGCTGGCGGGCGTATTCATGACGCGTATACAATGCGTGCTGTACATCGGAGTGAGTTGCAAGAAGGCAGGAAGAGACGAGCGGGTTGCGTACGAAGCGAGGGTGGGTGGTCTTGGTAGTGCCGCACAAGACGACGCATAGCAGGTCGTTCGATGCATCGATTGGCATCAAAAAACTTGCGACGGGTTCCTGTGATGCGTGGCTGACTTGCTGTATAACGCTTGCACCGAGGTTGCAAGTGCGCCGGCGTGATTGGGGCGTGGCGGGCGGTTGTGGGAGCGTCGCGCAGAATGTTGCGCCGCGAGCGAACCTATGCATAGATCTGCGCGCGGGAAGATGGTATCGCATCCTAAGATGCGTGCGGATGGTCTCGTCGTGCGTTTGCGATGCGGATGCGGGCGGCGATATCGTGCACACTGATCGGTTAGGACAGGGTACCTTGCGGTCCGTGACGCTGTACGGTTGGCAATCCCGAGCTGATGCAACTCGCGTTTCCCGACTTCGGATCCCAAACACCGACATCGTAGGTTTCAGGTTTGCTTCCACCCGAGTCCGACGTTGATGCTCTTTCTATTTAATTAGAACTTATGGAAAAGTATGCGCTCTCGATGCTATGGGAGCACATACCGATTGGCACCTCCGCGCGTGGACGACAGCCCATCGGAGCTGCCAGTGTCCGAGTCGATGTAATGTCAAGAGATCTGCCTGCCAGAAGATGATCGATGAACACCCATGTAACACACAGCATGGGCGTTCTCGTCAGCGTCGTCAATCGTAAGCACAGCGTACTACTGCTGCATTCTCCCGAACGCGCGTCAAAGCCGTCATCCAGATCGACGAACCGCACGCACTGGTGTTACACGAAGCGCCAGAGCATCCGCATCTCTGTTTGAACTCTGCTGTTCGGTCGGCGTGACGTCGATGGATGTCCGAGCCCTTGGTCGTCCTGCCAAAGTTTGGCGAGTTCTGGCAGTAGTACGGATGAGTTCGCGCAATGACAGTCTCATGCAGGCAGACGAGCCGGCGAGATGTTCACGTCAGCATGCAGAAAACGAAAACTTCGGAACACATAGGTAATGTCGGGTGCTCTCTAATAGGCGGCCATTTTACCTTCCCTTGTGTGACCGTGCGGTTCCTCCTTCCAGGTTTCATCGAAGCTGCAACTCGCGCGCGTTGCGCCAATCTGAGACAATCTCCCGAAGCTTCTGCAACGACCAACGGAGGCTGGCGAGTGCCGGGAGTCGTACGTGAAGCGTCATACGGTCAGTAGTGTGTAGCGTCGCCGTATGCCATGTAATGACTTGGAACAGACTATGCAGGTCGGACAGCAATACACCCAAGCAACTCACGAAGAGGACGTCCATCTCGTCACAGCAAATACCCGCTGCACGACAATGCATGCGGCCTGCGATGACGCGGGCTCGTCGGTCTGTCTCAGGCCGCCCGCAAGCCTGAGTTCGTGATTAACGCTTGTGCGGGATGCAGATCAGAAATCAATATAACACATCCCGCAGACGTTGCGAGCGCTGGGACGTCCGGCGTATAAAAGAGGTATGCTCTCTCCCAGCGATCCTCAGCTCATTCTTTCCATTCGAGCTCAACTCAAGTGAGGGTACTGGTTGGTGAGTACAGCAGTGCTCTGGTATCGCGGCCGCAGAAGTTGACCGTGCATACTAGCCCCGCTTTTTGCACGACCGTCGTTCTTTTTGTCACGCACGTCTTAACGAACCACATTCACCATGCGCTACTCAACCGTTTTCTCTGTCCTTGTCGCCGCTGCGACCGCGGCACCGGCTTTGGCACTGCCCATCAGCCTGTGAGAGCCTTCGTTCTATCTTCGTTCTATCTTACTGACTCGGATTTACACAGTTGGTCCCGCGCAGCAGATGATGAGTCGCTGTACGAGCGCAGTCTGGCGGACGACTTCTGGGCTCGCGATGTGATGCCCAGGGGCCCTCCCCGCCCGCTGCCGCCAACGCCGCAGCCGAAGCCGAAGCCGCGCCCACTTCCCCCGCGCCCTCTCCCCAAGCCGCCTCGGAGTCTGAGCGACTCCGAGTTCGAGGAACGTGACTTTGACGAGGACTCCCTCTTTGAACGCTCGTTCGACGACGAGGACATCTTCTGGACCCGCGATGTGATGCCCAGGGGTCCTCCCCGCCCGCTGCCACCAACGCCGCAGCCGAAGCCGAAGCCACGACCTCTTCCTCCCCGCCCGCTCCCCAAGCCGCCACGCAGCTTGGACGAGTTGGAGGAGCTGTTGGCTCGCGAGTTCGAGGATGAGCTGTTTGCGAGGTCGATGGAGATCGACGAGTTGGATTGAGCATTTATGAGGTTGAATGTCTGAAGTCGTACTTAGATTTGCGTGTATGTTTACGCATGTCGCTCGTTGTGTACGCTTGACAGAATACGATGGTATTCGGTGCAGTTTAGAAACCGTGCGATCCAAGGGCATTGACAGCGATGAAGGTATAATTCAGCGGTCAGTATCTGCGAAGAGGAAACGTCGCCGCTTTTTACAACTCATGTACCACATGCGGGATCATGCATGATGGCTTTGAATTTGACTCGGCAAGGACAAGATTCAACATTGCTCAGAGTCTGAACGAGACAATGTCAAGCCTGTGAGGCGCTTCAGCCTTCAGCGCTCTCATTACGACGAAGGTTTATCTATATATGGTCTCGTCAAGGTCTCTTCGTGACAACTGATGGATGACTGGATCTCGTGGAGTGTTGGGAGGCATGCAGCAACGAGATAGGCTACTCCGTAACGTATTCCGTCCCGTCTCGAGTGAGTGCGGGGTCCTAGTAGCGGCGTCGTTCCTGAGGCTGCATATTGCCGTCAAGTGCCATTCACCATGATGGCCGAAAGTGGCTCACCGACAACGGATACACAGATTCTCTTCCCAGCGGTTTCGCTGAGATAACGAGTCAGGTCTCGCTGCTGTCGACTCAAGAGGGCAATGTCGCACCCGAATCTGACTCCAGGTACGGACCCGTGCTTCCTAACTGACGCCAACCATGCTGGTATGCACGATGCGCATTTTTCGCGGGTCATAAAAGGCGACGCGGACGGAGCACTCGTTATCAAGCTGCCTAGTACCATCATCCTCTCGAACCGAAGACGCGAATGCAGACTGCAGTCTACTCGCAAATTGATGGCCTGGAGATCAAGGTAGGTTTCCAGGCTCCTCCTTCACCGAAACATGGCATCCTCCCAGGCGTCATATTCCTTCATGGTGGAGGAATGGTAGCTGGTTACCGCCGGGAGTATCTCGATTGGATGATAGGTCGGTCCGATAGCTAGTCGCGAACGCATTCTCGGCTGACCTTTGAGTGTTACTAGAATCGACCCACCAGAAGGGCATGATATTCCTCTCCGCGGACCATCGCCTCATCTACCCGTCGACTGGCTTCGACATCATCGAGGATATGCGAGCACTCTTCGCGTTTCTCAGCGATCCATCCTTCTCGACGGCATACCTCCCAGACGGCATATCCCTCGACCCAACCCGTCTCGCTGTAATGGGTTCTTCTGGCGGAGGCTACGCCGCGATGGCTGCAGCGCTGTACGCACAGCCCAAGCCACGGGCTGTATATCTGCTATACGCCATGGGCGGCGATCACTTCAGGCCCCCCCTGTACTGGGGCTATTAGCCCTATCCTTTTGTCCATTAGGTTGGGGCTAATTGCCTCATTTGGGAAGGTATGTCCAGGTATATGGGACATGGTGCTGGGATGTACTATGGGCTTGGCCCATTTCTGCCCAATTCCCGTCCCAAGTTGCTGTGATGTCCCATTGTGGGCAGCCCGTTCTAGGGCATACTACCACAATGCCCAGTGGGCTTCATGGTATTTCCCACCATTTTGTCACAGGTCACAGGGTGCCAGGGGGCATTTGGGACATCCCTTTCCCAGGATTGGCTGTAGCTAGCACCATTGTTTTTTTCTTGGGAGGTTCTAGCATGCACTGAGCAGTCATGTTTGCTTGAGCCTTTTGATGTTGTGTTCTCGCAGTAAGGTTGATGGCTTTGGTAGACCAATCTGCACCATTGATCTTTACAAGCCTGTGGTGTAACATGAGACTACCGTGCTATGTGCCAGATCTCTCGTTGTGTACTAGTGGTATGCCTGTGCCTGTAACATAGGGCTCATCAGTCATTGAGTGTGGTGGGCATGAACAGGCTTGGGAGGGACCATATGAAGCAAGCTTGGAGCAGAAGTCCCACTAATGTAATCCTTATGCCTTGCAGATACATTTTGCTCATATTACTGATTTAAGCCTCCATTGACTTAGCAGTGATTGTCACGCAAGCCTTAACAGTTGTGGACAAGCCCTATCTTACATGTCTACTTATGATGGCCAATGGTGAGCTGTCTCATTGTATGGTATCTGATTCCTGTTACCAGTAACATACCCATGATATGATGAGCAATCACTGTATAGATACACATAGCCTATATAAAGCAACCCCAAGTTGATTATGGGCTTGTTATGACTGTCTGCGGACATCCCACAAGTCCTTCATGGGATTAATGGGTGATATATTTATGTTTTATGGGCATCCCACAGCTCATCAATGGGGTAGTACCACAGCAGAATGTACATCCCAAGGATGCTACCAAGGGATGTCTAATACAGCTTTGGACATCCCATGCTAGGGTCATGAGGGCTGTCCCGTAGCTCTATGGACATCCCAATGCTTTGTACCAAGCTTGTCCCATGGTCCTATGAACAGCCCACACAACAGCTATGGGTACTCTGGACAACCCATAGGATATGCAGAGGTACTCCCTTGGGATATCCCATACAGCACTGGAGGTATTCCCATGGCTACATGGGCATCCCACACATCATATGAAGGTACTCCCGTAGTCATTTGGGAATCCCATGCATTATCCGCAGGTACTCCCAAGGCCATGTGGACATCCCATAGCATGTACAGGTCTTCCCAAGGTTCAAATGGACATCCTACATGTCATACAAAGGTACTCCCACGGTCATATGGACATCCCATACATCATGTGGAGGTACTCCCTCAGTGCTAATCCATACATCCCATACATCCCGTTGAGGTATTCCCACTGTTACATGGGCATCCCACAGATCATACAAAGGTACTCCCTTAGCCATATGGGTATCCCATTATGAATTCCCATGGCCCTCATAGACAACCTACAGAACATAACACAGAACTTGAATATAACAAGGCAGTCTCCTGTTTGAATCCAAATCAAGTCTACATGACATCAATTTTCTGGCTACATCACTATCTATGCTTTCTCTTCTTTAGGGAGGGACTATCTGAAGGTAACCAGAGAATTTCATGGTCCATGCCAGCAAGACCACTGAAATCAAATACCACATCATCCTCTGAAGGATGATAGGCATCTGTCAATGCAGCTGCCTCTGCTGCATCCAATAGGTCACCATCAGCCTCATCAGCATCATGGTACCCATAGTCAAAGTCACCACCATCATCATCACCAGCATCCTGATGAGGTGCTTGCTGCTCCATGTGCTCACCCATGTCTGCAGACTCAGAGATCTCATAAAGTGCAGCTTCATTCAGCTCCAGCTCAGATGGACCCCAAGATGCAGGCATTGGATAAGCACATGGAATCACTAGCACCTGTGACTGCCATGTTGCACACAGACGACATAACTCCTGTTGGTGCAACTGGAGCTGATACAGTAAATCTAGGTCTTCACCTTGTCATATTCAGCTGTAAGCCCATGGATCATGTGAGGTCTGCACTTACCAGCATTGGCAATGGCATGCTCAACTGATCTCCACTCATCCTGCATCCACATCTGCATGGTACAGCGCTCCTGAGACAAGCGGTCTTGTTCCTCGATGCAACGATCAAGCACAAGCTGGGCCTTGATCCCAGTCCGCACAGATTCATCACCTAGCCAACGGGGGACAGCTGAAGGGTCAGGCGACTCATCTGTGCCATTGGCCACAAAGTCATCGTCTTCTAGACCTACATCTTGCCAGATGTCGTCGTCCACATCGAGCTTGAACAAGCCATCACTCTTGATAGGCTCTGGGGCAATAGCTGATCGTGGAGCGCGGCGCTTGGCAATGAGGGTTGACATCTCCTTGCAGAGTGCATTGTAGGACTTGGCGAGATTGAGTATGCCAGGCTCGCGTCGCTTAACAGCAGACTCCACGTGAGTGCTAAGCTTATGCTCTGCAAATATCTTCTGTCAGATCGGATTTGATTGATAGCCATGAGAGCCTACTGTTCATTGTCTGACGATGAGCTCGTTCAAGTCGATCAAGCTCAAACTTGCGCTGGCGAAGGCGGTCTCGGATGCGCTGTTTGAGAGCACGCGCGTTCATACGCAGCTGCAGAAACTTGCTCTTGGTGAGGCGCGACAGCTGTGAGGTTTCGCCAACACCAAGTGCGGAACGCTTGTTCATGATAGCAGCAGAAACCCGCAATTGCTTGGGGCGCAGCTCGGACAACTGCAAGTCAATCTCATGAGGATCGCCTGAACCTACGAGCAACCGCTCCTCCAGTTCACGGATCGACTTGTTGTACGATGTCTGCGTCTTCTGCAAAGCTAGAATAGCTTCCACTGTCTTCGACGCGCGGTTGCGTGACTGCTCTGCTCAGTAGAATCAGTATCTGGGCAATGAAGGACTCTCGGGGACTTACTCGGAGGAGGCTTTGTCTGTGCCTGCACCTGCAACTCCCACTCTGCTCGAAGCTGTTCCGATGACACCCCAGACTGCTCAACCTCTCGCCGTGCAGTGGCTAGCTTGTCCTGACACTGGTACCACTTGCGCCGAAGCCAACGACCAAGCCGCCGAAGCGACTGCTCTTCGATGTGCTTAACTTGCGTGTCGATGACGAACAAGCGCTGGTGATACTACAATGATGACTTGTTAGTGTAATACAAGTAAGAGCACTCCAAAGCTTACCCCCGAGACTCGTAGAGACGGAATCAGCCTCTGGATTGAACTCCAGAATCTTTCACACCCCTCGCCATCTGACAGCCCAAAGCCGACACATTTCCGAGGATGGTAGACGACCTGGCAAGGCCACTGATGTCCAAACGCATGGAACACGGAGAGGGCGAACACGAGGCGACTGGCAAGAGGGCCTAGGAATCCCCACTTGACAATGCTTCGATGGAGTTGGCAAGCGATGTCGTAGAGCAAGCCCACCGTGACGTCTTGCGGGAGATGGTCGAAGAGTTGCTGTACAAGGCTGAGGGCATAGTGCTGCTTCTCGCCGGCTGAAGTCATGTTGACAAGCCAAAGGACACGGTCATGGCGGCACAGCATCGCCATCAGCCCAGTGTCAGCAAAGAACTGTGTGCTAGCCTTCTGGCGGCGCTCGTCAGCGGCGACGAACGAGTCGTTACAGCCGTCGAGCACGGATTCAGGAAGGTGCAACAACGTTCCCTCCATGGTCTCGCCATCATGCGGCGGCTGCTGGTGATCTCTGCCGCTACCTCGATGCCGCATGCGATCGACCTCTTCCTCCATCGCGTTGACCTTCTCCGCCGATACGAAGACGGAGTCGGGATGAGTGCGGGGCGGATCGCGCAAGCCAGACATTCCTTTGCGACGCTTTTGCGTGAAGCATGCATCGAGGCAGACGATCACGTCTGGACTGTTTACGACATGAGTACAGCACGAACAGAGGGGATGAGAACAGATGAACAATCACTTACATGTTGGGAGTGCGATGGGTATACTCGCCCCCGAAGCACAGCGGGCAGCGTTGCCGTAGGTAGCGGCTTGCGCCGCGTGCGCGGCTCTGATGTTCCTCAGCCGATCGCTCGTCACTGTTCGTGGACGCAGACGCCCGTTCACGCACGTCATCATCTAAGACGTTCGATATACTCGCGTTAGCGATTGACGCAGTGACATATCATTGGTGACATTGGGCATTACCTGCACTACCAGCACTGCGATCACCACTGCTTCTCTCCACATTCTCCTCGGTCTCGGCGCAAACAAACGTGTCGGCAGATTGATTGATGCGACGTTGGACGAATTGATGCACGTTGTTGACTAAATTCGAGTACCACAGCAGCGCATTCCCAAATCGCCGCCGTAATGATTCCTGGCAAATAATACTTAGCACTCTGAGATAGGTATTCAATCACTTGGACGTACCCTAGTGCGCAATTTGTAGTGATGAGATTCCAGAAAGGCTTCAAGCGTGTCGCAGAACGACGTCGTATTAGGTGGTACTCGCACAAACAGTGCACGAGTAAATTGGAGGAGTGGGATGTCGACGGCGAGTGTGGGCACTTGAGGGGCACAAGGGAACAGGCCACGAGACAGGAGCTGGATTGGGGCAGGCAAGCAGCTGCATATCTTCAGGTCAAGGACCTCTAAGCCTGCCACTGCTCAGTACAGTGACACTGCGACATAGTACATAGACTCACGATCGAAGAAAACACAGCTGATGCTCAATGAGCGAGCCGCTAGACCCCCACAGGTGCATACCGGCTCCGTAGGACGCAGTCTGTTCTTGAGAGACTCAGACTCGCGGAGAAGGTGTAGATAGGGGCGAAGGAGCGAAGGCAAGACTTCGTGTGCCCATCGCTGCACCTGGCGTGCTTTCTTCGCGCGTTCTTGCTGCCGTCGTAGTTCTGCTGACTCCTCGTTGGTATCAGCCATTGAGACCAGGATATCGGACATAGGGTCGTATGACGGTGGGGATGGCAGGTGGTCAGGTTCAGAGGGCCGTTCAGAGGGCCGGTGGACCTCGGTTGTCGAGGAATGCGCGGAGGACGTGCGCGATTGAGCGCCACTGGAGCTACGAGAAGCGCGTCTTCCCGATAGAGCGGTTTGTGTGTATGTCCTCCCACCTGGCAATGCCAATACCACACCACTCGATGAGGGGGTAAAGAGCCGCCGCCCCCCGAAGTTCCGGCGCGATCGCCTCACGTCCTCGGGACGAAGCTGGATGATGCGACCGAGCGATGGTGAGGAGAGTGCTGTCGAAGGGGCTGGTCGCGCGAGAGATCGACCGCGAGGTATGTCGGAGTCCGCAGCGGTGGATGAGTGTCCAGAATGTGGTGAGGCAGACCGTGACGAGTCGGACGATGTTCCCCTTCTAGATGCCGACGCGAACTGCTTGAGAGAACGCGTCCGGACTGGATGGCCGGCATCGTGGCCAGAGTTTGATCCAGAAGAGCTCGGGATTGATGCAGGAGAGCTCCGTTCATCCGTGGAAACACGGTCGGGAGAGGAGGACGGGGATGATGAAGCAGGAGGCGAA